>NC_058133.1:2527923-2558197 GCF_016433145.1 Gracilinanus agilis | reverse complement strand
AAGTCCTAGTCTATAAGCCCTGCTGCTCTTTGCCTATTTAGATTAATTCCTCCTCTCTCTGGAAAATCTTTGTTACCTCAGTGTTATACTCCCTGACGTCAGCCTCAAATTATATCCTGAATCTCACTATTACATCCTACCCGCAACCCATATTACCTACCTAGCAAGTCCCTGACAACATCCCTTCCAAATCCCCTTTAACCTAACACCTTTCCCAAATTCACCTATAACTACAGTGTATGAATTACTGACAGACTAATCTTTCTAACCGTAGATTAGGGAATAGAAAATATTAGAATTTATTGTGAATTAGGAATGTTATTTGAAGTTAGTATTAAAAATATAGACAAAGTTATTGCAAAGTTTCATTAATTTGAAGTAAGAAACAACATAGATAATTATTCTTAAATGGAAAAGGGGCAATAGTTGTTCTTCCAGTACTAATCATGGTGCCTAGTACGTGGTAGGTACTTAATAAGTGGTTTTTCATTGACCGGTGGGCTCCAGAGAGCAGTGGTGGAAGTGCCACAGAGGCAGACTTAGATTTGACGTCAGGACTAGGTAGGAAGGAGGGTCTCCTTCCTTGGATGCCTTTCATGTAAAACACTAAGGACTGCTTGTAAAGGATTGTGAAAGGGAATTTTATACTCTCTTAGTTTATTTTAACTTAATCAAGAACTTGGAGTGTCCCTCCTTTCACACTTAGTCAAGCAGTTGAAGAACCTTTTACTAGAAAAGGAAGTTCACACTCTCAGAGACCAGAAGGGGATCCCACAAGCACTGCCTCCACCCCACCCCGGGCAGTACTAGACAAATCAAGGAGCAATGATTGTTCCAGAGATGTGATGTGGGGGAACTGTTGGGTGGAGAAAAGTGCTTATAAAGTGAGAGCCAACAGGAAGTTGGGGACTCTGATTTTGGATTCTCATTTTGGATGTGGCTCTGATTTGGACTTTGTGTTCTGGTGGATATTTGGATTCGGATTGCTGCATTGGTGCCTCGGGTTGAAGAGAGAAGCTTTCTTTGGTGAGACTCTTGCCTCCTTGGCATTAGAGACTGCCTTTTGTGGCTCAGTCTCTTCAGCATTGGTCCTTTGGCTGGTTTGATGCTTGGCTGGAGACACTCATGGGCTGCTGAGATGTACATTTACATTTACATTTGTGGTCTGGAGGCACTTGGATCTGAACTTAGGGCATTTCTCTAGGCAACATTTTCTACCTCCTTCCTCTGTTTCCCCCTTTACTAGCTCTACCTTGCTGTAATAAAGCTACTAAAGCTACTAATAACCTTGTGACTTAAGAGTTAATTTTTATAAATGGCGACCACAACTTTGTATAACTCTTTAATTTGACCAAAACCAATTTCAGCTCTTACAGGATATTACAGGAAGGATTGTCATGCAGGTAAGGGGTAGTGGCTGAGACCAGCCTCTAGATCATTCCCAATGGGAGGCTTTCTGTTAAGAACACAGAACCCCGAGAGTAGCGATGCCTGCTGCCTTGGCCTTGGATGGGGCCTCCTTTCTCAGCTGTTGAAGTGATCAAGAAGGAAGTTGTAGAAAGAAAGCAGATTTCATGTAGCTTGGGAATGAGCCTCCAAACAAAACAGCACCAAAAAGCACAGATACAATCAATAACCCATAAACAAACACACACATACACAAACACAAGGACTTGCCTGCCTCGAGGGATCGGCTCAGTAACAGCTGCTGATCAAACTCAGGCTGAGCTGGGGAAGTTTTGCATTCAGGGAAATGAAGCTCAACAAAGAAGGAACTGCTGACCCTCGTAGGAGCTTCCCAGCCTCTCTCTCTGAGGGCAAGTTGGTGTAAAGGATTTCATTAAAACACCAAATGGAGGAGTCTGATTCTTTGCCTGAGAAATGACGCTAGGGACGAAGGAGTTCTGGCAGCAGCTTCCATGCTATGGGACTAAGAGGCCTGAGCATTCCATGCCAAGAAAATAAACAGAGCAAAAGTGAAAACAGAGGAGCTGGAACTCTTCCATTCCCTCCTGAGCTTGTGGCCCAGGGCTTTCGGTCCAAATAATGGTGTGTTCTGTGAAAGGGTGCTGAAATCTCGTGCTGCCCTAATCAAATAGGCATAGCTGACCTGGAAGACTGGGCAGCACCCAAAGTAAATGTCCTGGCGTCATCTCTAAATAGAGGTGCTCTCTGGGGCAGCCCATGCCGGCAGATTGGCACTGAGGATGCCACTGATGAAATAGCCCTTTCTTTAGAAGGGAGATTGTATAGAAAATGGCCCGAGGTCCCACATTTGCCTTGAGCATGTGGATGGGGAATGCTGAAAGCTCATAAGTTCACAGATATGGAGCTGAAAGGGACCTAGCAGATCCTATCAAACCAATGTCCTTTCCTCTGTATCAAGAACCTCCTGGAAGAATTAGTGGCACGACAGCAAATTCCTAACTCAATAGAAAGAGCACCCTTGTTATCCTACCTAGGGTTAATGTGATCAGAGAAATGGCATCGTATCACAGAGCGGGGAGAGGTGAAAGGGGCCTCAGCGTCCTCTAGCCTGAGGCAGACTTGAAAAAAGGACACGGGCTAGGGCGTGCCTGACAAGGGGGCCCTCATGCTCTTCTCAAGCATGTCCAATGCCTGAACTGAGGCAGTTATTGCCTCTGGAGGCAGCACGGATCACCAGAGGACAGTGGCGCTGTTAAGACTTTCATTTTAATGTTGACATCAAACCCAGATGATCTCTCCACTGTTTCTTGCTTTGCTTTCCAGGGTCAAAGAGCACAAATCTCATTCTAGCTCCCCAAGAGAGGTCTTCAAGGGCCTTCATGTACTTGTGGAAAGCTGTCATGGCTTCCACTGGTCATCTCAAGGTGTCATCCCTAGTTGGCCCAGGGATGGCTCATATGGCGCGACTCCAAGGTTCTTAACCATCATGGCTGCCTTCCTCTGGAGAAGGTAAGGGCTCTTCCTCTTACCAGTGTCTTTCTTATGTGTGCTCTCAGCTATGGTCTGGCCAGAAGGCACAAGATTATCGCCTACTTTTTGCAGGAAGCTGTGGCTCTCTTGAAGCTGGTCACTCTTTCTTGGCTTCTATATTACCCTGCTGACTCATGGGAGTCAGTCATCACCTGATACCGCTAGAGCGTAGGGTATTATCCAGTGAGCCAGCATTCTTTTCCTAAGGTGTTTTTCTCATATTCTCCTTAGACATGAATTCTGTGTAATCTGGCTTTGGGCATGGCCTTATCATGGTGGTCAACATGGATGTAGCACCACGTATGGGGTCACTGTAGGGCTTTATAGAATATGCACTCACACCATAACAATAGTTAACACTTATCTAGTGCTTACTATGTACCAGGGGCTGTGCTGAGCACCTCACAAATATGATCTTATTGGATCCTCATTATGACCCTGGGAAGCAAGCGCTAGTATTATCAGACAATGAAATTTTACAGACAAGGAAACTGAGGCAAACCACAGTTGAGTGACTTGCCTAAAGTCACACAAGCTGGTGAGTGTCTAAGGCTGGATTTGAACTTCTTGCCTCCAGGGTCAGTGCCATCCATCTCTTTCCTAGTTCTGAAGGATCTGGCCTTCTAAACATCCCCACAAGGTAGGGGCTGTGTCTCCTACATGGGCACCAAACAGAGGAGGGCAACAAGTGGGTCGGGTAAAGAAAGAATCACTTATTGCTTCCTTCTGCACATCTTGTTTTTACAGATGTTCTCCAGCCAATGGAATGAGCTTTTAGTCAAATAAATACCACATCTGCACTGGCTCGGGATGGAGAGGCCACAATATTTGGCCTTCCTCAAGCAACATTGCAGGGAATCAGGTTCAGGCATCGGAACCGTAAATCTGCGTGCTGCAAAAACAAGGCAGCTCTTTTTATGGATCTGTGAGGACTTTTGCATTCGTGAATTCCCAGCTCTGAGCCAAGACCCCCAGAACAAACATCCAAAGTCAGATACATTCATTTTCCTTTCTTTGGGGCAGGGGGAGCTTTCAACCAGAACACGTGACGTCTTCATCAGCGCAGTGACCAACTCGGGACCATTCAATCCAACAAATGCAATTTCACAACGACGGGACCTGCGGGGAGGAGGTGGGCTCTTCGGGTCACAGTTTAGGAGGGCCGTGGACAATCTGGAGAGCAAGCCAAAGAAGGCAACCAAGATGGCGGCTTTGACCTTTGAGTCAGGCTCGTCTGAGGACTGTTTTCAGGCCTTGGGGATGTGGAACTTGGAGAAGAGCAGACTGGGGCCCATGAGAACTGGCTCCAAGTTACCTGCTTGAGGAGTTACCTGCTTCTGGTTAGCCCTGGAGGGCCATGGCAGAGAGGCTTGAGGCCCCGCAAGTCTCCCTAATACTATAGTCATCTGAGAGGAAAGCGGGCTGCCCCGAGTGCGGTGGGATCCCCTCGCCTTAGAAGGCTTCAAGGAGAAGCTGGATGCCCGCTGGGCAGGGGCCTTGTTATGGAGATTTCTTTCTGTAGACTTTGGCTTAGGAGGCTCCCGAGGCTCTGCTGTTGGGATTGAAATGAAGGTAGACTGAGGCACGGAGCTTGGGCAGTTATACACAATGTTGGTGGTGACCCAGAAGAGAATCAGTAACAACACGGAATCAGACTCGGTTTGGTTTTCTCCATTTCTGGGGTCAGACTTTGAAAGTCAGAATGAATTCAGACAGAAAGGGAACAAGAAACCCTTCTTTCACTTTATTAGGAAAAAGAGGAGGAAACTGGGCAACCGAGAGTCCGCCGTCCTTCAGAAAGGCTTCATGGTCCCAGGCTACGGTTATCAAAGGACTGGAGGCTCGAATTCCTCCACGCGGCCAAGGTAGCTCCGTGTCTTCTCTCTCCTCCTGGCTTTTTTTTCAGTTCTGCCACGTCACGGCAGAAGATCATTCTCCTTGGCGGAGAAAACCCCAAACAACAGCCGGTAGAAATTGAGCGTTTCCTCCTTTATTGCAGCCTCCCTCCCACTCAGTCAACCACGATGTCTCCCTATTGCTTCTGGTCCAATCGAAAATTCTGTTTGCTGGATAAAGCCCTTTCCAGCATGTCAGGGTCCCTACACTGTCCTGCCTTCCTCACACTCGAGGCTGGCCATCACGGCGCCCGTCCTGTTCCTTACAGACCACCCTGTGTTTGCCGTCTCTCTGCTTTGGCCCTGGCCATGCCCGTTGCCAGGAATGTTCTTCCTCTCCATCTTCTAGCATCCCTGACTTCTTCCCTTCAGGGCTCACGTCCAACGTTACCATCTACACAGAGCTCCCCCCATCCCCCACCCCAAAGATTTGGGTTGATTTGGGCTCTCCCCGTCCATGTTTAGACACGTACGTGTCACCTCCCATCGTCGTGAAGCCCCCACAGCTCAGAGACCGTTTCCTTTATGTCTCGGTAACCCTCCGGCTTGGTCCAACGCCTGGCCAGAATGGGCCGATGGGGCTCTCCTTCTTCAGCCGTCCCTCTTTGGCTGCCCTTCTCTGGTCACTCTGAAGCTTGTCAAAGTTCCTCCTAAAGCCACTGCCTAGACCCGAAGCCGGTCCTCGAGAGGTGCCTGAGCGGGCAGGACTCCGGCTCCCCCTTCTCTCAGAGAGGCTCCCCGAGACTTTCCATTCATTGCCACTAAATCTTGGTTCCTGATTTGGTCCAGATTTCTGGCCCATTATCCCATTTGTGTTCTACACGTGTGTACGAACATCCACACACCCCAGTCCGGACTATCTGCCATCCAGCATGTTGGCCATTCCTGGTAGTTTTAGTTCACATACAAATGGAATCGTTCTTCCAATTACACGCTTACCAACATCATTTAATAGAAGTGTTCAAGGACACACACTGGAGACTTTGGTGCTGGGTAATGAGGAGAGCTGGCATTCATGTGATGCCTGCTGTGTGCCAGGTACTGCACTGACCCGGGAGTAGTTACTTTCCCCATTTTACAATTGAGGAAACTGAGGCAAATGAGGGTTAAATGACTTGTCCCACAGCAAACAAATATCTGAGGCTTCATTTGAACTCAGATCTTTTGACTCCAAGACCAGTACTGTGTGGACTGTAGTGCCCAGCTGCTTATGGTACTAGGCTCAATATACATCCACATACATGTGACATAACGTGTCATATCTTACACACATGGATCAATCACATGTATGTCACACATACACAACTCTGGAATGTGGACATTTGTTTTGCTTGAATCTGCATATTTGTTAGAAAAGTTTTGCTTTTCTTTCTGATCTTCTAAGTAGGCCAGAGAAGGGAAGAAGAGACAGTTGGCTTTTGTTTGTTGAAAAAAACAGATAAAAAATAAAGACAACCCGGCCTCTGGCAGAATCGTCAGGAGGAAAATGGCCCCATCCACAAGAACATCTGTCCCAGCCTGCGCTGAGCCTCGAACCATTCACCTGAGCTGCCCTCACTTCTTTGCCAAAGTACAGGACAGGGGATGGGGGAGTCCAGCTTTTTCTCATCACGTCGGCACGTTCCGCTGGCCCATTGGGTCTTTTTTTCCCCGTGCTAAGGGCGATTCTCTGACAAGGGATGCATCGAGAAAGGAAGGCAATATAAACCAAGTGAGATCCACAAAGCTGAGCTCTCAAAATCTGGCCGTGGCCTGGGTGTCCCTGACCCATGTTTAGAGTGCCAGGTGGCCTCTGGGGAGAGGGATGGGGCTCAGATTTTTAGTCAAAGTTTCTGTTTTGTGCCATTTTTCATTCTTGATGGTGCTGCCTACTATTTTCACATCATGCTCCATTTATAACAAAAATCCTCAGGATTATGCCAGAGGATCCTGGACTCAGAGCCAGAAGGAAGCCCAGGGCCATCTTGTTCACTTTTATGAAAGTGAAAACTAAAGCTCAGGGAGTCTGTGACTAGCTCAACATCACACAGCTATGAATCAATGGATTCGTCCAGCTGGGGACTTAAATAATGTAATGCAAGGGATTGAAAGCCATTCCTGGAGTTAGGAAGACTTGAGTTCAAGACTGACCTCAGACAAGCCACTTAGCCATGCTTGCCTCAGTTTCCTCATCTGTAAAATGAGCTAGAAGGAAATGGCAAAGCACTCCACTGTCTTTGCCAAGAAAACCCTCAATGAGGTCACGGAGAATCAGACATGACTGAAAATGTTGAACAACCAAATGCTCCAAGGCTAGAAATGGTTAATAACTGGAATGGGTCAGAATTGACAAACACTCAATCCAGCCCACATGCCAGTGGTCCTGTCTCTGCACGGCTAATGCACATTTGCCAGCTACCATTCCGAGGCACCATCAGCCCGACATGCCCTTCTACTGAGATCATCTCCCTTTGGGGTAATGAATCCTGCTCTGACCACAGAAGGGGCCCTCAATACTTTGGTTCTCCGTCCACTGGGAAGGGAGGGAGTAAAGGGAAAGAGGTCAGTGGGAGGTGCTGGACAAAGTTCATGAATATGATCCTCTCTGGCCTCCCCTGGAATCTGGAGTCCAAAGCCATACGCCCACAGCCTGGGGAATTTGGAGAAAGCCTGGACCTCTGGTCATATCTGAATCCACGTTTGGATCCAGGAATTAAGGCTGAACAGGACCCCCTGACCCTTTGGTCACCCCAGCTCTCTTCAGTGGGCGTCCCCAGGATACTGACTTGCTTCCCTTGGCCCCGCACAGATCATCTCTCCTTTATACACAAAAAATGAGAGCATGGACAAGTTCAGTGACTTGCCTGAAGTCATCAAGGAAACAAGCACCCAAGGCAGGATTGGAACCCAACATGGTGCACAGACAGCATTCTTGTGTGGTGCCCTGAGGACAAATGTATGCTTTTACTCAGTCTTCCCTTCAATGACATTTTATCTGTCTCCTTTCTGGGGAGAGTAACAAAGCCCCTGCCCAGGCTGAGAAGCACATCACAGGCTGGCTCCTCTCCTGCTTTCACTCCAGAAATCATCTCTAAAGAGGGTCAGGTTGAGCTGCCGATCCCAAGAGAGCCCTGAGCGAGTGCCTCCTGTTATAAACAAAAAGGGTCCTAGGGAGATATAGATGCACAATGATATAGATGTATCCCTTTTCTCTCTAACAGTTGCCAAGAAGGACCCTGAGAAGGTTAGATAGATGGGTAACCTTTCCAGGTCCAACTTGGGGTTGGATAGATTATTATTGGGCTATTGATTTGCCTTGGATGACGTTTGGACTCCTTCCCCAAGTGTTGTGATATAAGGACCACTCAGGAAGGTACTTGTTGAACTCTCTTTATCTATAATCAGGGAAAGGATAAACAGGACAAGGATTGGGGATTGGAGACCCTATCAATCTATTATCTATAAACTAGTTGAAAATCAGGACTAGAGGCTATTAATCAGGTGGAGGCTGGAGATTTACTCTCTCCACTACCTCTTGCCCAGCCTGGCCACAGCCAAGCCAGAGAATAGGGAATGCTATTGATGCAGCTGTGTTGGTGATCTTATTCTCTCAGCTTTCTCACTATCAGTGTTGGTGATGCACTAGCTCTCAGTCTTTCAGGAAATATTCAGATCTATTCCTACCCTCTTCTTCCTAGACCTCCCTTCCTCCCTTCACCACCCACTCAGAGATTTCCCAGTCTAGAGACTCTTGTCCAGAGACCTCCAGATCCCAGAGAGAGACCTCTTCAAAGTGGCTGTCAGGGGTATTTATACCGTGGGGCCAACTGACGTTTGCCCCTGGCTCACGGCACCTGGGAACATTCCGTGTCTTCCAACTGCCTTCCCTGTCATTCAAAGTGGCATTCATCACTTCCCAGATTATGAATATAGCACTCTGGCCAGTCCAACGTGTTCCCACGGTACAGCCAGAAGCTTTGGACACTTAGGGAGGAATGGGAGAGAAGTCAGCAGCAGTGTGGGCAGACCCTGACACCCCAGGCAGCCTGCATGGAGGCATCCTAGGTAGAGAAGTCGTAGGGCATCTGAAGAACCCTCAGCCTCCTGATAGGCAAAACCTCTGGGAGTCTAGAGCCCACCCAGCACCCACCCCCTCTTCAGAGGGAAACCTCCAGGGCTTACATACTGCAGGGGCAGCTACCTCTCTGAGAAAGCCCCAGAGAATTATGGGTAGAAGACCACCTAGTGCCCTCATGGGGAAAAATGTAAGGAAAGCTTAAGAGACCATTAAGACCCAACCAAAAAAGCCCCAGAGGGGACCAAAGACTACCCTGCAGTCCAATAAAGGAAGTTTCAAAAGATGAACCCTTTGGGTTGGTCAAGGAAGCCTCCGAGGAACAATAATATTGTAATACCCTGATGAAGGAAGAAATGAGGGGTGGGATGGGGCACCCAGATCCTTCTCAAGGAAAAGAATGGGAAATGGGGGGGATGCCCATCAGTGGTGGAATCACCAAACAAGCTGGGGTCCACGATTGTAATGGAACATGGTCATGCTGTAAGAAATGGCAAGCGGGTGGATTGGGGGAAAACATGGAAAGATGTGTGTGAAGAGACGAAGAGTGAAATGAGCAGAAGCAAGAGAACATTCTGTCCAGCAACAGGAAGATGGTCTGAGGAATGAGTCTCTCATCAAGTGACGCTTTCTCTAATGGGAGGGACGTACCTGGGGATTTTAATGTCACAAGCAAATGAATACATAAATGAATTAAGTTGAAAAAAATCAGGAGACATGGAAAAGGGAAGCATTGTGAGGGAAAGCGCCCCAGTGCCCTGATCAAAGACAGCCAATCACAGAATCCTGCCTGGCAGCACACCTATCTGAAAGGAAAAGAAGCCAGAGTTGTGTCAGACTTGGCAACCACAACCATAAAGAAGAGAATATCCCAGAACATGCTATTTCCAAAGGCAAAAGACGAAGGCTTACAGGCAAGAATCACTCAGCCTGCAAAACTGAGGGTATTCCTATTTCAGGCAAGAGGCAGGAAATGACCTTTTAGCAAGACAAAAGACATTAAATAAGCACCTCTTGTGAGTTGGGGAAATAGGGGACTTCTAAGAATTCCTGATGAAAAGACCAAAGCCAAGAAGAGATTTTGAAATCCAAGCACGTGTCAAGAGAAACCTAGAAAGGAATATCCAGACAAGCATGCAAAGAACCTTCGTGTCTTCAGAGTTGTGGTGGGACTGGAAGGGGCGGGGAGAGCTGGTTCCATCTTTGTGGTGAGCCTCTTAATAAACAATTTATAAAGCACTAACTATGTGCCAGGTACTGGACCACGCACTGGGGATACAAAAAGAGGGAATAGACAGTCCCTGCCCTCTGATGAGGGCAGAATGGAGGAGGGAGAGCATGACATGAAGGGCAACCAGTGAGAATGTCTGGAGCCAAGCCATGAAGTATGTTGTTTGTGGGACAGCAAGGAGGCCAGCCTCACTGTATGCTAAGGAGTAAGGCTCGAGGGGGCTGGAAATGGAAGGGGACAGCATTGCGGGGCTCTGAGTGACTGATGGAGGAACTGGATTTGCTCCTGGAGGAAATAGGGAGGCAATGATTTTACTGAGAGGTGTGTGTGTGTGCACGTGTGTACATGTGTATGTGTATCAATGTATATGTATGTGCACATATGTGTGTGAGAAAGAGATACAGTCCCACCTGAATGTTCAGAAAATTGTTTTCGTGCCCAACTGGAGGATGGGCTGGTGGAGGAGAGCCTTGAGGAAAACAGACACCTCCCCCTCTGCCCTGTACCGGCAGCCATCACAACAGTGCAGGAATAAGGGAATGAGGAGGCTCTGCACCAAGGTGGATGTAGTGTCAGAGGAGAGATGGAAGTGTGTAGGAGAGATGCTACAGAAGGGAACTCAACAGACTGTGGCGCCATATTGGATGGGGAGTGAGAGGTTGTGAGGGGCCCAGGATGACTCCCAGGCCAGAGTGTGGAGGCACAGCCCTGGTTTGTGGGTGGGATCTGGAGGAGAATCCGGTAAAGGAACCGGAGAAGGAGCAACCAGAGAGGCAGGAAGACAGCCATTCAGGAGTAAAGAGAAGAGAGAGTCAAGGAGGAGAAAGTTTTTGGCAGCCTGAGAAGCTTCAGAGTCACCAAGGGGAAGGAGACTGAGAAAAGCTGACTGGCCTGGGCAACTACAAGATCCCTGCAGAGAGCGGCACCAGGGAGACGGTGAGGCTGGCAGCCAGACCTAAGAAGGGAATGAGAAGGGAGTGGAGAAGTTTGGGGGGAAAGGAATATATGAGGCCAAGAGGAAGAGGAAGGGGGACAAAATCATTTCTCAGAATAGAGTGAAAGAGGACGCAGACATGAAGAATGGGCAGGAGGAAAGGGCGCCACAGCTCACATCCAAATGGAAAAAGGAAGGCTGTGCACACGGCATACACAGACGCACATGCATACACATGCACACATCAAACTCTACAGGAAAGAGAAGTGAGAGCGAAGAGGCGGGCAGGGGCCGATGCTTACTTCAGAGAGAGGCTAAGGTTGGCTTAAGGAGGGAAGAGTCGGACCAACGTGACCAGACTCCACTTCAGGGGATTAGGAAAGGGAGGTTCAAAGGCAAGAGAGGCAAGGCAAGATGCCCTTCTTAGGGCTGGGCCAGGGGAATGGAAGAAGGTCAGTGAAACCCAAGACCGCGGCTCCAATCCCAGATCACTGACTCCAGTGGCCATGGCGGCGCCTCTCACCCTCGTCTTTCTCTTTGTAAAAGGGGGTGGGGGTGGGAAGAGAAGAACTGACTGTAATATGATGGAACAAAGCACATGAAGACCATCATCACCCTGAGCTAAACCCTCCCCCTCCCCAAGCGAAGAGAGAGGGGCTCACAAAGCAGAACACAACGCTGTGGCGTTTACCCCCTCCCCCAGAAAGCACGCTGGCAAAACCAGCATGAAAACACTAGTAAAGTAAAGGGCTGGAGCAGGATATATTGCAGGGCGTCTCAACTCCCCAAAGAAAGGGAAACAACTGTGTTCTTGGACAAGAAAGCAAGAAAACTCGAGCAAAGGTGTCCCAGATAAGGAAACGATAGCGAAGCTTAGTGAGTAGCATCTGTCGGCAGAATACTGAAGCCATCCCAAAACATAGGGGAAAACCCTAGTGACAGAGATAAAACATGAGCTGCTTTTGATTAAGGAAAAAAAGAGAATTCAAAACAAATTATGAAGAAACAAAGGAATTTATTGGAAGCTCGTTAGCCAGCTTGTTATTATTGTTTTTGTTCAGCTGTTGGGTCGAGTCCAATATGGGGTGACCGCAGCACGCCAGGCCCTCCTTCCCTGCACTATCTCTTCCAGTCTGGCCACATTCATGTTCATGGTTTCCGTGACACTCGCCATACATCTCATCCTCTGCCAGTCGCCTTCTCTTTTGCCTTCAGTCGTTCTCATCAGCAGGGACTGTTCCAGTGAGTCCCGTCTTCTCATCATGTGCCCAGAGTATTTCAGCTTCAGTTTTTGACCTTCCAATAAATTGTCTCAATGCATTCCTTTAAGTGTGAACTGATTTGATCTGTTGCTGCCCGAGGGACTCTCAGCCACCTTCGGCAGTGCTACCATTCTGCAGTGTCGGTTCTGATGCTCAGCTTTCCTTTTAGTCCATCTCTCACAGCCATATGTTGCTACTGGAAAAAACCATAGTGTTGCCTATGGAGGCCTTGGAGAGCAAGGTGATGGCGCTGCCTTTTTAGCATGCTGTCCAGATTGGTCATAGTTTTCCTTCCAAGGAGCAAACGTCTTTCCATTTCACAACTGCAGTTACTGTCTGCAGTGATCTTTGTGTCCAAGAATATCACATCTGAGCCCACTTCATTTCTTCTCCCTTTACTTGCCAAGAAGTAATGGGACCCGTCGCCAAGATCTTAGTTGTTTTGGTGTTAAGCTTCAAGCCAGCTTTTACCCTCTCCTGTTTCACCCTCATCAAGAGGCTCCTTACTTCTCTTTCTGCCATCAGAGTGGTGTCGCCTGCAGATCTGAGAATGTTGATGTTTCTCCCAGCAGCCTTAATTCCAGCTTTTGATTTGTCTGGGTTGGCATTTCATACAAGGCATACAAGTCAATTAAATAAGGTAACACTAGATAGCCTTGCTGTACTCCTTTTCTAATCTTAAACTAATCAGTTGTTCCATGTTTGGTTCTAACTGTTGCTTCCTGGCTCACATCCAGGTTTCTTAGGAGCCGAGCAGGAGGACCTGGTGCTCCCATCTCTTTGAGGACTTGCCACATTCTGGAGTGATCCACACACTCGAAGGCTCTGCTGTAGTCAAGGCAGCAGAAGGAGAAGTTCTTCTGGACATCCCTCACTTTCTGCATAATCCAGTGAATGTTGACAATTTGGTCTCTGGTTCCTCTGCCTTTTCAAAAGCCAGCCTGCTCTTCTGGTAATGCTCGGCTCAGCACAGAATCTCACAACACAGAATCTCAAGCATAACCTTGCTGGCACAGGAAATAAGCACCTGTGGAGATTAAAATTAATATGCAAAACACTAGATATTATATTGATAAGTTTGTATTTATAATAATAATAAATAATAATAAACTAACATGAATAATAAACTAACATAAAAAACTAATAAACTAACATAAAAAAGAGCAAAAGAGGAAGAGGGAGGAGTCACAGCCAACTATAAAACAATAACGTGACCATGCAGATGTGGAGGCACAGGAGAGATGAAAGGGAATTTTGGGAAATACTAAGGGACTTATGGGGGATGCAGGCCAAGGTTCGAAATCTCCATTTATACACACCGTTGTTCAGGAATTGAAACCTCCTTTGTCATTGACCTTCTTCAGGTCTGGGACATAAACTTATCTTTTCCCATGCAGTGACCTCTGTTGAGTTTCCCAATTTCACTGCCATATGGGGCACAGCCCCGTCCCAGCATCATCTTTGAGGGTTTTAAACAGCTCAGCTGGAATTCCGGCACCTCCACTAGCCGTATCGGTGTCCGTGCTTCACACCAGCATAGTTAGCGATGAGGTCAGCATCTTTTTTGCATAGTTCTTCTGTGAGTTTGCTCAATTCTATGCTAACAAAAAGTTAAATCAAATGAATGAATGTTTAAAGAAATGGAGAATCCCCAGCTTAGCAGAATAAGACGAAACGGATGATTCAAATAATGAAGAAGAAATTGGAGCCGTCGTGACTCGACTTCCAAAGGAGGGAAGGGAGAACTCGAGGTGGATGAGCAAGAGCAGCCTATCAAGTCGCCAAAGAACAATGAATTCCCATCTCACACGCTGTGCCAAAATCAGAAAGGAAGGAATCCTGACAAACGCCTTCCAAACTCAGAGGTTGTCCTCAGCCTTAGACCAGAAAGAGGAAAAACAGAGAGAAAGAAAGCTGTCCAGCACTCTGCCTGACCAGCGAGGGAGCCAAAATGCTCCAACATCAGCCAAGAGGCAACAGCAGGACCTACAACACACACACACACACACACACACACACACACACACACACACACACGTGCGCGCACACACACACACTGGCTAGGTTGGACTTATGACGGGAATGCACATCAGATTCAATATCAGGAAAAGTACAAACATGAAATAACATGGAAAAAGCCAAATCACATCATTCTAGACATACATGAAGACAAAATTGGTGGGAAATGCCGAATCTACCTGGCTCCAAAATACAAAAAGCATCAGAAAAACCAGCTTTGTCTCACTACGGTAAATGGTATTGACCTAAAACCAAGGGCCAACACTGTATGTGATGGGGAATTGCTACAAGTCGATTCCGTATGAAGGATGAAGAACAGCCCAAAGAGACCAAGGGGAGAAGGAGAAGGTCTGTGTGCTCAGAAATATTCATAGCAACACTTTTTGCCACAGAAAAGAACTGGAAGCAAATGGAGTGTCCGGCAGGTGGGGAATGGTTGGACAAATCGTGGCCCCAAATGGTCTATTTTTGCACCATAAGAAAGGATGAAACGCCTGGATTTAGAGTCTACGAAGATCCGTGTGAACTAACTCCAAGTGAGCAGAAGAGGAGAGCAATCCGCAATCTACTCCTAAGTAACACAACAAAGAAAAACTCATTTGAAAAGCTTTAGAACCCTGATCAGTGCAATGGCCAATGGAGACTCCTGAGGACCCTTTAGGAATGTGCTTCTCTTATTATTCTCAAGGCCTTTCAGCCAGTGTCTAACTCTCTTTGTATCCCCATTTGGGGTTCTCTTGGCAAAGATACTGAATGGTTTGCCATCTCCTTCTCCAGCTCATTTTACAGATGAGGAAACTGAGACCAACAGGGTTACGTGACTTGCCCAGGGTCACACAGCCAGCAAGTGTCTGAAGCCAGATTTGAACTCAGGAAGATGAGCCTCCTTCACCCCAGACCAGGTGCATTGTGCATCGTGGCATCCTGTAGTTGTCTCCATGAAGCCCAACAAAGAAGAGGAAGACATCCATTTTCAGACCTGGAAAATGGGTAGCTTTGTTTCCTTTGACTTTGCTTCCAGGTTACAGCGTTTTTGTTTGAATTGGAGGGTTTGGGAGAGACGGAGAACAGTGATCCCAGGGGAGAACGCCAAAGAAAAGAAAAAACTGCAAACAGCTGCCATGCCCCAGCCTGCTCCAGCCCGTCTCTGCATCTTCTCCTCCCAGCAGCCTCCATCCCCGGGGACTCAGATTTCAAAACAGAGCTCTCGTGGTGTTTGGAAAGAAGTGAGGGGAAGGGAGGGGAGGAGATGGACGAGCCGGATAGCCTAGGAAAGAGCTCGGCGAATTCACTGCAGAATTTGGAAGAGAAATGGAAGCCGCCTCGACTGGAGATGCACCAAGCAATATCCTTTTTCTGTTCTTGTTATCTGGAAATGTTTCGGAGATGTCGGAGCATCTAAATGGGCTCCATCCTTATAGTGCCTCCAGGGGCTCGGCCTTTCCCACCTCCTTCACATCCATTTGGTGGCTAGTCTATACCTGTGTATCTCCTTGCACAGTCCTCTCTCCTCCCCCCCCCCCCTGCCCCTTAGTCCTCCAGGACTTGTGGGCAGAGAGAGACTCCTTTTGGCCTCTGTGTTCTCTGAGCTAAGGCCAAATGCATTTTAAAGAAGGGATTTCTTTCATTCATTCATTCCTTTGTGTGTTTGTTTGCTTATTCATTCATTCATTCATTCACTCATTCACTCATTCATTCATTCATTCATTCACTCATTCACTCATTCATTCATTCATTTAGTTATTTGTTTTAAATAAGACATTTATGGCATTTTGTGTGATGTAACCAAATGCTTTCAGGAAAATACACTGTGTGGCTCCCCTGTGTTTTTCAGAGCCCGTGTCGTTTCCCAGCATATTCCTTCTGCATCCCTCTAGAGAGCCTTCGCAGCACAAAGCATTATAAGGAGGAAGAAATGGTTCCAAAAACCACAGCTAAAATCTGCCTGGATACCGTGCCCCTCCCCCTCTGCCAAGAAAGGCAAAAGGGGCCCCTGTCCCCCCTCCCCCCGCTGGGCCCGAGCTTAACCAGGGAGATGGCATGGAGGACATCTCCGGGCCAGAGCCGTGGCGGGAAGTAGGCGGCTCCACCCAGGCTCGTGGGTCCATATTGTTGGGGGCCTCCTTTGGTTGGTTTTTGTTTTTGTTTCTTTTCACTTGTCCAAACCTTCCCCCAAAGAGGACCGAATGGCCCAGCCCAAGGCAGCGGAGGACGGCCCTGGCTCAAGTGCTTCCCCGCCAGCCAAGTGCTTCTCCCTCACGTGGTCTCTTTGCTTACAATAAAGGGGGGAACATTTGCATGCAGATCTCCATCATTGGGCTAGCCGAGTGCACCGCTCTTGAGTGGAATGCAGGCTCCCATTAGCGCTGATAGAAAGTCCCCCTGCGGAGGAAAGCTGCCGAGTGGAGGCCCTGCTGACTGCTCGCTATTCAGGACTGCGCAGGGGAAGAAAGGTCCTGGGCCTCTGCTGGCCTGCCTGGGCCTCTCTTCGGGCCCACCTCCTTCTGTCTGTCTGTCGGGCTCTCTCCTTAGTCCCCGCCCCCTCTGCCTCTCCCTTGTTCCATCCCCGAATTAGTTCCTCCACTTGAGGACCAAATGGTGACAACGATTCCGGGTCTCATTGTCCACTGGGAGGCAATTCTGTCGGGAGAAGCCCCCCAGCTGGCACCTCCGAGGGAGCACGAGCTCATTTACATACTATTTGACATGGCATTTTCCTGCATTTAATATAATGTCAAAACACGCTCCAACTGCTGTCCCCCACCCCCACCCCGGCCTGGTGCTGCTCCTTCTCCTCCCAGGGACCTCCGTCCCCATCACCTCCAACGTGAAAACAGGGCTGAGAGACCCAGGGAAAGGCCCGAGTGCTGGGCTGAAATGAAACCTGAAGAAGCTCTCTCTGTCTCTCTGTCTCTCTGTCTCTGTCCATCTCTCTGTCTCTGTCTCTGTCTCCCTTCCTCTCTCTCTCTGTCTCTCTGACTCTCTCTGTCTCTATCTCTCTGTCTCTGTCTGTCTCCCTTCCTCTCTTTCTCTCTCTCTCCCCCCTCCTCTCTCTCTCTGTATCTGTCTCTGTCTCTCCCAGTCTCTCTCTTCCCTTCTCTCTCTTCTCTCTCTCTCCTCTCTCTCTCTTTCTCTCTCTGTCTCTCTTCCCCCTCCTCTCTCTCCTCTTTTTCTGTCTCTCTGTGTGTGTGTGTGTGTGTCTCTCTCTCTCATTCTTTCTCTGACTGTCTGTCTGTCTCACTTTCTCTCTCTCTGTCTCTCTTTCTCTGTCTTTCCCTGTCTCTGTCTCCTTCCCTCTCTCTCTCCTCTCTCTCTCTCTTTCTCTCTCTGTCTCTGTCTCTCCCTGTCTCTGTCTCTCCCCCCTCCTCTCTCTCCTCTTTCTCTGTCTCTCTGTCTCCCTCCCTCTCTCTGTCTCTGTCTCTTTCTCTGTCTCTGTCTCTCTTGGACTTATTTCTTACTTATTATAGTGTACAGGAGAGAAGATGGAGGGAAACAGAGGCTCCCTGTAAAAGGCTATCCTGGCTATCATCTACGGAATCTGCCACAAAACGTCTTTGCTTTTGCCATCTCCATCCCGCGGCCGCCACCTTGGTTCAGCTCTCATCCTCTCCTCTGGTGTGTGTTTCTCTCTGTCTCTGGTGTGTCTGTCTCCATTTCTGTCTGTCTGTCTGTCTCCGCCACACTGGGAGAGCACGTCACAGATTGGGGAAGGGACGGGATGCTTAGAAGCCGGCGCGCTTGCTGGCCCGCTTTAGAAAGTACTTGTTTCTACAAGCTCCTACATACGGCCGCTTTAATGGTTCCCAATGGATGTTCGGGCTGGAAAGCAAAAGCCAGTGAAAACGCACCAGTTACGGCCTAGAAGGACGCTCCCTCCAGCCCGGGAGACGGAGGGCAGAGACTGGCGATGCTCTGAGAACTGCCATCCTCCTCGCTCTGCGCCGGCTGGGCTGGCTGATCCGGCCTGAGGGCCTCCGTGCTGGCGGGGGAGCTGCATGTTGTTCTACCAGGCCAGGGGGTTCAGCTTTGCGTTGTGGTGCGAACCCAGCAGCCATGAAAGGGCATTCCCGCTGCCGCCTTGTGTCCTGCCCTTCCCAGTGGCCTGGCGTTCACGCTTCAGCTCGCAGCATCCGGGTTTGAATTTGTATGAAACATTTCGTTTCCTTTGCACACATTCTTGGGTGTTCGCCCTCTGCGTCCCAGAGCTCGGTTGGGGGAACTCACTGGAGTCCCGCAATCCAGCCCCACCCCCACAGATCTCGGGGTCTTGATGGCTCTGCCAGCAAAGCCAGTGTCGGGTGGAACCGAGCTGGAGGTGAGCCTCAGCCCAGACCGTCACCAAAGGTGGGGTCGGCAGGGATGGGCTTGGCTGCTGAGGAGTGCCGAGGAAGGTTTGGGGTGCTGCTGCTCCGGGGTTTGGGCCGTGGCCAGAGCGCGGAGGACTTCACATGTCCTTCTGTGGAAGGTTTCCGCCCCCAAGAAAGGCGGCAGCGGGGAGAGGGCCCAAAGGAATCACCAGATCGATCGTAGAGGAGCGCAGCCAGTCCTCCTCTGCACTGAGAGCTGCTCCCGTTGCCACAACTACCCCCCACACTCGGCTCATCCTCAAAGGCTGACAAAGAGCTTTGTGCAGCCTACTTGGGTATGAGCCCATCCCCAGAGCCTCAGTTTCCTCTCTAGTCCAATGGAGGGGTTGGACTCTGTGCCTCCTGAGGTTCCATCCCACGTCCCACTTTCTTCTCAGTTAGGTTCTCTGAGATGCCACAGGGAAGACCACAGGAGCTCACGTGGGCACCAGGAGATGGGTGGGTCCTGATGTCATGACCCTGGGCAAGTCACTGAATATCTCTGTGTTCTAGGTGACTCTCAAGGACCAAAGATTATAGAGGAGGGCTAGCCTACACTAGTGGAGGGAGTGCTTGTGAAGAGGATGGAATCGCCCACAGATTTCCTGGCTATCAAATACTAAATCCTCTGCTTGGCATTCAAAGCCCTTTAGAGCCTGCCCCTGCCCTTTTCCAGCCTCCTGAGCCCTTTGCCCCTGGCAGACGCTCTTCTCTCCCAGGACCCCAGCCCCCTCGCTAGTCCTAGTTCCTGACTCTGGGCATTTCCTCCCTCCATCCCCACGCCTGAACATTCTCCCTTTCTGTTTCCTCCTCGCCGTGCTCCTTCTATACGGTCTAGTGCAAGCCTGAAGACGGTTGGGGACAACAGACACACACCCTCCTTCCCCCTTTACCTCCGGCGGGTACTAGTGGGGTCCCCAGATAGGTCACAGGCCAGGCCGGCTGCCATCATGCATTGGGCTCCTTCGCCCAGAACTGCGGGCCCTGAGGAATCTCGTGTTCTACACCGGGGAGACCCTTCTCTGCTGCTTATCAAGGCGCAGAGCGGCCCAACTCCTCGTTCCAAGTCGACTTCTCCATAGGCGAAGCTGGCAAGTTAGAGGGTCGCCTTGTTTCTTGGGTCCCTCTTGCACAAGGATTCCTTGCCGTGAGGGCTGGGACTTCTAGACCGCCCGCCTAAGCCTCGTGGTGGTGCTGAGGCATCCGTAGGCTTTGCCAGCCTGCCAAAGGAGACCAGGACCCTCCAAAGGGAAGCAACCCTCCTCTAGAGATGGGGGAAAGGACTGCAGACTCCGAGTTAGAAAGCTGGACATCCCAGCATCCTTTGGGATTGCTTATTCCTGTTCTCTTGTGGAGAGGCAAAGGCTCATCCATGTACTTCGGTGTATTGTCTCATAGGTGGAAGAGTGGTAAGGGTGGGCCATGGGGGTCAAGTGACTTGCCCAGGATCACACAGCTGGGAAGTGGCTGAGGCCGGGTTTGAACCTAGGACCTCCTGTCTCTAGGCCTGACTCTCACTCCACTGAGCTATCCAGCTGCCCCCTCCCTCCTCCTCTTCTAACTTAATAATGCCCTTAGCAGTTATTCAGGACACAAAAGAGTCTGGGAGGTTTGGGTTCAGATTCTGACTTTGGGCAATTCTGGTAAATTACTTTGGGTCTTGGAGCCTCAGTTGCTTTGTCTTTAATTCATTGCCTAAGGTGCTTTTAAGCATGATGTCATTTCTCTGTCTCTTTTATTTGTCTGTCTGTCTGTCTGTTTGTTTATTTATTGAAACCCTGACCTTCCATCTTAGAATTAATACTATGTATTGGCTCCAAGGCAGAAGAGCAGTAAGGGTAGGCAATGGGGGTCAAGTGACTTGCCCAGCGTCACACAGCTGGGAAGTGTCTGAGGCCAGATTTGAACCTAGAACTTCCCATCTCCAGGCCTGGTTCTCCATCCACTGAGCTACCCAGCTGCCCCCTCTCTGTCTCTTTTAGTTATGTCTGTTTTTATTGTTACCTTATCTGCTACTCGTGCTGCTATACTCCTTTATTTCATTTACATAAATCTTTAATTCTTGAGTTTATTTCTTATAGACAACTTATTGTTAGGTTTTACTTTCCAGTATTTTCTTCTAAAGTCTTCTATTTCATAATTTAATTCATGGTTCCGGTTATGGGTTGGGAATTGCCCTCTATTGTATTCTTTTCATCTCATATCTCTTTGCCCCTGTTCTATTGTTTACAATGACAGGTAGTGAGACAGAATTGTGCTCCACATTGTTAATCCAGCGTTGAAACAATCTGTTTCCACAAGTTCTTACAATCACACTTTCCTTTTAATCCTGCTTCTTGATTCATCCATCAAAGATGGAGCTCGTGATGAATATCGGTCCGATTACAGTCTCCCTCTTCGAGTCCCCGTTCCCCGCTTCCATCGGCTTCATGCTTAGCTTAAAGCCATTTCCATGTTGTGCTCCTCAAGTGCACGTGTGCTCAGCCCTCCTTGGTCCAGGCCAGACGAAAGTGAGGCTCATGGATGTCTCCCTTCTCTACCCTCCCTCCAGCAGGGGTCCTTTCACATCCCCCCGTTCCGTCGGATTGAAAGTTCTAGTGGGCAGCTCGCAGGGTGCTCGGGATTGGAAAGTGCTGCTTTGTAACTCCAAAGCACTATCTCGGGTTCGGCCAGAGTGAAGAGGGAAGCATCTTCCCACCACAGAGGCCGCGCTGCCATGTGTCTAAAGTAGTTGTTAGATATGCTGAAGGTCTGGGCTTTCCTGTTCTGGTAAGGGCTGGGTTGGATGGCAGCTGGGCCCCCTTTCAACGTGGCAAGCTTGTGCTTAATGACCGCTTCTCTGATCACCGATGCCTCCTCTTGTTGAGTTTGGCCATCCTCCCACACGGGTAGAGTCTCTTAATAAAGCAGGCAGTCTATTACCCCCCCCCCCCCACCCCCATCTACTTCATTCTATTCTCCATCCATCGGTTCTTCCTTCGATTCACGGAGGTGATTCATTTGAACCTCAAGATAAGCCGTGATGTTACGTCCAGCTTCCTCTTCTCCTCTTTAGCCTCTAATTCTAGCTTGTCCGAACGTGGGGACCGACTCTATCGTCCTAAAAGCTAGCCGTCCCGGCAGTCTCCTCTCACCTGCCAGCTGTCCCTCAAGTCACCCTCTTCGAGCCTAAACAGGAGGCCAGACCTGAAGAGCCACCTCTTTAGAAGTCAGCCGCCATCCCCAGTGGGACACTCTTTGGGGACTCTCTTTGCTCTGCAGAGGCGCTTTGGGGGGGCGTGATGGACTGCAAACTTCTTTTTGGTCTCTGGGAAGAAAAGCGGAACGACTTCCAGCCCCGAACACTCACTTGAAAGGGGGAACCATGGAAACCAAACAAAGTCTGAACCTGATGGCCCTTGGACCAAAGACTGGACAGAATGAGCACATCAGCTGAGCTACGAAGGCAACGGCAGTGCTGCCAAGGGAATGTGAGCGGAGCCAGATGGAGGAACCCAGAGGCACCGGGCGTCTCCTCTACCCTTGAGCCAGCAAAGGATGGGAGAGATTTGTTCCTCTTCTTGAGCAGCTGCTACAGGAAAGTCGCCCAGGAGTGAAAGATCAAGCCTCGGATCCCATTAAAAATGGCAGGCTGGGAGGAAGCTTGAGCTACCGGCTTCATCATCGGACTGCAGTTCTGCAAGGGATGCTGGTCCCTTTGACTTGTGTTCTGGACCCTCTGACTGTTTGACAGACAAGATCGCTCCTTAAGAAAGCAAACAAACATCTTGATTGTAGTTTTCCTAAAAGCAACACCAGCCCCGACACCAGCCCCACCACTGAGTCCCACGGAAGCTGTTTGGGCTAGAAGGGATTTCCATCGATTTTTCTTCCAGCCACAAATGAGAAAGTCGGAAATCGCTCTGGGCTGGCATGAACCACAAACTCTTCAATCGGACGCCCACAGGAAAGATGGCGGCCACTCAAATCAAGACCCGGCTTACTTCCCCCCCCCCCCCCCCCCGCACACGTCCCCTCCCCCGGCAAGCCCCATTCATGAGCCACTCTTTTCCCTGCATTGGGTGGCCAAGAGAGTGGGATGGCTCACCTCATCCCTATCAGAGGAACAGCTTGCTCCTGATTCAAGGGTTCAAGAGCTGGCTTTGCCCGACCCGGTGTGTCCAATCAGGAGTCTTAACGTCTTGGTAGCCAAGGACTGCCAGTGTGAACCCCGAATTGCTGATGACTACGGATGTCCTACTGGGTAAGGACTTGCCTCGCTGGGCTTGTTTTCTTTTTCTTGAAATTCAGTTCAAGTCAATTGAATGAGCATTTCTTAAGTCCCCAGCATAGGCCAGGCACTGTACTGGACAGAAAAGAAGAGTCCCTGATCTCAGGGAGAGTGTATTCTCTAGGGGGGAGAACACTGCACACGCATGCACATACATGTACATATCCACACGCACACACAATACATATGGCATCCTTACTCAAAGTAAGAGCAAAGTAATGAGTAACAAAGGATCACAGACACGGATGTGTGTGTACACCAGGGAACAAGCTCCAGCCAGTCTTCATTCATGTAGGAGTTGGCTCAAGAGCTGGACATCCTCCAGGGAGGGAGATGGATGGAGAGAATTGGGGGGGGGGGGCAAGAAGGTGGATGAGAAGAGAGATGAAGCTTTGTGTATGGGGAGAGACGAGAAGACCAGTTTGGCTAGACTATGGAGAGCATGCCTGGAATAACAAGAGAGAATCATCCGGAAGGACTGGCCAAAGGAAGATGGCGAAGGACTTGAAAGGCTGAGCAAGAGTTTGGAGGCAATTCTCAAGACAGCAGGGAGGGAGCTGTGGAACCTTCTTGAGAATGGAGGTGACTTGGTCAAACAGGCCAGATGCCCTCGAAAATGCCCCTTTAGCCTCTGATCCTGGGCCTGCAGGAAGTTCCCTGAAATTCTCAAAAAAGACCCAAAACAACATAAAGCGAAATTGCCCTCATTGCCCTCGCTTCCATTTTTATTTTATTTTATTTTTTTTTAAACTTTCAACTTCTGTCTTAGAGGCAATCCTGTGTATTGGCCCCAAGGCAGAAGAGTGGTAAGGGCTAGGCATTGGGGGTAAAGTGACTTGCCCAGGGTCACACAGCTGGAAAGTGTCTGAGGCCAGATTTGAACTCAGGACCTCCCGTCTTTAGGCCTGGCTCTCCATCCACTGAGCCGCCCAGCTGCCCCTTCACTTCCATTTTTCAAGGAAATGCCCGAGTCCCATATGCGGATTCCCAAGTCATGTTTGCCTAGAGAAAAGGGGACTGTGGTCTGGAAATCGAATCTCCATCAGGAAAGGTGTCCCAAGTCCCCCGCCTGATGCTCTGCCATTTTTCTTTCACTTCCTCAGAAAGCACTCATGAATAATAACTGCTCCCCCCTTTTGTGTCTCAACAGACCCATTTTCCCTTCCGATGCTGAGAAGTCGGAAAGATCTGGCTTTCCTTGCTGAGTGTCGGTCTTCTCTGATTAAACTTGGACCCAGAGCGGGGAAACGAGGGGCTGGGGGGAAGTCAGCGCAGAAGGATTCCTGGATGGGTGAGAGGAGGCAGGCAGCTGTGGTAGCTCCCAGGAACGAAGAGCAGGCCATGAGTTGCGACATCGGGCTGGCCTCATCTACAGAAAACAGACAGAATGATTCCTGCCAAGGCGTCAGACTGGAGAGGCCATTGCAACCAGGAAATCGGAAGGACTGGCTGCCCAGCATCCCTGCGGCTTGGATCCCAAGGAGGAGGCACGAGAGGGGCTCCTGTCAAAGGGCTCGGCAGCTCCAGGTTTTGTTGGGAAGATGGTTGGCTTCTTTCAATGGGTGGCTTCTCTGAGGTGAAGGAAAGGGGGCTGGCCCATCAGACGGTGCAAGACAAAATCCAAGCTTTTAAGGAAGGGGAAGACGACCGAAGCCCGCCACTGAAGAGCAGGAGTGCTCTGCTTCCCTGGATGATGCGGGAATGACGACCCGGGGACCGGCCAGCCTCTCCATTCTGCCGTGTAGACAGAGCTAAGGACAGGCGGGGAAGCGCTGGGATCCCTTGGGACCGGCTTCGTCGCGGGAGGAGACAAGGCAATCCGCCCTTGGCCTTTCATTCCCTTCCCATAAATCCGAGAGCCCCGGGGGGGGGGGGGAACGCTGGCTCGGTCTCCATCCCACACCTTTCTCTCTCCTCCCCAGCAGAGTCAGTGGCGTGTTCGCTCGCACCAATAACGATCCTCTCCCAGTAACCTCAGCTCGGCTTCTGTTTCCCAGATGAGAAAAAAGGTAACCCGGCGATGAAACGGGTGATCCGGATCCCATCGTCAAGGCTTTCAGAAAGCGATTGTCTGAGCAGCCCATCCCGGGCCAGATGCCTCGGCCTGACGGCCCATCATCTGTTTAAAAAAGAATTCGAAGATCGTTCTTCCTCTCTCTTTCTGGAGGTGGAGAGCATTCTTCATCCCTGGCGTCAAGGTAGATCCGGGCGTGGATCAGAGTTTTCATGCCTTTCAAATGGCTTGTTTTTGCCACGTTTGCCATCTTCTCAAGATCGCTGTGTTGGGGACGATGGGGCACCATCCATCTTCTCGAGACCTAAGAGATGGCTGTCTCGGAGAAGATGGGACACAGCCTTGGCGTCTTGTTTCTGCTCACTTCACCGTTCATCACTACCACAGATCTTCCCAGGTGTCTCTGAAACCATCTCCTCCAGCAGCAATGATCTCTGGTGAGAAATACACAGCTACGAAGGAGGCAGGAGCTGGCGGATAGAATGTGGGCGATCCTAGATGAGAGAAAAACAGTCATGACATGTTTGGGCACTGTTCTGCAGCCTGCCCAGCCATCGGGAGGATATATATAATGCATTCCTAGTACAAATCTCACAATCGACATAGAGAAGTCATACTAGGACTGAAAGGTTTCAACTGCTTGAATGTCAGATGCCAGAAGTTTAGTCAGATTAAAAACGATCCATATGATTGAATTCATTATTTGTCAAACATTTCATCTCTCACACAAGTTCGTCTCCATTGCATTCTGACTTGCAAAGATGAATTAACCAGGGGGCAGCGGGGTAGCTCAGTGGATGGAGAGCCAGGCCTAGAGACGGGAGGTCCTGGGTTCAAACCCGGCCTCAGACACTTCCCAGCTGTGTGACCCTGGGCAGGTCACTTGACCCCCATTGCCTACCCTGACCACTCTTCCACCTAGGAGCCAATACGCAGTACTGACTCCAAGATGGAAGGTGAGGGTTAAAAAAAAGATATCATTCCTCGATGTCATCAGCCCATTTCAAAATAAAGACTAAACAATAATTACATAAAAAAGCTGAACTACCCAGTGATGTGGAAGAGGGAATGCTTTAGAGAGAATAGCCATGTCGTCTTGGATTTCCTCCTATTTAAGGAAGAGAGCCCTGGGCCCAGGCTGGCAGAGAGCCTCTGCCGGAGGAAGCAGCGGGGAAGGGTCTGAGGCCAGATTCGAACTCTGACTCCAGGCTGGCCACCCAGTCCAATGAGGGGAGATGACGGGCAAACCGAAAAGGTCCAAAGCCAACTGCAGACACGATCACGAGGAAGCCACGGACAGAGCAAGGCCGTGGCGCGAGGAGGGAGACTTTAGCTGGGACCGAAAGGAAGCCGGAGCGGTCAGTGGTCAGAGCAGGGGAGGGCGCGTGTTTCGGGCCTGGGGGACAGCCTGGACAGGACGGCTGAACTAAGGGAAGATGGTCTAAGGTAAGGGGGAGCATCCTGGGTGGCGCCACAGAGCACCGGCCAGTGCGTGTGACGGGCGAGACGCGCCACGGAATGGGAACGGGAAAGGCTCCGTTTTCCCAACAGGGGACGATTCACTCTGGCAACAGTCGAAGGCCAGGCTGGGCCAGATTCCTGAAAGAATGATCGACCGGACGATCCTCCTGCCCACGGGGGAGCCCCTGGCGAGCTCGGGCAGCTCCCCACGCACAAACCCCGTCCCACTCGATCCGTTTTCAGCCACTTTCCGAAGCGGTTCATCCACGCCTCAGGATTATCGATCCGTGATTGCATGATGGTGGGGGGGGCAGGTGACTCGGGGCCACGTCTGTGCCTCTGCCTCTGCCTCTGCCCTTCCCTTTGCCAGTCCTGCCTGCTCTCTCCGTTTGTGTATCGAGTTCCCCTTCCGCTTTGATGGAGATTGAGACGTACATACGTGTGTGCGCGTGTGCACATGTGTGTGCGTGCGTGTGTGCGTGTGTATCCCCACACACGCTCTTCAGACGGGCACAACTGGACAAGACGAGCCCAGCAGATGAGCGGGCGGCCCTCTCCACGCCCCTGAGCTCCCCAGAAGCTGCCTCCTGACGGGGTGACATTGGGCGAGGCACGGAGCGTGCCAGGGCCGCCGGGCCAGGCTCGGGGGGAAGATGGAGAGCCGATGCCAGCTTGCCCTGGGAGACTCGGAGACTTTCCTCTCTGGGGTTTGCCCCTGCCTGGGCCGAGCCTCCACAGGGCCGCCCCCCAGAGGAGGAGGTCAGGGGGCCGCCAGAGCAGCCAAGCTCTTTCTCTTCGTCCTGGCGCGCACGGACTGGGCATCGAGTCCGAGCTCCCCAGAAGCCCCTTCACCCTTTCCGGGGCACCAGACGGCTCGCAGTTTGTTCCGTCTTGGGGGCTCCAGTGAGGGGTGAAGTGAAGCGGAAGACGGGCACGGCAGGCCGGCCGTCTGATACCACACGATGACGACTTTCGCAGAAATATCTTTATTTGAAAAAGTCTTTTACTGCATACTAATTCCTGGGCTCGAGGAGGGGCTGAAAAGGGTTGTTGCCCGATTCCCACTTCACAGCAGGGCGATCAACAAGCATTTATTAAGCGCCTACTATGTACTGGATACTGTGTTAAATGCCGAGGAAAGAAAGGAAAGCAAGAAACTCTCCAAGAGCTCCCGCCCCATCGAGCACCTCCGTCTTCTGGAGGGCTTCCTGCCTTCTGGCCCTCCCCACCCGGCCCCATCGGCTGTCAAAGGACCTTCCCAAAGCATGTCTGATCACGGCCCCTTCCCTTCCCTCTCAACAAACTCCCAGTGGCTCCCAGCAAATACATCCAGGACTGAATAGAAAAGCCTCCATTTTACTCTGAAAGCCCCTCGTCCCTCGGCTCCCTCCTCCTTTTCAGGGCCTGTTACCCTTCGTAGGCAGCCAGATGGCACAGTGGTTAGAGCTCTAGGCTTAGAATCAGGAAGACTCATCTTCGTGAGTTCAAATCCAGCCTGAGACACTTCTTAGCTGTGAGACCCTGGGCAAGTCACTTAACCTTGTATGCCTCCGTTTCCTTGCCTGTGAAATGAGCTGGAGAAGGAAATGGCAAACCGCCCTGGAATTGTTGCCAAGAAAACCCCAAAGCAGGTCACAGAGTTGGAGACAACCAGACAATGGACGGCAGCCCCATCCCATTCCACTCCCTTCAGATTCTCGGCCATCCAGCATCGCTGACCTCTTAGTAGCGCCTCCCTTTCCTGGAACCCCATCTCCCGCCAGGAGCCTCCCCCCACGCCCGCCACTGCTGGACACTTGACTGTCGTCCTCAAGAGGGGCCGTCCTCGTCCGCCTGCTTGTGGCCTAGCTCGGCGCCCAGAGTACGGACGACTTCCATACGTGCTCCCTGCCAGGAAATGGCGGCTCTGACCCGGAAAGGCCGACACGAGCTCTAAGAGATCAGAGAAGGAGGAAAAGGACCCAAAGGCGCAGAAGGACTTCTAGCGGCTCTTCCTGGGGTGGCAAAGCCTGGAAGGTGCCCACTGCGGCTGCCCGGCCCCGGGAGAAGGGCACGAGAGACACACTGACACGCCTGAAGGGACGATGGCCGGAAATCCAGAAGCCTTGTGAGGCCTGAGGCCGGCTGAGCAAGTAGAGGGGGGCAAGGCAGGACGTCGGGGGACGAGATCCAGTCGGTAGATCCGGGCTTAGGGCTAACGCCATCGATTTGGGCGTCGAATCCATAGAAGGAGAGGCCGTGAGGAGGAGAGCGGCCCCAGGACCAGGGCTTCGGAGATGCCGTGCTGGGACGGGAGGAGAGCCTCGACGGGGCAGTCGCAGCACCCGAGGGTGGGGGGGGGAGAGCCTCAGGAGCGCCGCCCTGCTGCGGGCTCTGGTGTTAGAGCTCGGCCAGAGAGGCGGCTGGACGAGGGCCTGAGCTTCGGCGCTGAGGAGACGGTTAATGCGTTTGCAGAAAGCAGGCCGTGAGGGAGGGCTGCGGAGTGGGTGGAACAGGAAAGGAGACAGTCAGCGAGTTCTCCCTGGAAGTGGGCCAGAGCACAGCGGAGAGGGCAGATGACAGCTACGGGGTGAGGCTGAGCTGCCAAGCCCCGAAGAGACGGACAGGAATGTATTCACGTCTGTCTTTTAAGCTATCATGTGCAGGGGAGGCGTCAAACTCGAGGCAAAATGGGGGCCCCTCCTCTGGGCCAAAGCACCCCGAGGCCTCCGGATTTCTGGTGGTTTTCAAACGTGGCGCTATCTGGGCGTCAATCGGATGGTTTTGTTCCCTATTTCCAACGACAGTTTGCTCTGGTTCCAGCTGTACGGGGGCCTCAGCGGCCCGTGTGGGGATGCCTCTGGTGTCCCTCAGAAAACCTGCCCCAAGCGGCTAGTTCAGAGGATGAGGGCCATACAAAGGAGGCCTTTCACGTCCCTTCCTCTGGCCCTTCCACCGGTGTTCTAGAACCTGTTCTGCTCTCACTGAGGCAGCCAGATTTTGACTGGGAGCAAAGGGGTGGAAGGCGCGCCATGATTTGGGCTTGGGACAACTTAAGGTCTGGTCCCGGGTCCGCCGAGTCCCAGGGCTGGAGGAAAGACTCCCCAAAGGCCCAGACTCACCTGGGCCGTCCTTGTTAGATCGGGGCACCCCTGCCAGTGCAGCCAGCAGGCATCAGAGGGCCTGGGCTGAAGCTCAGCCAGTGCGTTTCCATGTTCATCCTCCTGAGGAGTCAGAAGGCAGGAAGGGATGGAGCGTTGCCAAACGAGTTCAAAGCCCTCAAAGTCTTCATCTGGAAGATCTCGAAGCAGGTTAATAATTGTTTCCAAGTTCACTGAGTGCGTAGAGAGCAGAGGCTTGATGGGCAACATACGGTGCTTTTGGCAGCAGAAGCTTCGCTTTCCATGTCTTGCTTATCATCACGGGGTTCCACCGTCATCTGCGGATATCTGGCGGCCCCCGACGTGCTCCGGGGGAGGCTTATTGCTGACGATGGCGGATGTAAATCAGCTTGGGGGGAGCCGGCCTCCTCCTTCCCGATTAGAGCATTGGGCTTCGCACCTCAGAACGGCCCAGAAAGCGCCAATTCCCAGCAGGACCGCCTTAGCCCCAGCATCTTAGCCTCATCTTCCAGCTGAGATTTCTTCCCGAAAGTCAATGGTCAGCTTCCTGAATAGTACTGTGAATATTCAAACTGAGACTCACCCAAGCTCCCTAATGACAGTACAATGCAACATGCCCAAAGCAAAGTAACCAGCCAAGGTCTCTCCTCCTCCTCCTCCTCCCCCTCCTCCTTCATTCTCCTCCTCCTCCTTCCCCTCCTCCTCCTCCTCCTCCTTCCCCTCCTCCTC
>NC_058133.1:2478665-2513053 GCF_016433145.1 Gracilinanus agilis | reverse complement strand
GGAAAGAAGGGAGAGGAGGGTGAGGAGAGGAGAGGAGAAGAGGGAGAAGAGGGAGAGGAGGGAGAGGAGAGGAGAGGAGGAAGAGGAAACAAGAGCTTGGGGGGGGGAGGGGAGGGAAGGCACCTCGTGGCCTTCGGGGCCCCAGAAGGCAGCAGGGGGCTGTGAGGAGGGAGCTCCAGCTTAGTGGGAGCAAAGTCCCATGAAAGAGAAGAGCTGGCCCAGGGCGGAGTGCGCAGCCTCCCCGCCGTGGTGGGATCGTCCCCTCAAAGACTTCAACAACGTGACCCCTTGTGAGCTGTAGGGCTTGTGGCGGAGGATCAGTCCGGGAAGGGCCCGCTGGGTGCGAGGCTCAGGCCAGCTCTGAGGATGGAAAGATGAGAGAAGGAGGGATACAGTGGCCGGAAGGAAGCCGGCAGGTGGGGGTCAGAGCGGGAGGGGAGAGGCCCAGGGCCAGGCTGGACCAGCCTGGGCATCCCCACAGAAGAAAAAGGCCCAACATCCGACGAATGATAATTGTGCAGGCCTGGAAAGAGGGGCAGAACGGCCGTGTCGTCCCTGAGGAATCCTATTGGAGGGGCCCAGGATCGGGGGTCAAAGACTCAGGACAGAAGAGATCTTAAAGGCCAGGAATCCAATGTCCCATTCTACAAATGGAGAAACTGAGGCTGGAAGAGGTTTACTGACTTGCCACACAGGTAGTGAGTGTCAGAAGTAGGAGCTGAACTCAGCCGTGCCTTCACTTGAAGCTTTAAGTGTTAGGTGAGGGGAAGCCTCCCAGCAGCCCGGAGACCCCCTGGATGGAGCACAGGGCCTGGGTCAGGAAGGCACGGATTCAATATGGCCCCCAACACAGCCCTGGGACTCTGGGGGAGCCAGGCAGCCTCCACCTGCCTCAGTTTCCTCAACTGTAAAATGGGGATTATAAGAGCACCTCTACATACAGGGCATTAGGCGGGTCAAATGAGATGTCTGTAAAGCCTTCAGCACAGTGCTCGGCCCACAGAAGGTGCCTCAAACATTATCAGCCCCTGCCCTTCCCCACTCTTGTAGCACTTTCCCTCCCTAAACTACCCCGAGTTTATTCTGCATATACAGACGCGCCGTCTCACCAGCAGAACGTGACCCCCTTCGTGCCTCTCCTTAGGGCGGGCTGGGCGGATAGCCGGGCCGCAGGCCAGACGGAGCCACCCAAAGCTCCTGCCCAGATGCAGCTTCTGTGTTCTAGTTGGCTTTGTTGACCTATTTCTGGGTGTGTGTGTGTCTGTCTGGCTGGCTGTCTGTCTGTCTTCCTCTCTCTCTGTCTCTTCCTCTCTCTGTCTCTCTGTCTGTCTGTCTCTCTCTGTCTCTTTAATGTGTTGGTTACCGGCATGGGTCAACGGACAGCAGCGAGCAGAAAGCTCGATTTGGGAAACGGAGGTCGTCATGTTGCGCTAATAGCCTGCAATGACCTTTTTAAAGCCAGCTCTGGGCTCTTTTGCCCTCGAACCCGGGCCCTTCCCCGGGCCCCGGGACGTAGAGCTGGCCAAAGCCTTCCTGACTTGCCCACGAGGACGGCGGCCCCGTCTGCCCAACGTCAGCCGGGGGGAGCGGCAGAGCCAGAGCGGGCCTCTGGAGAGCGTTGGGCCCTCCGCCCGCCATGTTGGGCCTGGGTTCGGGGCTCTGGGCTCTGCTCTGGCCTTCCTCACGGACGCATTAATCCCATCCCATTTAGGACGGCATTTGCTGCGTGCCAGACCCGGGGCCAGCCGCTGGGGACCCCGAGGGGTGGGGAAGGTCTCTGTCCCCAGGAGGCCCCCTCCAGCGGGGAGCCAGAGTGGACGGAGTCCATACTGCGGCCACCAAACACGGACCTCCGGCTCCCGCCGCTGGCCCGAGGCCTTTCCGGGCCGTCCTGCCCTCCCAGACGGCCTCCCTTCATGGCGCCTCTCCCAGGAGAAGGGAAGGTCTCCAAGGGCAGGCCTGGCCGGGCCCTTCTCTGTCCCCCAGCACAGTGCCCGGCCCACGAGGGGCACCTAGCGGGGCCCTCCTAGAGGGGCCCCTGCCGCGTGCCTGGGCCAGGCTGGAGGAGGCAGGAGAGGCCCCCCGGGCAGCAGGGGGGAGACACGAGCAGGAGCCTGGCTGAAGGCAGGCGGCCGCTGACAGAGCAGCTCCCTGGAAGGGCAATCAGGCCGCGCCGCCGCCCGTGACCTTTGCCGGAGCCTCCCTGCACGGGCTCTGGAGGCCTTCCTTGAGCCGTGATCCTAGCCAGGTGGGGGAGGCGGCGGCGGCTCTGCCCGCAAAGCCCCGGAGCTTCCTCTGCGCCGAGGGGCTCCCCGAGCTGGGAGGGCCCTGACGGGGCCCCGCTGAGGAGCTGCGCGGCGGGCAGGCCGGCTCTGCGGTCTGAAGGGACGAGGAGCCCCACCCAGCGCGCCGGGCCGCAGCTCTGCGGGGCAGGGCCAGGGGGTCCGGGAGAAGGAGCTGCCCCCGGCCGGGGCAGCCAGAAACCCTCAGGAGAGCCCCAGATTCGGGGCTGGGAAGGCTTTTGGAAGGCACCCGATGGGGCCCCCCATTTTGCAGAGGAGCAAATTGAGGATCGGAAAGGCTGAATGTGGGCCAAGGTCGGGGCAGTGGTCTGGATTGGAACGAAGGTCCTGCTGGGCACCAGCCGTCAGGAGGCTCCGGACTTCTCCCGGACCGAGTCCCGGGAAGGCGGAACCTGTCAACAGCCCACGTTTGGCGGAGAGACTCCCCGCGTGGCCAGGCCTGCGTCCAGCAGCAGGGCAGACCCACGGGAGGGCCATCCTCAGCAGCAGGCCAGCCAGGGGGTTTCTGGTCCCCGAGAGCAGCTCCCCTTGGAGCCCAAGAAGCAGGCTCTGAACCCGGCCTCCCCTCCAGGCTCCCCGTGTGGCCTTGGCCAAGTCACCTACCCTCTCCTGCCAGGCAGAGCAGAGGAGAAGCCCATCCGCACAGGCTGCATCTGCACTTAAGTGTGGGCTGGAGCTGCTCCAAGCAGGGATACTCCCGCGGGCTGTGGACGCTGGAGCCACCACACCCACCCACACACACACACACACACACACACACACACACACACACTCCCACTCCCACTCACATACACTCCCACTCCCACTCACACACACTCACTCCCACTCCCACTCCCACACACTCACTCCCACTCATACACACTCACACACACACACACACACACACACACACTCCCACTCCCACTCACACACACTCACTCCCACTCATACACACTCACACACACTCACACTCACACACATTCACACTCACACTCACACTCATACACTCACACACACACTCACTCCCACTCATACACACTCACACACACTCACACTCACACACACACACACACACACACACACACACACACACACACACACACCAGAGTCCCAGACCACGTGGGTTCTGGGGCTTTGGAGATCCCCCAGAGCTCTGCCCGCTGCCAGTGGCTTGGATCATCCGGCAGTAGATCAGGGAGCCGCCTGGGAGCAGACCCCCCCCCCCCCAGCATGAAAGGCAGAGCCGCCACCTGGCCCGGGACGGCTTCACGGTCACGTTTGAGGCATCAAAGGCTCAAGGATGGACTTTCATGGCAGGGGAGTGGGGAGAGAAGAGAGGCCTGGTGGGGCCAGAGGGGGAATCGGGGGGATGCGGGGCTCAGGCGCGCTTTCCTGGCGGCCCCCAGCCTTCGGAGCTGCCCTCATGGGGGTCTTTGAAGAAGTCTTCTAACGGGTCTGTTGGCTCAGGCAAGTGAGAGGAGAAGAGCAGGAAAAGCATCTATTCCAAGTCATGGAACCAGAGTTCAAATCCTGCCACAAACACATTAAATTTGTGACTCGGAGTAAGTCCCAACCTACTCTAAAATGAAGGATTTGGCTGAGATGCCCCGTCTCAGGGCTCTTCTGGGACTACCCCTGGGGCCCTGCGTGAAGATGACCATGTTTGGGGATGCTCTGAGGTCCTGAACTCAGGGAAGTTCCTAATGGTCACGCATGGCTTTTTAGAAATTCATTTCAGCCTCCCTCCGTTCCTAGGAGCCTCCCCAGAAGCCTCCGAGGCTGTCCCTGCATTGTTACTTACAGCCCCAAAGCCTTGTATGCGGTCCCCGCCACCCCCTCCCACAGCAGAGAGCCAGAGACTGAGCGTGCAGAGGGAGCCCTCCTGGCCCATACGGGAACAGCCTTAGCCTGACTACACCTTTGTGGCGCCGGCTGGCCTTCTACTTTCTTTATCCGAAGAGGAGGGGAGGGAGCTGCGGGAAGAGGCTGTTCTCTTGGCCGCCTCCCTTTGCATCCGTTCATGGAAGTCTTTCTAGGCTTCTCGGGCATCCCTGTCACGGCAGTCCTCGCAGGGTCTTTTGTTCTCCAGGCTGAATGTTTAATGAGCTTTGCTATTATCTCATGGGACTTGCTGAGCTGTTCCCTTCAGGGTCCACAGGAAGAGCACTCCAGGGCAGGACGGCCATCAGCAACTTAGCTTGTAGAAGGGATTTCTCAGAGGGTTCAGGATCTGCAGAAGTGCTGAGCACCCTTTGGCGTGGGGGCGCCCTTTGGTGTGACTCCCACACAATCTGGGTGTTTTGGAGCTCTTTGCGATGGGATTTCTCTTTCGGTTATTGCCTCTTGGCGATGGTTACTCACCCACAGGCTGCTTTTTCTTTTCTCTGAATTGAAATGTTGCTGACGCTCTTCACTGAGCATCTCTGCCGATGCTGCCTCCTTTCTGGTCCATCGTGTGGCCAGCAAATAGGGAGAAGAACCTCTCTTGCCCTGGTTGGCCTCCTATTTTCAGTTCCTTCGGTGCCGTTTCTGAGGTCCTCGGGTCAGACAGGGCCCCTCGAAGCTGGTGTTCCTCTCCCCGATGGCGATGGCTGCGTCCACTTGCAAACAGCCCCGTCCTCTCTTTCACTGGCTTGTCTTTGTGCTCTTTGTGGGGTGGGTCTGTGTTCATCGCACTTCCCTTGGAGAAAGAGCAAGCCAGGAGGGAGGCTGGCTGGTCCCATTGGCACTCAGGGGTCCGGCCTGCCTCTGGATGGAGGTCTGCTTTGGGTGCTGCCCTCCCCCCTCAGCGTCCCCCCGGAATGGCACAGAATCCTCAGAATCGTGATCTCTGCTTGGCTAAGGGGGCCACTGCGGTGCCCATCCCTTCCACAGGAAACGAGCTCTCTGCCGCCATCTCCCATCGGGCTTCGGTGACCCCCTGAGGTCCCCCGTGTGAGGACGAGCCCAGCCGCTCACGTTCTTCTTCACCTGTTTTCCCTCCTTATTCAGCTTCAGATGCTTTTCAAGAAACCAGCAATGGCTCGACTTCCTGTGCTCTGGCTCAAGCTGGTGGGGAGGCTTCTCTCATTTCACTCCGTCTCTTATTTCCTTTCCCCTCTTTGTTCTAGCCACTCCTCACAGTATTTCTCCCCAGAGAGGGAAAGGCAGTCCCGGAACACTAATCCCAATTATTTCTCCCCCTCTTCATCTGCTTCTTTGCGCTCCATTTCGATCTTTAGCACCGCAGAGCCGTCTGCCCCTCGATGGCCTCCTTCTGGTCTTACTTTAATCCTTGATCATATTTTGGTTAAAATAATAGCCTTGCATCCCCCCAGACCCAAAGGACAGTGGATTCCGAGGCTTAACCTTCCTTGGGAACCAGAGCGTTCTCATGTTTTTCTCATCCGGAACATCTGCCAGGTGAATTCTCTGCTCTCATCTAGATTCTTTTAGCAGGACGATTCCGATTCCCGTCTCTTGCTGGAAAACGGTTTTGATTTCCAGTGAGCCTCCTGCCCAACTCTGTGGCCCCCGTTTTCTGCCTAAGGAGGAGGCTCTCCACTTATCCCTATTGCAGCTGGACAGGGCCTCGCTCCTGGAACAGAGTAGGCGCTTGACACACGTTTATTGTCTTTCCCCTTCCCTTCAGTTCAGTGCCCCAAGCCAGTGATGGGCCAACTTGTTAAAGAGGGGCCAAAGGAAAGGAAATGCTCCTCTGTCAGTCTGTTTCTAAGGCAGCTCTTTCAAAGTTTTGATGTATTGTGTCCCACTCGTTGTATTCTTCAGATTAGGAATAATGTCTGCTGGTCAGATAGAACATCTCCTGGCGTAGCTTGCCCGTCACCGCCCTAAACTATCACAGTCCTTTTAGATCCTGACTCTGTCATCCAGTGTGTTGGCTACCCCTTCCATTCAGGGTCATCTGCAAATTTGGTGAGCTTTATCCAAGGCATTGATAAATATGTTAAATCACCAGGACCAAGCCCAGATCCACGGGGAACACTACTAGAGACCTCCTTCCATGCCAACATCGAACCGCTGAACCCCAACTGCTCTTCGAGTCAATCATCCAGTGGCCTCTGAATCCGTTTGCTTGTGTGACTGTCCAATCCATCTCTCTACCTTCTCCACAAGAAGACTATGAGATACTTTATCAAGAGCCTTGCTAAAAGCAATATTACTTTTGGCAACCAAGTGGCTCAGTGGATAGGGTGCAGGAAGCCTTGGATTTATACACTTCCTAGCTCTATGACCCTGGGCAAGTCACTTAACCTCAATTGCCCAGCTTTTACCAAAATTCTGCCTTGAAACTGATACTTAGTAGTGGTTCTAAGATAGAAAGTAAAGGCTAAAAAACAAACTATAGTAAAGTCTCAGCACTCTCCTCGCCTGCTAGCTTAATCGTCCTGTCAAAAAAGCAGACAATCTGCTCTTGATGAAACTCCGGCCGACTCTTAATCGCTATTTCCCTTTCCAGATAGTCACCATTCATTTCTTTAGTGCTCCAATTAGAATTCCCCCAGAAATCAAAGTCAAGAGCACTGTTCAATGGTTTGTGGTCTCTGTTCTCGTCTCTTTTTTGAAAACCACTTTCCTGTTTGGCTGTCTCCAATCTCGTGGCACTTCTCCCATTTTCCACATTCTTTCAAATATCACTATCACTGACTAAGACATCACAGCTGCCAATTTTTTTAGTGCCCCAGCAGCAGATGACTAGAATTCATCAAGTGCAACCAGGAGTGTCTCGTACTCTCTGGATTTGTCTTGGGTGTCGGCTCCCTCTTAGTCACTTTTGTTCTTCCACTGCCACTATTCCGGTCCTTCTCGTTGGCAGAAAAAACATACACCAAATGAGGACTCAGCAGATCGGTCTTCTCTTTTTTGTTGGTGATTATCAACTCATTTATTCTAAGCATAAGTCCTAGCCTTTCCCTCTGATATAGGTAAGAGAGATGGCGTAACATGGAGGATAGAGAACCAACTAGGAAGATCTGGGTTCAAGGCCAGCTTCCCATGCATATTGACTGTGTGGCCTCTATGCATTTCACTTCTCAATGCTCTAGGCAACTCTCTAAGATTATAAGACACAGGAAACATGCCAACCCTCATTGGCAAAAACAGTTTCTGAAATTAGGAGTCCCATAAAATAAGGAAGTCAAAGAACTAATCCCTATTTCCCCATAGTTGAAAAAAAAACTCCTTCAGTCAACCCTAGTTTACCTTGCCTGCCTCAGCTCAATTGTAGTTTTGGCATTCTGGGCTTTCGTTTACTTTTCTTCATAGCCAAAGGCTGTTGAACCACTACGTTCCATTTAGTTTTAAACTTAAGATTTCTCCTTGTTGTTGTGAGCATATAGATTCTCTCCATGGGACTTTGCTGTTTCTTACCGATCACCTGAGTAATTTTGTTGTTGTTGCATTTTTCCTCTAGTGTGGTATTTTGACTTATTAATTTATCATGGTTTTCTAGGCAATCTATGATCCTTAAATCATTCCTGCCAAGAGTGTATTCAAGTCAGTTTCTTTGACATGGCTTGAATTCATGCATTATTATAAATTGTTTTTTCTTTTCTCTTATACCACTCTTTTTTCTAATTCTAAATTTGTGAGAATCTCTCATTCTCTTTTTTAGGGCATCTACTATTTTGAAGACATTTTCAGTTGCATATTTTAAGTAATATATCCTGACATTATTCTTATTTATTTTTCTTTTGTAAGCCTAGGTTTCCAACTGCAATATTCATTCCTTTTTTTAAGCTTATTTTTCTTCTGAATCGTTCTGAAGGTTCTTGCTAATGTTAGATTGACTCGGGAGAATTGACAGAATATACTGCCTTTTGGGGATTATATTTTGTTTGTTTTTACTGGGGGGAGAGGTGTGGAGGGAGTGTTTGCTTTCCTTCGAAGCCCAGTGTTGTGTTGAGGCCTTTTCTGAAATGTTTGCTCATTTTTTTCTGTTTTCTTCATGAGTCTCAGTGTTGTTTTTTTCCTGTAGGAAAAGGAACAATCCAGCCACTGCCTTCTGATCTTTTTTGTCTTCTCCCCTTCTTCTGTAAGCAGCAGCAGATATCAGATATCTTTCTTCTCATTGTTTGACCTCTTCCTCCTGAGAGGCAAAGAACTTTTATGAAGCATTTACTATGTGCCAGATACTGTACTGAGTCATGAAGATGCAAAAAAAAAAGCTGTAACCCAGTCATTGTTCTTAAGGAGCTCACATTCGAATGGAGGAGACATGGAAGATCACCTCAAACTGGAGGCACCATCTGGGTGGGCAACCAGGAAAGATCCCTTGAAGAAATAAGGATTGGAAGTGAATCTTGAAGGCATCCAAAGAATCTAGAAGTTAGACTGAAGGAAGGCTAGCCATTCAGACATGGCAGACAGCCAGTGTAAACGTATGGAAATGGAAGATGGAGTGTCCTGGGCAAGGGGCTCAGATCAATCTGAGTATCTGGACCATAGAGTGCATGGAGGGAGCTTTTACTCTTTAACAAGACTTGACATATAGAAAAGAGAGAAGATGGTGAAGGGCTGTGAATGCCAAAGAGATACTCTCTATTTCGGTGATGCAGCTGCTTACAGGGGAGTATGGGGCCGCGTGCTGAGGATGAAACATCTGCTGTAGTGTAGTGTAGACACTCTGTGCACTATAGATGACAATTCTATCTATATTAATTTACCTATTTTGGCTTATTAAATACAGTTGTATATTACAATTATACATTTTTGTTATTTAAACTATAAATATCGCAAAATTATGTTTTTTTTTCTTGAAGTGACACCACCCCCCTTCCCCCGTGTTATGCTTGTTTTTTTGGCGAATTTTGACAAACCAAGCACAATAGGTTGACCATCAGTGTCATCTGGGAGGAACTGGGGAGCTATGGGTGTTTACCCAATTGGGAGTTGAACTGGGTTTTAGGAAAAACACTTTGGCAAGTGAGCAAAGGATGCCTTAGGAGTGAGAGAGACAAGGCAGGGAAGCAGGAGCCCCAACCAGAGGGCATATTTTAGTAGTGGCAGTGGAAAGATCATTTTATCTAGGAGAGATGTTGTTAGAGGAGACTTGACTAGAGGTTCAGTATGTGGGATAAATGCAAATAAGAAACAAAAGTTCATATGCCCAAAGGGCTTTAAAAGACTGCCTGTGCTTTGATCCAGCCATATCACTGCTGAGTTTGTACCCCAAATACTTGCACAAAAATATTTATAACCGCTCTTCGTGGTGGCAAAAAATTGGAAAATGAAGGGATGCCCTTCGATTGGGGAATGGTTGAACAAATTGTGGTATCTGCTGGGGATGGAATACTTTTGTGCTCAAAGGAATGATGAACTGGAGGAATTCCATGTGAACTGGAAGGACCTCCAGGAAGTGATGCAGAGTGAAAGGAGCAGAACCAGGAGAACATTGTACACAGAGACGGATACATTGTAGCACAGTCAAATGTAACTGACTTTGCTACCAGCAGCAATACAATGACCCAGGACAACTCTGAGGGATTTATGGTAAAGATGCTACCCACATCCAGAGAAAGAACAGAGGGAGTGGAAACACAGAAGAAAAACAACTGCTTGATCACATGGGTCAATGGGGATATAATTGGGGATGTAGACTCTACACGATCACCCTAGTGTAATTATCAATAATATGGAAACAGGTCCTGATCAATGACACATGTAAAACCTGGTGAAATTGCACATTGGCTACTGGGGGGGGGGGAACATAAATCATGTGACTATGGAAAATTATTCTAAATTAATTAATTAAATAACATTTTTCAATTCAAAAAGAAAGGAAAAGAAAAGAACTCCCATTCTGGTGTAAGTGGAACCAGACAGCCCCAGAGAAATCTGGAGCCAGGACTCTGGACTCTCTTCTCAGAATTAGGCCCACTGTTGTCTCAGCCCTCCGGATCCTCCTAGGGGTACATCTGAGGAGCAGGGGGACGACTCTGCTGTTGCTACTCCCTGGAGCTTCCATCTTGATGTATTCTCCCCAGTTATCCACCCATCATTGGTGCCCAGGTTCCATTTAACCAAGTAATACGAAGGTTATAGTTCCTGCAATATGTAGCAAGAACAAACATTTCCTTAATGCCACCTCAGGCCCTAGAGAGAATGTCATGAAGTACTTTCTTCCTGGCAATTGCCCCACCCAGTTCCTTTCTGAATGTGGCCCGTGTGGCCCGGGACTAAGTCCTCATCCCAACCACTCTGGGCTGGAGCCCTCAGGCCTTCCTCCTTCGTTCAGGGCCTTTCTGGGACCCATCATCAGGCCTTTCCAGAAGAACAAGTTCTCCAGCTCTTCCATACTGTCAGAGACTGCATCGGCCGAGCTTATTTGACCTGGTGACCAGTACTGAGCACCACCCTGCCCCAGTCAGTTGTGGATGAGTTACATAAAGGACTTAAGAGCGTTGGGTTCAAACGGGGCTCCAGGTTAGACAGAAATATTGCTTCAAGGGAATGCTGATCCCCTGAACTTTCGGCGCATACGGCGAACGCAAGCACCAAGACAGAGTCCTGAGGCTAATTGCCTTTCCTGATCTGACGTTCATTCCGGAAGAGGAGGAAGAACTTGATGAGATTCCCCAAGCCAAGATGGGGCTGATCCAGCATTGTGGGCCCTGCTGGATCCAAGCAGGGCCGGCGCAGCACCGTGGTGTGCCTGTCGGATCTTTCGCAGAAGGCGATTCGCGTAGCCGTAACAGAGAAAGGATGTTCATTGACGCCTCGCCCTCGATGCCCTGCCGCCATGCCGCTCTGCCTTTCCTACACGGGATGGAGTGTGAGCACACCTCTACACAGGAGCCTCTGCGACGGCCCACCCCTTCGGCACGGGCCTCAGGTCTCCCGTTGGACCCTCTGCCACTTCGGTGACTTAAGGCGGGGATTCAAGGAGTTTGGAATAGGCAAGACGGGAGGGGAAGAAAAATTAAACACAAATCCCACCAAACCAACCCAAACCAAGAAGCAATCTGTCTCCCAGTTCCCTGATATGGATGGGAAAGAGGAGCAGGGCAGAAGCGCCTACTCCCCTGCCCAGGCTACTGCCCGCTGCCATGAGGGGAGCCCGTGTTCCTCTGTCCCTCGTCCCTGGAATAATGGCTGAATGGCTGCGTGCTGGGCTGACCTTGTGGAGGCCTTTATGCAGACTCTGGATGGGCACCGGACGGCTATGTTGGAGCACAGATTCCTTGGGGATGGGTCAGAGGCCACACGCCAACCCTCACATTCCGTGGTTCTTGGAAGGCAGAGCCAAGCTGGAGTCACAGAATCAGATTCGAGTCAGCAAGTGCCCGCAGGCCGAGGGGATTCCACGAAGGACATTTTTGCTGTGATGCACGAGCCCAAGACGCAAGAGCACGGCATAAGCTTAAGGAGTTGGGCAATTGCTGATTTATTTTGGAAGAAATCTCTGCAGGGAAAAACCACCCAGAACCGCCAGACATGGGAAGTGCTGGCTGCCCGGCGCAGGAATCCCGGCAAGCAGGCCAGGATCAGGACCAGAAGCACTCGTGTCTCGTTTAAGAGTCCAAAGACTGCTGGAGTCAACAAGGCGTTGTGGTGCGAGAGCCATTTGGAGGCTAGCAGTTAGCCAAGTCAGATCACGGACAGACGGAGCGACAGACAAGAGTATGAAGGCACGGCTGAGCTGCGGCAGGGAAAACTTTGCCCAGAACTTATTCCCTAATAGCAGACAGGCAACCCCAGGGTCCTTGGAAGCCTCCCCCGTGCCAGAAAGTGTTGTGAGAAAACCTCCCCCATGTGTTCTGACGGCCCCGGACAACCTTGCCCACTGGGGGGGAGGGCTCGCTCCCAGCACCCCCATCTACTTTTCTGTGGTTTCCCCAGGGACCAAATGCCCCATGCTGACCTCCAGCCCTCCCTCTCTCAGCCAGCCAGCCGCAGATTCCTTCCCCACCCCAAACCCCATGCTCTGAAGTCTCTCCCAATCAGAGTGCTGTCATTCTAGACAATAGAGTCACAATCGTATGATAAAACTGCCTCTCGTTTATGCTGCTCTTTTTGAGTTCCTTCTGGTAATCTGGAGATATTTGAGAGCTCCCTGAACCTTCATAGGGTGGCTCCCTATTCCCCAACAATTAGGTCCCAGACCCTGGTCCTGCCCTCATAGGGGTCTCCATGCCGCAGTGCTGGCCGAAGCTTCTCTCTAGCCCATCTCTCAGCCCCCATTTCCCCGTCCTCTAGATTGTGGCCACAGACCATCACGAGCTATAAAAGCCGGCATGTCTCTGGACCTTTAAGGTTTGCCAAGTGCTTTTCAGTGACCTCAGTGGGTCCTCACCGCCCTGAGAGATAGGTGCCCTAATTATTCTCACTTTAGAAATGGGGAAACTGAGGTAGGTTGCTGTCAAGTGATTTGCCCTGGGGCATGTCTAGTATGTGCTTGAGGTAGAGTTTGAACTCTGGTCTTCCCGACTCACTGTCCGCTGGGATACCGCCTCGCTGCCTGCTGTCATGACTGTCCCCTGTTTTTGTATTCAGACTTCCCTGTGGTTTTCCAGAGAGGACTTGCTAGCCTCACTAGCGAACATTCGCTCAGCTCTAACGTACTGTGCTGAATCCGAGTCTAGGGCTAGGAAGGCTGCTGAGGAGCTGGAGAGCGCAGGGGAGAGAGCAGAAGAGCGAAGGACCTTGGTTCCGTGCCCTCTGAACATGGCTTGGAGGACCCAGGCTTAGGCAGTCTGGAAAGGAGAAGGCTCCGGGCGGTCGCATGAGAGCGAGATCAGCCTCGTTCTCCTTGACCCCGCATGGCCAAAGCAAAAGCAAAAGCAGAGGGTGAGCCCTCGGCAAGCTGCTGCCCAGAAGTGGCGTGTCTCAGGGGGGCATCGATTGCCGGCTCTTGGAGATCTTGGAGGAAATGGCCGAATGGACTCATCCTGGGCCTTTCTGTGGCAGTGGAGGTTCTTGGCTGGGTTCTTGGTGGATGGACTTCCTTCCAGCTCTAAATTCTGTGATCCGGAGAGACCCAGCTGCCTCCCTCACGCGTGAAGTTCCAACTTGGAGGCAGCAACTTCTCACTTCACATCACTTCAAGTCCTTTGCTTGGACTTCTCGTCCACATCTCACCCTCTCCCTCGTGTCCTAGCTCTGTGTTATTTGGAATTTTGGGGGTTCTTTTGAGGGTTATTTGGGGTTCCTTTGAGTTTTAAATATTTAAATATATGACATAAACTTCCTGCGGACGTTTAGGGGGCTTGGACACTACATTTCCCACGATTCCTCTTGTAATACAGGTAGACAGGAAGTAGAGAACGTAAGGAGAAATAAGACCCCTGAGCTCATTGGGGAGGTCTCTTTGGTACGAGGCAGCCAGGTGGGCAGGAGGTAATGGCGGGCGATTTGAACTGGATCTTAGCAGGCGCGCGGCCTTCTTGATTTTGCCAACATGGCTTTAACTAAAATAGTAGCACTTCTCTCTCTATCTCTCTATATCCATTTTATTCGTAACAGCTCTTTAGGTACTCCCCCTCCGCCGCCCCCAACTCTTGGTCTATTTGTTTATAAGCTGAGCCCAGGGTCTGTGCGGCTCTCTCTTGGGATCTCGTCGTGGCGCCCTGGAGGGAGCCAGTGTCTCCAGTGACTGGATCGTATCCGTCACAGGGTTCGGGGATGCCGTGCTCCTCACAGGCCGTCTAGGGAACACTGAACTTAAGGGAGGGAACTGACCGTCGCGTTGACCTGTAGATTCAGAAATGTCCATGGAGGCTGGAGGTTTGACAGGAAGCCAGAAATGGAGCTGGAACCAACACAGGGAAATGACTGGGAGCCACGGGCCGGGCCTCCGCTCTGATCAGCCCTAGGACGGCAGGGAAGGGCCCATCGGGAGTCGGGAAGCTGGGAGTGCTCCCATGGGAGGCTTGCAGCAGGCGGCCCGCTAAGAAGCTGTAGTTGGAGGTGGTTTTCTGGGAACCTGGATTTTCAGAAGGGGAATTCGTTTACTGCTCAGAAAAACCCGGCTTCCTGGTTTGGGAGCGAAAGGAGGGCTTCCAAAGATGAGCTGGGCATCAAATAGCTATTAAAAACAATATTTTGACTATCGAAGTGTAAACGAATCAGAAACAGATGGATTAAATTTCCTTTAAACTGCACATGCTCAAAGCCTACAGGCCGGAACACTTGTGAAACCTGTTTTGGATTTCAGCGAGTCCCAAACTTGGAGAAAATCATCTGAGATGCTCAGTGCACTCCGGAGCGCAGCTGGATCCACCCATCCCCAACTGTTCCACGTATTCGGTCCCTTCTCTTCACGGGGAGAGCCTCCTGGCCCATCCACTGAAGGAGGAAACAGCTTGGTCTGACTCACAGGAGCTGGGAAGACGAGTCGGCCGAAAGGGAGATGGAATGTCCATTTTGAAAGCCCCGATGGGAAGGGAAATGAATTTTCTCAACCCTCTTTGTAAGATTTTTCCATTGGGTTTGCTCATTAGTGAAGGACGGGGACACATTACTGAGGCAGCTGGTCTCTTTGGCTCCCTCCACCAAAGCCAGCTTAACCGTTTGTTTGGAATCACACCCATGATTTAACTTTCGTCTTTTAACTCTTCCTCTTGGTTGCCTCGGCTCGCACCCACCTCATTTCTCTTCATTAGAATGCAAGTTTCTGTCGACTCTATGAAGGTTCAGGGAGCTCTCAGATATCTCCAGATTACCAGAAGGAACTCAAAAAGAAGCAGCGCCGTTGAAGTTCAGTGGCAAGACAAAAGTCAGGATGCCTAGCAGTGGCCCAGGATGCAGTGGATGACTCCGGCCTCTTTGATGTCTGACCAAGCTCTAAGGGCCCCCCCAGAGCCTGCTTTCTCTGCCTTCAGGGCCATTGGAAGTGGTTGTTCTCAACGACCCATTCCTCCAAGGGAAGTCTTCACTGGCTTGGAAGAACATCCCTGAGAAGCACTCAGTAAGCCCTCCCGCCAAGGCTGCTGGCCCTCCCTGAGCACTCCATATGCGCAAATCCATCCATATATGAAAGACCAAGGAGATGAAGAATCTCTCTTGGCCACATGATTATATGCAGTTGGCTAGAAGCCTATGGAGTTGGTCCATCAGACTATGGCCTTCAATCACGTCCATCCAGCATCCCCAGAAAACTACTAAGTGTCAGCTGAAGAATCCACCAAAGCAATGGTGGCCGCAGAAGCGTCTGTGGCAGGCCCTGAGAACCTACTGCCTGCAGAGGGAAGACTTCCAGTGGATTCTCTGGGCCCTGAGGGGAGCCAACCAAGCTGAGTATGGGAGCAACTCTTTGAGCAGCATCGCCATGCCCAGAAGTGGACTTGAAGACCCCTCCCTCCTCAACCAGGAAGAAGCAAAGAAAGAGGAAGAGAGATTTCTGGCCTTAGGAAGGAGACAGGAGGAACAACTCAGTGGTGCAAAAAGGAAACATGCCCTTCAGAGTTAGGGGAAGGTTTGGCAAACACTCTTTTCTCTAAGCTACTAGAGTTCTGCCATTTGACTGATTCTGGGAAGCAGGCACAGCAGATGGGGGCTCATGAGCAAAAATCTAAATCCCTCAGGGATACTCCCTTCTGAGAACCTAACCTAAGAGAGGGATCCCGGAGGGAAGGGTCATGTGGCTATTGGACTGGGCACCCCCACAGAATGCACATTCCAGCATCTACATTCTGTATCCACCACACCACTTCCAATGGCCTTTTCTGGAGCGCCCCCCCCTTTCTTCGTAGAGACTGTGGTATTATTTACCTTGTTAGGCTGCCCCCAACATGTAGCACCACAGTGCCAATGTGGAGCTCAAAGGGAGGAAGAATGGACATTTCTTGCTTCTTCTCCGTCGATCCCTCTCCAGTTCCTATTAGGAGGGGAAGCAGAAAGCTGGAAGCAGGAGCTCGAACATCACTCTCTTCAGAGAGAGAAAATGCTGGCCTCCAATGCTGTCTTTCTGCTCTCTTACATATTATTAGTCTGGGGTGGAGTGTTTAGATTCATGCATGGGGGAAGGAGGCCTCGGCTTTGTATCCAAAGACGGCCTCCCTTTCTCCCAAATACCAGCGCCACAAGGAGCACATCTAATAGGTAGCAAAGAAACGGCTTAATCCAAGTTGGTAGCCAAGCAACAGTCAGAGAAAGCGTACTCTGGAGACTATAGATTGGCCAATCCAGAGTGAAGGAGCTCTCCTATCGGGAGTGAGATAACTCAACTCAGCCAAGGGAGAGTCTTCTCTTCCCTTCCCTCCAATGTCTAGAGATCAGACAGGAAACGGTGCACCTGGAGACGGAGGTGGAAGCCACAGGGCAGAAGAAAGAAGCAATGGCAGATCCCACCAGCTTTCTTCTTCCTCTTCTCTCCAAGGAAAGGTGCAGCAGGAGACAGAAGGCCCGAGATCCAAGGGAATGTTCCTCTTTTTTGCTTCGGAAGTTCACATCCAAGCCTGGAAACTGGGCTGGCCACAGGAGGTGGACCTTGTCTGGGCTGGTTGGTCAACCTCGGTTGATGTGGAATTGAAATGAAGAGGGATTGACTGTGGTTGGGGCAGTCCTCAGGGTGTTCCTTTTGCGGCTGACTGTCATCAGGCCCAGAACAATGAGGATCTTCCTACCTGAAATCCATAAGCATTCCAAAAGCCGGAAGATGAGGGAGATCTATTGTCTTTGATGCAGTTGGATGAAGGACCCTTAGCACCCACCTCTCTGCGGAGATAATGCTCAGTCAGCCAAGTCAAACAAAACCAACTCCCAGGCCTTCCTCTGGAAGCGTCCATTCTTGAGCCAACACTGAGATCAGACAGTGATCTGGGCCCAGAACTGAAAGAGGAAAGGAGGACAGGCAAGATCGCCAGGTTCTTCTAATGGTCCTCTGTCATTCCTGAAAGGAAAACCAGTCTTGTTAACACCGACAGTCCTACGGTGTAATTGTATGGACCAGAGTCCAGGAAACCTTCAGGCATCTGGTAGGGAAGACAATGCTGGGCACAGAGGGAGAAAGACCTGAATTCAAATTCTGGGAATAGTCATTTCCTAACTATATGATCCTGGACTAATCTCCTAATTTTTGCCTCAGTTTCCTCATCTGTAAAATGGGGCTAATAATAGTACCTATTTCATCAGATCAAATGTGAAAATATATACGAAGCTTTTTGCAAATCCTAAAGCACCATGAAAATGTTAGCTGGTCTAGTTAGTATCTGTAATTATTATCATTGCTTTTAGCATGTGATCCAACTTCTTCATCTTACACACAAAGAAACTGAGACCCAGAGAAGTTAATAATAGCAAGTCTTTATTTAGTGGTTAAAGTTTTGCAAAATCTTTTAATTTATTGTCTCATTTCATCATCACAAGAATTCAGGTAAGTTATTACTATTCCAATTTTACATTTGAGGAAACTGAGGCAGACAGGGATTCAGTAACTATACAGGGTCACAAAGCTGTGTCTAAGGTAGGATTTGAACTCAGGTCTTCCTGACTACAGATCCATCCCTTTTTCCATTGGTTTACCAAGTTAGTGACTTACAAAGGTGATGCAGTTAGTGATAGGTAGAGCAAGAACCCCAGCCCTCTGATTCTAAATCCAGGGCTCTTTGCAAGTGCCTCCTTATTTGTGCCCCAGGCATGGATGCCCTTAGACAACCCTATCTAGTAGCCATTTATCCACCTTCATGGGTTCAAGATCATTTTCACTCTGATCAGAAATCAGATAACCGTGCACTGATGCCCATGTTAGGCTCTCTGGAGGGGCAGGTGAATACAGAGAAGTTTAACCTATTAGCAAGAGGATAGTAGGATAATATGTGTCCATTTCCTTGATGTGTCCATTCTCCCCCATGTCCAACACTGAACCCATTAGCTTTCCTCCAAAATTTGCCTCCACTTACTATCAAAGTTATCACCATCCTCCCAGTCCCTTGAATCCACAACCCAAATATCACACTCTCTCACTCACATATCCAATATGGCAGCAAAGTCTCTCAATTTCACTTCTGCAACGTCCCTTGAATAAGCCTCCTTCTCTCCTCTGATGCCGTCCCCACTCCAATACAGACCCTCATCACCTCACACCTGGACTACCTACAATAACTGCTGCTGGGGAAGGGGTGTGTTGCCTACCCCAAGATTCTCCTCTCTCCAATCCATCCTCCATTCAGCCACGAAAGTGATTTTCCTAAAGCACGGACCCAATCATGTCAAGAAACCTTAGTGGCTCCTTTCACCTTTGGGACCAAATACAAAATCTTCTGTTTGGCCCCCCAAACCTTTCTTAGCCTGGGCCTCTCCTCCCTTTCCAGTCTTCTTCACCTTTACTTCCCGACATGTACTCTTTGATTCAGTAACTGGCCTCCTGACTGGTCCTCAAACAAGACCCTCCATTTCCCAACTCTTAAGAGCTTCCTCTGGCTGCTCTCTGTGCTCAGAATGTGCTCCTTCCAGAACTCTGCCTGGCTCTGGCTTCCGTGAGGTCTCAGACTGAGTCTTATCTTCTCCAAGAAGTGGTTGATTCCTTCTGTGAATCACCTCCTGTTTATCTTGGAGGCCGCTTCTTTGTGTGTCCTCCAGCATGTGACATCTACCTCCATTCCACGGTGAACTGCTGGAGGGCAGGGACTCTCTTTTGCCTTTCTTTCCCTTCCCAGAACTTATCATAGTGCCTGATATGTAGTGACTACCAGAACCAGCAGATGCCACGTGCTGCTATCTAGCCATGGCTCCCACCATCTTGCATTTCCACAGTTGATTTTTTGAACCCACATGCACGACTTTACATTTGGTTATGGACTCACCATGTCTCTGCTCCACTAGCACAGGCTGCAAGAGTCAGAGGTCCTAGCCATGTCGTGAGAAGTCATCAGAGAAAGACTTTAGTAGAGGCCACAGCACAGAAAATACAAGAAACCCTAACGGCAGAATTGCCATCTGGCCATAAACAGAATTTCCATAATTACAGTCACAGAGCCACCACCACCGACGATGGGAATTGTCTTTAATTTGTTTTTATCATCTCTAAATGGGATGCTACCAAATACACACACACACACACACACACACACACACACACACACACACACACACGCGCGCGCGCGCGCGCATCCCGTGTGCTCAGTACTGAGCCAGGGGCCATGGAAGAGACAAAAGAAGATGGTCTGGTCTCTACCCTTAGGTAGTTTCCAACATAGTTAGGGAAATAAGACGAACCATAAACAAAACAGTTAACAAACGATGCAGCAAGAGTTTATGATTACATCCTAAAATGTCTATATTGACATAAGCATACCAGAGTCATTCTAGCCCCCGGAGCCAACACGGTTTCCCACTAAAGACTTCATCTTACAAAAACTATTTAGAACAGGCGGTCTGGGGCCAAAAGAGACTCATCGAGTCACCTATTGTTTACACGTAGATAAATACAAGTCGGGGTTCTGATTGGTAAACAGATGGGAAAAAAGGAACTTAACAACCTTCTTCATTTTTAACCAATTTGAAACTGGAAAGATGATTAGGGGTTATTTTTCCGAGTCGAGTTTGAGCCCACAGACTACTGGCGCTGAAGGATGAGGTCGAGTTGCTCCTTTTCTATGCCAGTTGAGGTGGATTAGAGCCAAGGAACTCCATTGATGGAAGCAACTCCAGGAAAATGAGGAAGTAATAACAGGGATTAAATATCAGGTAATTGAGGCAGCAGAGTATTACCAGCTAAGGGGATAAGGAACGACCTTGCCTGGGAGACACACTTGAGCCAAGTTATAAGAGGAACTAAGGATTCTAGGTGGGAAAGGAAAGCGTGTCCCAGTCACATGGGCAGGAAATGTCATGCCAAGTTTGGGGAGCAGCCATGGGACCAGTTTGGCTGGAATCTAAAGTGGGCAAAGGAGAGTAACGTGAATGAGGCTCAGGGGACTGTCTTTTACCCCAAGCAATAGAGCAGAGTCTCAAATGGAGACCTTTGAACAAGAGTGATGGTCACAGACTTGGGCTTTCAGTAGACCCCGCGGGCAGCAGGGAGCTCCTTCTCAGTCCCCCTGGAAGGATCATCGTCCAAGTCACAACCGTCTGCATAGTCTAGGACGATTATTCTGAGCCCTCACGCCTTCTCTTTGGACTCCCCCGGGGATCTCAAAATCTTTTCTGGGCTTGTCTCATTATATCTCTGTTCAGATGACTCCCAGTGCTGCATAGCTACCCTTCATCTTTCTCTTGACCTCAAGTCCCGTATCAACTGCCTTCCGGCCATCTGCAACTCCAGTAGCTCAGAGGCAGCTCAAACTCCACCTGGCCATAAAGGGGACTGAGCAGCTTCTCCCTGACACTCCTCTTTTCCCATTTCAGGAAAGTCCTGCCCTCCGTACAGCTCGCTCAACTTCCCAGCTTCAGAGCCATCCTCCGCCCTTCCTCTTTGCAACTCCCACATCGACTCCCAACTGGCAAGTGGTAGCCTTTTCTTGGGACTGTTTACTTTTTTAATAATTCACGAGTATTTTATTTTCTCTCTCTTCCACTTACCCTCTATTTAATTATGAAGAAGAAGGAGGAGGAGGCAGAGAAAATCCTTGCAATGAACATCCACAGTCAAACAAAACTCATTCCGCCATTGCCCACCTCTCCTGCATCCCACGGTTCTCATTTATCTGTCTGGAGCTCATTTTCAGGCTTGATCATTGCACTGGCCCGAGGGCTTATGTTTGGGGAAATAGCTCATCTTTGGTTTTGTAGTTTTCCTGAATCCTATTTCTTGGCTGTCAAGTGGGGAGCAGCTCTTATAATTCGTGTACATTGGCAGCTGTTCATTATACATTTCAGACGTCTATCAGAGAAGCTTATTGCAAAATATTCTCCCCTAATTAACTATTTCTCTTCCGATTTAATTGCCTTGGTTTTGTTTGTGCAAAAACTTCAATTGTGTGCAACTCAATTACCCGCTCTGTCCTCTGGGATCCTCCAGTCTTTTGTCTGGTCACAAAAGGATCCTCTCCTTGTAGATCCAAAAGGTTTCTTCTTCCTCGCTGCATTGGAATGTTTCGAATGTGATCTTTAATGTCAGAGTCATTCATCCACTTGGAGCTTAGCTCGGCACATGGTAGGAGGTGCTGGTCTAAACCTCATTTCTGCCAAATTTGGATCCAATTTTCCCAGCGGTTTTTGTCCTCTAGCGGATCAGTCATTTCGGATCTGGAGTCCTTGGGCTTTCTGAGCCTCGGAGGCTAGGTCAATGTGGATTGGGGTATTACCTCTCTAATCCAACTATCATTTTTCTCTCACCCAACACTTGCACTTTTTCACTGCCCTTCCCCCATGCCAAGAATGGCTTCCTTCACACCTTGGCCTTAGTAAATCCCTTTCTTCCTCCAAGACACAACTCAAGCACTACCGTCTACGGGAAGCCTTTTTGGCCTGATGCCACCAACTGCTGGCGTCCTTCACTCCCAACCCCTTTGTTCTTATTTGAGGCAGCGAGCTGAGGCAGGAGTTGGAGTCGGGAAGACTATGCTCTGTCTGCTGCTTCAGACCTTGGCAAGTCCCTTCAGTTCTCTGGGTCTGTTTCCTCATCTGTAAAATGGGGATAGTGACAGCAATTCGTCACAAGACTTCCATGATAATCCAACAAAGTGGCATATGTGAAGCACTTTACCACCTAACTAGCTGCTATTATTCCCTCCCTCTCTCCCTCCCCCATACATACAGGCACATATGTGTTTATTTATTCACTTATTCCATACACGTATTGTATATGTGTATGTGTGTATTTGCCTCCTCTGTTAGAATGTAAGTAGATTCCTTAAGAGTAGGAATTGTGTTGTTCTTTGTCTTCATGTCCTCAGCCGCTAAATTATTCTATAAAATGATTATTATTCCAATATTATATCATTATATATGACCCATGTATTATACATGTATCATTATATATATATTATAGATATAAGCCATTAATTAATGGTTGGGGACTGGCTGGTCTGCAATCTGATTGCCTTTCTTGCTGCTCTGCTGAAATGGTTCCCTGCGACTTCCTCGGCTTCCTTATTTCTAACTCAAATGGTCGATTTTCTGCCTTTGACCCATTTGTAGGATTTGCTAAAAGCTATGAAATCGTGTGACATACATGAAGAGCTCTGCAGGACGAAGGCGGCGCTAAACACCATCATTTTTATAATAACGATAATCCATGATTTCCGGGTCCCCATTTTGGATATCAAAGATAATTTTCCCAGCCCCTCCCCCCCCAGCGTTGTCCTGGGCTCAGACGAATGTTCCCTTTACAACCAGCCAGGCTCGAGCTTCATCAGCATTCCCAGGTCTGCCCCACGAGGCCAAGCAGGGCAGCTCCAATTCTTGGGTCATGTGGCAGCCCTTCAAAGACTTGAGAATGGTTCTCCCATCTCAGATCTCTTCTTCTCCAGGGTAGATCCCCCTGGAAGCTTCGGCTGATCCCCTCACGGCACAGACTCAAGGTCCTTCCCCATCCAGTTTGGCCTTCCCGAAATGTGGCTGCTCACACACACTCTCTCTCTCTCTCTCTCCTGTCCCCCCCTCTGGCTCTGTCTCCCTCTCCTATCCTCCCACCCCCTCCCCATTGCTTACCCCACCCCCTATACTCTGGACAGGTCACCTGTATGTTCATGTCCTTTAAGACCAAACCCAAGTGCCACCTCTTTCATGAAACCTTCCATGAATCTTCTCAGAAAAGCGTTTCTCCCCCCTTTGGTCTCTCATTGCACGTAGAGGACCATAGATGGAGAGCTGGAGGGGTCCCTAGAGGACTTTTGGCTTGTGGTCTCCTTTTTTGGAAATAAAGAAGCTTCAAACCCAATGAAGGTAAAGTGACTTGCACAAGGTCATACAGATAGTGGGTAGCTGAGGCAAGATTTGAACCCACCAGTTCTGACTCCTCCATCAGCACTCTTCCCAAGCAAATAAGGCCCTGGAGGGTAGGGTTTGTGATTTGTGTCTCTGTGTAGCCTCCATTGCCTGCAAGAGAGGTCAGCACAGCATCGATTCTTAATAAAGGAGATCAGTTCCATCGAAGGTGTCCCCTGTGGGGATTGGCAGGCAGGCTTAGGAAGTATATCATCAGCCGAACGTAAGGTTTCTGCCAGGTCCACACTCCCAAAGATGGCAACCACCCCACTCCCCAGATCGCCTGCCCCTCAGTGGACTTCTGGCTTCAGACAGATCCTCCCTACAGGCTGCTGTTTCTCTCTGATTCCACACAATACAGAAGGAAGATGAGTCAGAGCATCTGCTCGTGTTACCCTGGGTGAATCACATGTGGGGGCCTCAGTTTCCTCCTTTGTAAAATGCTGAAGTTGGCCTAAACAAAAGAACTCGGAGGTTTCTTCCAACCTTGGATCGATGATCTTAGGAGGCCTCAATGTAGTCAAGACCCTTCCTGCTTCCCTGCTTGGGCGGTTTGCCGTGTGAACGCATTCCCTCTGCAGATCTAGGTGTGGCTAAGTGTCCAGAGGACTCGAGCTTCCCCGGGCCATGTTCCGGCTTCCTCGGCTTACTGATTTCCATTCCTTGGGAGAAAGCGCATGATGGTCTTTGGAGGACCCAACTGAATGCTTGTTATTCAGCTCGTTTGCTCCTCACGCGCTCCAGCAGTGTCTCTGGGCGCCCCAGCGAAGAGCTCTGCCTCGGAACAAGCCTCCTGGGCTCGGCTGGGCTTGGCTCAGGGAATCCGATTCTAGAATTCCTGGAGGAGAGCCAAGTCAGGTATCATGAAAAAGCCCGAAGCACCGGGACGGTTCTTGGCTACTTCCCCAGATTTTGCGGAGGCGTATCGGAGCCCCCGGAGGGAGCGAACACCCGGCGTTCGTCTGCATGGATACTGTCAAGCTTTCGAAGCAGCCCAGTCGAGGTGGACGTGGAGCCGCCGAGCCGAGCTGAAAGGTCGCACTGCAGGCTTTCCTGGGTACGAGGCTGCTGCAGACCGGCATGGATATTTTTAGCCCGTTCTCGGGCCCCGGGGAATTCTGGGATTATCCTCGGAGAAGCGGAGGGGAAGATGCCTGTCTCCACATTTCTTGGACGAGAACTCGATCTGCCGGGACCGCCAGAGCTGGTCGCTGTGTGTGCCAAATCTCTGCTTTACATATGTACTGCTCGCCACCCCACGGCCTTCAGCAAGGTGTTGCCAAGAGTCATTTCTGTCGTCGTGTTCCGAGCCAGGGGCTGTCAGGGTGAGAAGGAGCCGACTCTGCGCTCCCAGATGCTCCATCAGAGCCGGGCGGGGAGCGGGGGGAGGCTCGCTGCGAGGAATCGCCTTCTCTTCACACCAAATAAAACTCACATGATCCTTCCCCGTCTGCAGCTCGCCCCGGCCATCCGCCAGCTCTCTGGGGGGCTGGGCAGCCCTCTCTCCCTCTTTGCCTCCGACATCTGGACTTTCAGGCAAGAAGGGCCAGGAGTGACATGCAGGATGGGGACGCTATGGCCGGCCGCCCACCTCAGCGCCCCGACCACTCGCTTGGTTCGTTGGTCTGTGGCCTGCTCACGGACGTGTTGGCCAGGAGGTGCTCCTCCCCAGGAAACGCTGGGGGAAGGCAGCTGGGAACGGCTCCTTTCAGTCATCCCGAGGACTAAGGGAGCTCGGGAAGGCGCGGAGGCATCTCGTTCCACGGCCCGGGCGGTTAACAAAGACGGGAAGAGCGGCCAGGCCCGACCAAGCGTGCCCGGGAGGTCTGCGCTGCCCGTCACACCTCGCTGAGGACCCTGATTGACCTCTTCTCAGAGTACCAGAAAATGACAAGATGCAAACGCTTGGGGGTGGATAGAGAAATCCTGAATCTTAGAGGGTGGGATGGCAAGATGAAGAAAACCAGTTTGTTCTCTTATTGAAACTGGGGATTCCTGCCGGGGAAATGCCTTCTGCGAAACCCATCAGCACTTTGGGTACAGCTGAGGGTCTTTGAGTTGCTTTAGGGCACAGAGAGCTTAGGTGACTTACCCAAGGTCACACAGCCAGCTTGTGTCAGAATCAGAGCTTGAACTAGGACTTCCTGACTCGGGCTAGCTCCCTATTCGCTCTTACACAACCCGGTAAAGACACATGGACCTTACTATTACCTAAGAAAAGGGTAACCAGGGAAATATTAAGAACTACTGAACCATACAGCTACCTTCCATGTCTGGAAAACTCGGATGATATGAATCAGTGCTTCCATTAAGGACATTCTTAAAGAGGACTGGCTTGGACGGGTAAAGGTCGCCTCTTCTGTGCCCTCTCATGCCCAGTCCTATGCCCACCGCCCTGCTTCTCAGCCATCTCCCTGCCAGACAAAGGTCTCCTTCTCGTGGGACATTTGAAACGACCCAGAGGCGAGGACGATTCCTGGGAGAGTCCCTGCAGACAGAACAGACCTCCTTCCACACTGGCATCATCCTAACTCTCCCTAAGGGTTGGTTCAAATTCGCCGAACTCCCCTGTACCATCTGGCCCAGCCTCTCCAGCTTGGAGGGAACGAGAGCCTCGGCAGATAGTTCACCCACACCCACATGAAACCTTCTTGTGGCCGCTCGGCAGAGCAACGGCGGCCTCCGGATGTGGAATGTTGCACCATTGCCAGATGTGGGTCTGGTGCCAGGTTGTTTTCTTAATCGTCTTTCTCGTGACAAAGGAGGACTCCATATGGGCGGTTCCAGCCAGACCCAAAGTGACGCGTCTTCTTTAAGGTCATTTCCATTGAGAAAACCGCGTCCATCTCTGATGGACCCTCTCCTTCTCCCAACTCCCTCTGATGCCTCCGAATGCAAACAGGCTCAAATGTCCTCTCCTTGTAAACAAAAACCAAAACGTGGGTTCATCTCTTACCCTCCCTCTGTTGGCCTTGGCCTTCCGGCTGCACCTCTAGAAGGATTCCGCTCCTCTCCGTACCTGCGCCCTCATCCTTCCCTCGGCCTCCCGTAATCTGTCCTCTTGGCCGCACCCTGTGCCTTTCCTCCCTCGCTCCCCACCCTCTCCTGCAGCCCTTTTTCCTGGCCTCCAGCTGCACCACCGTCCTGGTTCTCCTCCTCCCTCTCCTACTACTCTTTGTCTGGCTTCATTTCTGGATGGCAAAGATAAGAGTTGGAAGGGCCTCGGAGCCTGCTCTAGTTACCCACGTCCAGTGTGGCCTCTGTCTGGAAACATCTTGTGAGGAGGAGCCGCTTGATTCTTGGGCCAATCCATCTCCGTTTTGTTGTTTTGCCGTTTTTCAGTCGCGTCTTTGTGAGGACTCTTGGGGAGCCCGCTTGGGGCTTCTTGTCCAAGAGACTTTGCCGTTTCCTTCTCCAGGTCATTTCACAGCGGCTGAAGCAAACAAGGTGAAGTGACTCTCCCTGGCTAGGAAGTGTCTGAGGCCAGATGCCCACCCTGGACTCTAGGCCCAGGGTTCTGTCCACGGCACCCTCCGGTGCTCCAATTTTGCACCATCCTATCATTAGGAAGTTCTTTTCTTCTTTACATCAAACCAAAATCTTCGAATTCCACCCACTGCTTTTGGTGCTTCCTTCAGAGGAAGAGCAGTGAGTGTAGCCCCCCTTCCATGTGGTGGCCCTCAAACCTTGAAGACGATCGTCCCGCCTCCCCTGAGAATCCTCTTCACCTTCGTCCAAGCCAGCCGCGTAGGACATGCCGTGGGATCGCCTCGCCATCTTGGTTATTTCTGTCCCATTGGCTTTCTCTGATTCACACCTTTGGTTTCACCTCTACTCCAACGATGTCCTAATTTAAAAGCCGATTTCCCTCTTGAGTGGCAAATGGCCTCTCCAGCTAATGAGCCCCACAGCTCACGGGAACCTCAACTTCTACCCGTCCCAAGCCCAAATCCTTATCTACCCCCTTCCACACGGCGTCCTATGCAGAACGTCACAGTTCTGCCTCTGACGCCACACCACAACGTTGGCCTCAGTTTCTTCATCTATGCAGTGAGAATGTTAGGACTCGAGTATCTCCTTCCCAGGCATGTCCTGAGGATAAAAAGAGGTTCTGAAGAAAGCCTGAAATGCTAAATGCATGTGGCGATTCGCTCTGATTCCTTCCTTGATCTCACTTCTCACATCTAACTGCCGCCACGGTTCAATCTTTTCAGCACTCACAAAGCCTCTGATCGCACCTCCCCCCACTTCCACTTTTAGCCTGCTAATACAAAGGCTCTTTGCCACCCCTGGCCCGGCTTACTGCAACAGCCACCTTGCTTGAGAATTGATCCTCTCTATTGGCTCTTAGGGCAAAGTCACTCCAGCCCCATTGCCCAGCCCTTAACGCGCTTCTCCCTTAGGACCATACAGGATCGAGTCTAAGATGGAAAGAGTTTTTAAAATCCCATCTGAGACCTTTACGAGGCTGTGGTTTGAGGCAAGCCATGTAACAGCTCTCTGCCTCGGTTTCCTCAACTGTAAAGTGAAAGAGCTGGCCGCAGCGGTCACCGAACCCCTTCCAGCTCTGGGTCTGGGATCCTATCGTTCTCTCCATCTCCCCTCTCACGGCTGTTCTTTATCTTCCCTTCAGACCAGCCAGGTGCCGGCCATTCTGGGCTCAAGCTTGTGTAGTTCCCAGGTTGGTGGTTAGACCTTAGTCTACTTCGGGCTTCTCGAGTTAGCTAATCTTCTCCTCTCTGCCGTGCCTCAGGGAGAGCTCAGTACACAGTAAGCCCTTAATAATCGCTCTGCGTGGTGCCGGCATGCGTCCCGCCGTCTTGTAGGCACCACAGTTCTGTCCGCTAGCATCCTTCTCTTCTTTCCTTCAAGCCCAAGGAAAATCCAGCTCCGACCCTCGCAGGAGGCTGTGTCTGACTCTCGCCCTACCAGTGGGCTTTCTTTGCTCAGATTTCTTGGCCCAGATTCGCATCGTCCTCAGAATCCTGTTTATCTGCATGCGTGTCACCCCCCCCCCCCCCGCCGGGATAGCTTTAGCCTGCCCCGATTTGTCCTTTCGGTCTTCGTGTCTCTGTGCTCACCCCCAGTGGCGGGGGGCATGGGAGGAGGCGAGGAGCCTGAGAGCGAACGCAGGGGAGCCCCATTTCTCGCCATAAGAGAAGTGCCCCCTTGCATTTGACTGCTCTGGGCCGCCTCCATGTGGGTCTGGGCCCTGACTGGATGCCGCCCGCCCGGGCTCCCGTTACGCTCCATTTCCAGCACCGTATCCGGCCTCTGGATTCTTGCGTCTTCTTGGCCGGAGCTTCTGCTGGCAAAGAGCTGAATCAATATTGACCGAGAGGGAGAAATAAGATAGCCCGGCTCGCCCGAGGATAATCGTGGCCTCCGGGTTCCTTAGCAACGTCAATCATCCCCTTCTCCGACGGGCTTCAGGAACAAAGAGCAGAGAAGCTCCGTGGCGCCCGGAGAGGTAACCGATCCAGTCTGCCGCTTCCTTCCTCGGGCCAGTCCTCAGCCAAGCATTGCCAGCCCCGCCATCTGACAGACAGACGGTTTGATCTCGGCCACAGCCGTCTGCTCAAACGGCTGCCTCTCGGCATGACGGCACTTGCTGAGTGCAAACCAGGCCAAGAATACTCGCAGGGAATGAGCGCGGCTGGAGAACAGGCCTCCCTGGTCTCTGGGCTTCTCTCCTTCGTCCCTCTCTGACATTTCTTAAAGCGCGGATTATCCACCTGGAGCTGGAAGGGACCCCAGAGGTCACCCAGGCTCTACACATGACAAAACGGAGGCCCGAGAGGCTCGAAGTGACTTCCCCAAGGTCACGCAAGTGGCGAATGAGAGAGAGCTGGAATTTGAAAACAGGCTCGTGACCTGCCCGAGTTCAGCAGCCTACGGGTACCCCTCACTGGCTATGGGGTGGAACACACTTTGTGCAGGGAGGTTCTGACCCTGCAAGAAGGACCGAGTGGCCCAAGGCGAAGATTCCCAGAACCACAGCCCGGATTTTGATGCCCCTTGAGCTCAGTTTACTCAGGAACAGGAGTCTGCTCTAGAATTAGCTTTGCATGGAGGCCTCCCCCACCAACAGGAAGGCGTGAGGATGGCTCGTTATTCCTGATCCCAAACATCGATCTGCCTCTTCATCCAACAGAACAAGGGTAAAGCCTCGCCCGTGGCTGCCCTTCCACTTGTGAAAACAGCTTCTCTTCCTCAGGCTAAAAAGCCCTGCTTCCTTCAACCACCCCCACTCACCTGGCAGAAGCTTGATGTCTTTCCCCGCCTGGTTCCCTTGACCTCATCAAGGCGCCCTGCAAGGGTTGGGTGGATGGAGCTGGAGCAGGGCAGAGGAGCTTGGGGCCCTCCTCACCTCCTTATTTCTGGAAGCTCTGCCCCTCTCCACGGACCCAAGATCACATTTGTGTCCTGGCCTTCGGCATCAGATGCACAAGTTCCTCTCATGTGCTTCCTCCTGGAGCCCCTACTTCCCTTCGAGCCTCAGTTTAATGGCTGCCACAAAAGCCTCCCCCCGATGCTAACTCTTTCCCTTCCCTCATTCTCTGGGTCACTGATGGTTGGATGCAGGTTCCTCGAGGCCTTTGTATTAATATGTCGAGTGTCTAGCAGAGTGCCCGGCACACCCTTGACACTGGTGGGCGCCTGCCAGTCGTCTGAGGCTCTCCTCCAAAGGCCGCAGCGCTTTTTCAGACAAATAACTGCCTACCTCTTGTTCCTTCTCCTCTGGGGGGTTCTGGCTACCTTTTGAGCCAATTCGTTAATGGGAAGGTTCTTAAATTCTGCTCTTGGAATGGCTGATTACTCCACTGGAGGTCCCCAGGAAACCCCCAGGCCAGCACGCCAGTCACCTGGGGTCTGAGAAGTGGCCAATGGGGGATTCTGAAGAGACCTCGGGCTCTGCAGACACCCATTTGTACAGAAAAATCTGCTTTTGCATTAAGAGGAAACCCAAAGTCTTAAAAATCCAACCGTGGTCTGCACTGGCCAATGGCTTCCACCATCGAACGCTTCGAGAGCCCTGGAAGCTCAAACCCTTGATTCGGAGCTCGAAGCCCGGCCGCATGCTCCCTGTGGAGCCTCGAGCGAGCCATCGTGCCTGCCGGGCCTCCATTCCTTCATGTGTATAAAAGAAAAGTTGGATAAGATGGCCTGTCGGGCCCTTCCAATCACACGCTTGGAAGGTGGGTGCCTGTGACTCTGGGTCTTAGCAGGTTGGTCCGTAGAATGTGCCCATTTACATCTCTCCTAAAGGAAGCAGAGGAGCGGCCGCCCATTTGTTCAATGTTGTCCAACTGCTGAGGAGCATCAGACCTTCAGTATACTATAAATATTAAAAATGATAAAGGCTGGTATAAATATATATATATATTAGTATTTTAATTAAAGCCATGCTGATAGATAAAATCATTAGACCACGCGCTTGTAAGCATTCAAACCTGCCGCCTCCAGAAGCGCCTACTCGCCAAAGAGGCCACTCCCTCCTAACCCAGGAGATTTAAGCTCTCCCCCGCGTCAAGACATCGGAAACGGAAATCAGTTGGACCATGTTGGATCACGGGAAATGTAGTTTTGATACATTTCCCTTGTCCATAGAAATATATATATTTTTAGAATGGCATTCCCCAAATTTCACTTTTACAATACTGCGTGTGGGCAGGATGGGCTGCCCTGGAGCGGATGGCACCGTCAGAGCCGAGGAGAGCCGGAGGCCAAGACCACTTGGCCACCTCGTGGTGGTGAGGCCTTTGGCAAGTTGCTTCTCCTCGCCAAGCTGGACATGACCAACAACTCTACTGTGCGACGTGACACTAATACAATCGCATGTTTTGTTATAGCTACGTAATACGTTAGAACCAACCCGCCAACCCAACAGAAGCAGATTCTCCCGTTAGCCGTTAGCCGGGTCCCCAAACCTCTGCGTCCCTCTTTCCCTCCCCCGGAAGGAGCCAAGCAACATCCTCTAGGCCGCGCGAGGATTTTCGCCTAACACGCGTTTCCCTTTTCGTCACGTCGTGAAACAAGACGGCTCGCCGGCTCCAGGGGAAAATTCACCGAGGAAAGACGGTCAAGAACGGGCGCTCCGGGCTGCCTTCGGACTCCGCCTGTTCTTTCATCGGCAGTGGAGAGCCCCTTCCGTCAGGAGTCCTCATGGTGTAGGTCGTGCCGATTCCCGGCGAAGTTACGGATCCGGACGCTTCTGCCCAAATTATTCCCGCTGGCGGAGTCTAAGAAGCGAGGAAGGGGATTGACTCCCCCATCCAAGTTGCCTCCCCCGATTCCCCTGAATCCCAGAATGGATCCCAAAGCCAATTGGGCTCCTCATTCCAGCTGGCCTTAAGTCAGCTTCTCTCTCTGGAAATGGAGGGGAAGCCCAGTTCTTTCCCTCTCTCCTTCGCAGGCTCCGAGTGACAGAATGTGTGGCACGTTGCTCTGAAGAGCCGAGAGCCTCAGGGAAACGGACGGCGCTGACCCTTCCTTGTCCCCCAGATCCTTGGAGCCAAAGGAACGCGGTGCAAAAGGAAGCTGTGAGCTCTTAGGCTGAGGCATGTGGCACGGATCAGGCAGATTAACCGTCTCCATGGCTCTAAGTCATTGGATAACTCACAAACCTGCCGAACATGGTGGTTTGGGGCTGGAGTTACAGGGATGACTGCAAACCCTGCCACCGCCAGGCCAAGTCTGTGTGGAGCCCTCGCTTAAGCCCCTCGAGGCGGCCAATCTCAACAACGCAGGCCAAAATAAGAGTTGCTTGTCAATCGGCATTTTCAGGATAATTGTCTCAATTCTCCCCCTTTGGCTCAGGAAGCCGGGCTGGAGAGGCTCTGGTCATCTTCAACTTGATTAGCTCATTACTGGAAAGCCAGCTCTGATCTCCCCACTGAACCGCCGCCGTCGCTTCTGAGACAAGCAAAGGGAAAACCCAGAATTGTCCGATGGGCCCTCCAGCCGCCCTTTCCCCGGGAGCCCCAGGATCTCCCCTCTGCCCCAATGGGCGGCTGTTCTTGGCCCATTCCGCAGCCTTCCGTGCTGTGGTCTGGCTCGCGCTCCTCCTTCCCTTTCTCTGTTCGCTCTCAGGCCCTTCGGCTGAATCCTCATCGGTCTTCTCAAAGAAGGGCTCCCCCAGGACTCCCTTCTGGAATTCTGGATCTTCTGCTCTGCTCCCCTCCGGCGATCTCATCCACTCCCTCGCTCAGTCATCGCCCCATCGAGCAGCCGTTACGAGAGCCCTAAGTGAGACGCGGCAGGCCCTCGAGGGGAACCGGCCTGCCCTCCGGGGGCCTGCGGTCTTACCGGCAGAGGGGCCGAGGAGCTGGCGGGGCAGCCGAACCCTCGTGGAGAAGAAGGATGCAAGTGGGGCGAAAGTAGGAATGCTAAGAAGCAGAAGGGAGGAGGGAGGGAGGGCCGTGCAGACCCTGGGAAGGGAGATGGAGCATCGGGACGAAAGCCACCAGCCCTTGGCTTGAGCCATAGTGGATATGGCGGGCACGACGGAAGGTTGGAAAGGGAGCCGAGCAAAGACTGCGGCTGCCAAACCGTTTCTCTGTGATTCCCGACCAGAGGCAATAAGCGAGCCTGGAGGGCCGAGCGGAGGGCCAAGGCGGCCAGACTCGGACGGGCCTATGGAGAGGGCGCCATCAGATAGCGAAGCTCTTAACTCATGTCTATTGAATTGAATTGAAAGCGAGACCTGTGGGAGCGGAGCAACGGCGTGCTGCTAACTACCAGGCCACCGAACGCACCTTCTCTGGCATTTCCTTGAGCCTAGACAGCAGCAACAGGGCAAACGAGGCCCTGAGGCGAGCCTTCGCCTTCTCCACGGCCTCCTCAGGCACGTGTTGGAGCCAGCGCCTGCCCACCCGGGGACCCCGGAGTCCCTCTTTCTCCACATGCAGCCGTTCTTCGGTCACGGAGCCCCCAACCTCTGAGATGGATACCCAGTGGCGGAGCCAACCTAGATCTGCACAGCACGTTGTGGAGGGCTCTGTGGGTCAAGGAGCTGTCCAAGAGGGGGGAGGAGCACAGCATGGTGACCAGCGAGGCTGAAATAATGACCTCTGCCTTGAGTAAGCAATCCCGGGGGCCGAGAAAGGGCAGCCGAGGCACGGGATCATCCAAGACCTCGGCAAATAGTAGGCCCGGGCTAACGAGGCCTCGATGGACCAGCATATGACGCTGAGCAAATATTTGTTTGGTTGAATTAAATGAATAGAAGGGTCAAAGGATCAAAGATGTGCGGCTGGAGAGGAGCCTGTGGGTCATCCAGTGCAACCCCTTCTGCTTGCATGGTAGAAGATGGAGACCCAGAAAGAATTACCATTTTGATGGATGTCACACAGGTAGTAAGTGGAGCCTGAATTTAAATTTTGCCCCAGATGCTTATTTGCTGTGTGACCCTAGACAAGTCACTCATCCTTTATCTGCCTCAGGTTCTTTATCTCTAAAATGGGGACAACAGGGGCACTTGCTCCCCAGGATTGCTTCATGGATCAAGTGAGATCGCCTATATAAAGAAGCCTGTAAGCCTTAAGGGGGAGATGGGGAGCAGGTTAAGTGACTTGTCAAAGGTCATACAAGGGCTAATTGTCAGAAGCAGGATTTGAACCCATCTCGTGGCTCCCAAGCTAAGGCTTTCTCTGCCCTATCGCTCTGAACTCGGTTACTTTTCTGGATCTCAGCTTCTCTGTGAAACAAAGGGGTTGACTAGCCTCTGAGGTCTCTGCCAGTGCCAAGTCCCTGAAACGTCTGGGATTCCAGTGGGTTCAAGTCTTCATTATTCAGAACTAGCCCTTTTCTGGTCCTTCTGCCTGCCAAGTCCTCTACAATTGTTCCTCCTCTATTGGCTACAATAGGAAAGAGCGGCCCATCTTGGCTCCCCTGCCCTTGCCTAAGGTGGCCCCCTGCCCCCTACTGTGCCATCGCTCTAATTGTGAAGGGCAGCTCTGGTGGGAGGCCTGGCCAAGCCTTTTCAGGGCTGCTCACAGGCCTCTGGCATCCACCTGTCTCCCCGCTCTCCCCCGTGGCTCCAAGGGGCTGTAGCCTGGGCTGCGGGCACCCCCAGTGGGCCATCCCGGCAGTCTATGATGTTAATATCAGAGGCAGCACTTGCACTCAGGTTTTTCTGATTCAGAGGTTGTCTAGCTCTCCATTAGACCATGCTACCTTTCTTTTGTATCTTGCTATCTAGAGGTACATAAGGAAGGAAGGAAGGAAGGAAGGAAGGAAGGAAGGAAGGAAGGAAGGAAGGAAGGAAGGAAGGAAGGAAGGAAGGAAGGAAGGAAG
>NC_058133.1:2419782-2433774 GCF_016433145.1 Gracilinanus agilis | reverse complement strand
GCAGAGGGAAGGAAGGAAGGAAGGAAGGAAGGAAGGAAGGAAGGAAGGAAGGAAGGAAGGAAGGAAGGACAGAAGAAGGGAGGGAAGGAAGGAGGGAGGGAGGGAGGGAATGAGGGAAGGAAGGAAGGAGGAAGGGAAGGAAGGAAGGAAGGAGGGAGGAAGGAAGGAAGGAAGGAGGGAGGGAGGAAGGAAGGAACATTGGCTGCTCTCCCCAAAGCTTCTCTTGTCTTGGAGGAGTTACAAATAGGGAAGTAGCAAAGACAACATATACTGAGTAACCTGGGAAGGAGCGTTGAGGCTTCCAGGCAGGGCTGATACTCGGCCTCCCTCCTCTGGTTGTTGTGAGGTCCCGGAGAGGTTATAAACAGTAACTTCTATTTGTTCAGCGCTTCGTAATTTAGGATAAATACGAGGTGTTGCTGCTGCCGTCCTTGTTGTCACCTTCCCTTCGTTGTGTCCCTCCGAAGTCTAGCTTAAGCCTCCCTTCCAGTGTGCTTTCTTGCCAGCGAGTTCAAACTCGACCTCAAACAAAGGCTTCCTGGCCCTGTGACCCTGGCCAAGTCACGTAGCCCCGTTGCCTGGCCTTTAGGGCTCTTACTGCTCCCCCCCCACCGGCCCACCACTACTTAGGATCATCTCTGAGCCAGAAGAGAAGAGTGTGGAAAGGGGAGGGGGCAGGGAAATTCTCTCCCCACCCCCCTTCCCTCCTTAGATAATGGATGAGTGACCCAAACCCAGTGGAGGAAAGACTAGAACTGGTCCTGTGTAGGAGACTTGGCCATGTTACTTCAGGTAAACCTCTAGACCTCAGTTTCCTCATCTGTACAGGGAGTGTCGGCCTGGGGCTCTGAGTCCCCTTCCCGGTTTAAATAGGTTCTGTTTGGCTGCTGGTCAATTATTTCGACTTCATGGCACCTTTGGAGCTTTCCTGGCAGAGATCCTGGAGCAGTTTGCTCTTTCCTTCTCCAGCTCATTTTACAGGTGGGGAAACTGAGACAAACAAGGTTAAGCAGCTTGCCCAGGGTCACTGTCTAAGGTCTTCCTGACTCAAGGCCTGGGCCACCTCCCAGCCCTTAAAGATGCCTCCCTTTAGGACAAGGCTAAGGCCCATGCCAGAGACCTCCAGGGCTTCAGCAAGCTCTCCCTCTAGAGTGGATTGGGGGTTTGATTCCACACAAGATATGCTTGTTGGTGAGCTCCATCCCAGCAGCATGGCAGGGTAGCGTTTAAAAAAAGAAAGAGATCATTAACAAGGTGCATTTGGCAGAACGAAAGATCCAGAACATCAAGGGAAATAATGACAAAAAAAAAACGTGAAGGAAGGGGGCCCAGCAGTACCAGATATTAAACTGTACTATAAAGCAGCGGCCATCAAAACAATATGGTACTGGCTAAGAGACAGGAGGGAGGATCAGTGGAATAGACTTGGGGTAAGTGACATCAGCAAAACAGTGTATGATAAACCCAAAAAGCCCAACTTTGGGGACAAGAATCCCCTATTTGACAAAAACTGCTGGGAAAATTGGAAAACAATATGGGAGAAAATAGGTTTGGATCAACATCTCACACCCTACACCAAGATAAATTCAGAATGGGTGAATGACTTGAATATAAAGAAGGAAACTATAAGTAAATACTGTGAACATAGAATAGTATACTTGTCAGATCTCTGGGAAAGGGAAAAATTTAAGACCAGCAAGAGATAGAAAATATCACAAAATATAAAATGAATAATTTTGATTATATTAAATTAAAAAGGTTTTGTACAAACAAAAACAATGCAACCAAAATTAAAAGGGAAGCAAGAAATTGGGGGAAAATCTTTATAACAAAAAACTCTTACAAAGGTCTAATTACTCAAATATACAAGGAGCTAAATCAATTTTACAAAAAATCAAGCCATTCCCCAATTAATAAATGGGCAAGGGACATGAATAGGCAATTTTCAGTTAAAGAAATAAAAACTATCAATAAGCACATGAGAAAGTGTTCTAAATCTCTCATAATTAGAGAAATGCAAATCAAAACAACTCTGAGGTAACCACCTCACACTTAGCAGATTGGCTAACATGACAGCTTGAGAGAGTAATGAATGTTGGAGGGGATATGGCCAAATTGGGACATTAATGCATTGCTGGTGGAGTTGTGAATTGATCCAACCATCCTGGAAGGCAATTTGGAACTATGTCCAAAGGGCTTTAAAGGAATGCCTACCCTTGTATCCTACCATACCACTGCTGGGTTTGTGATGATAATAAGATAATATTATTATCATATATAATATTATCAAAGAAATAATAAGGAAAAAGACTTGTACAAAAATATTTATAGCCTTACTCTTTGTGGTGGCTAAAAATTGGAAAATGAGGGGATGCCCTTCAATTGGGGAATGGCTGAACACATTGTGGTATCTGCTGGTGATGGAATACTATTGTGCTCAAAGGAATAATGAACTGGAGGAATTCCATGTGAACTGGAAAGACCTCCAGGAAGTGATCCAGAGTGAAAGGAGCAAAACCAGGAGAACATTGTACACAGAGACAGATACATTGTAGCACCATGGAATGTAACTGACATCTCTACTAGCAGCAATGCAATGACCCAGGACAATCCCGAGGGACTTATGAGAAAGAATGTATCCACATTCAAAGGAAGAACTGTGGGAGCAGAAACCTAGAAGAAAAACAACTGCTTGATCACATGAGTCGATGGGGATATGATTGGGGATGTTGACTTTAAATGAGCACGCTAGTGCAAATATCAACAATATGGAAATAGGTCTTGATCAATGAATGACACATATAAAACCCAATGGAATTGCGCATCAGCCTTGGGAGGGGGGAGGGAGGAGGGAAGGGAAAGAATATGAATCATGGAATCATGGAATAATATTTTAAATTAATTAAATAAATAAACTTAATTTTAAAAAGAGAGAGAGAGAGCACATCCTAGTGGCACAGACTGACCTCGGGGTCCAAAAGGAGCTGAATTCAAGTCCTTAGTCTGTCCCACAATGCTTGCATGACCCTAGACAGGTCACTTAATATCTCAGGCCATAAAGACATTAAGCTTAGGCTATATGCTAAGCAACTCACAGATACCATCAGATTCGACCCTCTCAGTGAAAGGAGGGAGGTGCTATTATTATCCCATTTCTGGTTGGGGAAACTGAGGCACACAGAGGTTAAATGACTTGCCCTGGGTCACCCTGTTACTAAATGTCTGAGGTGGGACTTGAACTCAGGTCTTCATAATTCCAGGTCTGGCACTTTATTCCCTGCCCCGCCTATCTGCTCCCTGTAGTCTTTAAGAGAATAAATTAGCAATGGGTAACCTGCCTGCATTGGTGGATGGAGTTTTCACACCAGGAGTTCTCCATGATGATTAATCACGTCTTGGCCACAAATAAATGAAGGAATCAAGACTTGCTCCCAATTCAGGAAGAGGGTTGAGAATTCGAATTCCTCCTTTAAGATCAATTGATATAATTGTCTGCAGGCTCGATCCTGCACTGGCTATTCCTACCATGTACCCAGGCCTCCTGTGGAGAGCCATGGGGTGGTGGTGGCGGGAGGGGGGGGGCGCAGCAGGACACTGGCATTTCCTCATCATATTCCAGACATTTTCCTTTAGTTTCATCTTTGCTCCCAGCTAAGCACCAAGTGAAACTCCTACTGGCCTGGGTACACGGGCCAGATGTGTGCCATCGAGGTCCTGAGAAGAGCGGCATTCGAGCTCATTAGCCATCATGGGGGAGTGGGGGTGGCGTCAACATGCAGAAGGTGGGTTGGAATCCAAATGGCCATCAAAAGGCCCAGCCTAATCTCCCCCCACCCATAGGTAAAAATTCTCACTAACAATATAGTGAGATGCAGGGACAGCAGCAGAACCAGACCGAAGCACGGGGGCTGAAGTCACAAAGAAATGAGAACCACAGGCTCAACATTAAAAACCATGGCTGTGTGGGCGTGCAAGGGGGGAGGGGGAGGAGAAGACAGAGACAGACCAAATTTTTTTAAAAGAGATTCCTGGTAAAGAAGCTATAATGATATTACAGGAAAACAGCTTCTTGGTTTAATTGAGGGCATTTGGGGATGTAAAAAGGAATTCTTTATTCCTTTTTTTAATTTAACAGAGGACCTGGAGGTCCTCTTACCATAGAGATGGGGAGGGATTAACCAGCCCACAGTGATGGGAAGTAGAAACGAGAGAGGCGGGAAGTGAGGAAGAAGTATAAAAGGCAGTTGGTTGCTGACAGGGCTAGCAGTTTCGGGGAAGTCAGCTGCTGGGAGTGTGTTGGGTTGGAAGTTGTTTAGTTGCTGGAATATAAAGGTGGGCCTGAGCTTACTGAGAGGCCTTTTGGCTTTTGCCTTTAGAGGGCTTTTTGATCTTTTCTAAGTTGGAAGGTGGTTGGTCTTCATTGACAGACTCAATTGGGGTTGGATTAAACACTGATTGGTTGGTTTTGACTGGGCTGGATTGGAACGGAACTTTGTGGGGTAGTTGTTATTAGCAGTAGTTATAGGTAGTTATAGGCAGATATAGGTAGTTTTAGGTAGTAATTATAGGCATTTGTACTAGTAACTAGTATAGACATTAGGAAATTTTCTTTCTCTACCTCTTTCCTATATTTCTTTTACTATATTCATTTTACTATATTCTTTTACTATCTCCATTTTAATTAAACTAAATTGTTAATTGTTCAAAGCTGCTAGAAGTTTTCTTTTCTCTGGCTTAAAGGCATAATACTAATTTACAATTCTATTATATTCTCATTAAAACTTAAATTACTAAAAGTTGCTCTCTTATTTTGTCAAAATTCCTAATTTAACCCTTACAAGGAGCTTGGGGCCCCTGGCATTATTTGGTCCTTTTGAAAAGCCTCTCATTCTGATAACTGCCTAGATAAAATTGAGGCACTCTGGGAGCCACTCCGTGCTCACATACACACACACTCACACACACACACACACACACGCACACACGTACACACGCACACACGCACATATGCACACATGCATCTAAGCTGTCACTGATATTTTTCTTTGCCTTGCACTTCAGTTACTAAACACAAGAGGAGAGTCAATGGCCCCCTCCCCAGCACCAGAAGGAGAGCAGACAAATTGGGGAGGGGGGTCAGAAAGCCTGCTGCTGCTGCTGCTGACCCCCACCTTGGTTAAAGTGTACAACTGAGAGCACTAGAGAAAGCATCCCAGGTGTCTGCTCCAGAGAAGGCAGGACCACTAGAGCTCAGCCTCCACCTTCATTGGGGGTTCTTTGCTTTCCGCTGGGATGAGAGCAGAGCTTTGGTTTGGGGCTAAACTTAGAGGCAGGGCCAGGCTCAGATAAGACCTACTTCCCTCGTTCCCTCCTGCCATTGGGGAAACTTTCCAGGTGTGTTCCCAGGTTGCCTTTTCCATTCATATTGGGGGGGGGATTATGCTGCAGATTTCCTGCTCTGTGGGAAGTCATCAAGCTCATAACGTTTAGCACAGCTCATCACTAGTTCCGAAACCCGCATAGCAGGTGTCATAAGAATGGTTGTTTCACTCAGTTTCCCCTATGTGACTCTTTTCTCACTAACATTCCCTTTTACTGAAATTATTGAAATCAGTATCCTTACTCAGCCCCAGGGAAACACAGAAAAACAATACAGGCTAATAGCAAGGCCACCCACAAACCCCTAAGTAAACCCCATATTTATATGCTATAATACTGAAACTTCCCCTGAAATCACATCACAACAAACCAGCACATAGTGAGTTAATGTTAAGGATTTTAAACTCAGATTCCCACACACGTGTGTCTGCAAAAACAGGCCAGAATGGTCTCTAAGTCTCCCCCCTCCCTGATCTGATTCGGTACAGTACGCTAACATAAAAGAACAACGAATGAAACATGGAGAAATGGTCTCCCATGAAAAAGCCGGTACTTTCCCACCACTATATATCAAACACATTGTCTCAAAGAAAAAGATAGATGGTGTGAATGGATTTCCATGCCAACTTTATGTGTGATCTCAAAGCATATAAAATAAACACAGCCCAAAAGCAGAGCAGAGCAATCTTTATGATACCTGGCTCTGGCTGAAAACCTGATTATTCTCATTCGGCTCAGTCATGTCACTGATGCTGTCCCACCGCTGAGATTTCCTAGACCTGTGGGCGTTTTTTACCCCCGCACTGCTCTGTGTTCCTTTGGGTCAGAGAAACACAGCACACATGCCCAGTACGTGCACATGCGTGGGGGTTTGCTTTAGGCATGGCCCTGGGCTTCCATCAGAGATAAGGAACTCCTGGTGTGGAAGCTTCTCCTCTTGTTTAAATCTGAGAGAGATGCCTGGGGCCCTTAGAGTCAAACCGCCAAGAGGTAATGGAGTAGAATGAAATCTTTCCTGCCTCCAAGGCCAACCAAGTGTCCAGTAGAGGATGCCCATGTCTACTCCACACAGGGACAGAGACATGTGTGTATGTTTAGATGGGCCATCCCTGAGCAGAACCCTTCTTCTCCCAAAGAGAGGAGGCTGGGTCCACCCAAACTAAGTCATCTGAGCAGAGGGGGCAGATCGGGAAGCTCTATGTGGCACCCCGGGAAATGGCTGCCTAGAGGTATAAGGAGAGGGGGTAGCTGGGAAAAATGGCTCAAGGCACAGGACTGGGTGGAGATCTTCCTAAGAGGGGCACTGGGACCCTTGGGGTCTCCACAAGATCCTAGGCCAGGAGTTGGCCCCCCAGGGAGTGCCAGACTGGGAAAGGCACCAATACATACCCACTGACTCCAAAGTTTGGAGAACATCCTCTAGGGTCTGCCCCCAACATGCCATGCACATGCATCCATATGGACTCACGCATGCATACACTCCATATTCATACACAGCAGACACTACAAACAGAAACACAGAGAAACAGTCACCAGACAGACATAAACACGCAACAGAGCACACGCCTCAAAGAGAAACTTGCCAATACACACCACGGGTCCAATCCACCCTGATAGATTGGCCCAAGCCCTAAATACGGAGGGCCACAGCAAGCCCATTCCCTCTAACATCCTTAACCTCCCCTCCGTTCTCTCCTTCTTCAGTGTTTAAGAAAGAAAACTTGAAAGCCAAAGATCAGCACCTGCACACATGGTGCTGGGTCAGGGCGAGCTGAAGGCCTTTGCTACTCTTGACCTTTCCACACCCAAAGTGGCACCCGAGTCTGGACAGAATCTCTCTGTGTTGAGGAGGAAGTCCACTGTGCAGTTTGACTTTGGGATGGGAGGCCAGGGAAGATGGAGGTGAAGCTGAAGAAGAGCCAAACCCAAAGAAGGAATGCTCCAGGGACATTGGGGTGTGCCCAGAACCAGATCCAGGAGTGCCCATGTGGAGGATTTAAGCCAGTGTCTTCCTGGGCCTCAAGGAATCTGTGCATTGCCCCTTCTCCAGTTGTCCCTCCAGGGGAATCCAGCCCTGTATTTGAACACTGCAAGGAAAAGGGCCTCCCCACAGATGGAGGTGAACTAGTCCTTTCCAGGAAAGTCTGAAGGGTCTGAAAGGCCTTCCTTGACTGCTGAGCAGACAGACAGCAATCCTTCCACTGGATCTTCCATCTTCCCTTGACTGAAAGCTAAAGGCAATTAGTCAAACCCCATCTTCCCCCAGGCAGTCCCTGAGATTGCATGCCCTTAGGCATTGCCCATAAGCTTTCTCTCTCCCAGAACTAAACATTTCCAATTACTTCTAACCTTTCAGCATTCTTCACCAGCATCCTGGGACGAGCTGAGCTCCGTCCATCTAACTGGCTATACATTCTCTTTCCCTCTCCCCCTGCACCCCCCAATCCCTTCCTGGCCTTCTCTTTCTCTGGCTCGCTCCCCATCTTTCTTCCCTATGTTGACTTGGAAGAAGGGAGGAGGGAGGAGGATGGGAGAAAGGAAGGGAAGAGAAGGCAGGGAAGAAAGGGAAGGTGGCCGGGGTAGCCCCCCAGCCCCGGGAGGAAATGGACCTGAGCCCTTCGGAGTTCAGAAAAATCAGGCTACACTTTGGGGATAGAATAGCTGGGTTTATTTAGGTTAGGAAAAGTTAGGTAGGGGGAAAGGCGCCCAAAGCCGTGCTCGCTCTCTTCTCATACTTTCCTCAGACACCTCCCACAAAGGAAGAGGGATGTGTCTGAGGAAGTTGTGGTAGAGAGTCCTGGGAGCTCAGGGCCAGTCCAAAACGCACACCTGCTCCCTCTGTATTTCTCCCTCTCCTTCCCCCTTCCTCTCCTCTGCTCTTCCATATCTATTCTATACTTGCACACGTATTTTTCAAAGGTGCTATTGGGGTAGTGGGGAAGCAACTTTAGACTCCCCTCCCCCCAAGAACCAGGAGGACAGCCACAACTTAATAACAGAGAGAGGCCAGGGTCCTGACTTTGGCATTAGGTCTCTGAAATACAGCACTGCCCCAGCAGCCCCCACCACTTCCCAACTGTGTCACCTAGCACAAGTCATTTCCTCTTTGGCTTAATTTGCCTTGCAAGGCTCCCCTCCCCCCTTCCTCCCCATCTGTTCAATGAGAGGTTTAGTCTAGATGATTGCTAAGGCCTTTTGCAGTGATGGCATTCTGGGAAGACGACTCTGATGGGCCTTCCCCATCCTACATCTTCTTACACAGCTGGACCCTGTGGTCATCCTGGAGGAAACTGGGAAACTCGGAACTCAATCATCTGAGTCACCTGAAGCCTGCCCTGTCTAGAGCCTGTGATTTGGTGGCCCTGGGAACAAAGCTCCAAGGGGCCCCTCCAAGGGGGCCCTGGGCCTGAGAGAGGCAGGTGCCTTGCCAATGGTCACATCAAGTCAAGGTCCGAGATAAGATTTGAACTCGGGTCTTCCTGAGTGCAGAACTCTATCTGCCAAGCAAAGGAGCCTTCCTGAGAATCAGAGTCCAGGGGAAATGATTCAGAAGTCTGAGAAAGGCTGCTTTTTGCAAAGTAAAAGACAAGATGGGCTTGGAGATCCTCTTCCCATCTCTGGAGCTCCCAGCATGCTTTAGGGCTTCACCAAGCTTTAGCTCACAAAGCCTATGAGGGGTAAAGTGACATATATAGAGAGAGATTTAAAACCCTTCCCTTCCACCTGAGAATCAATTCTATGTATTGTGGTGGAAGAGTGGTAAGGGCTAGGCCATGGAGGTTTAGTGACTTGCCCAGGGTCACCCAGCTAGGAAGTGTCTGTGGTCAAATTTGAACTCAAGACCTCCCAGCTCTGGGCCTGGCCCTCCATCCACTGAACTACCCAGCTGCCCCCAGGGTGATGTTTTTTTTTTTTAAGTTTTGGAAAGGGTTCAGAATTCACAGTGAGAAGAGGAGAGTTTTTTGTGGCAGCTCTGGAAAGCTGTACGTGTGACCTTGGAGAAGTCACCTGCCCCCGCTGAAGCTCAGGTCCCTCATCTAGAAATTGAGAGGATGGGACTTTTGAGCTTCAAATGCAAGCGTTTACAAAGGAGAGCTCTCTTCTCAGTGTGTCTGTCCTCCGGGGCACGAATGCGGATTCTGCGGGTCCAGATGTGACCACGGAAGCGGCCATCCTTTGGGGGTCACCCAGCGGACGGCTCTCCTTCTGGTTCCGAAAAAGGGCTGAAGTGCGGCTCCGGGAGAGCAGGAAGGCGCTGGCACAGACTGCCCGGCCTCTCCGGGGCCTGCGCTGGGCCCTTCCCCGCCATGCCCGCGGCTGCCCTTTGGCGGGCGGCTCCGCCTCCTCGCGGTCCTCCTCCCCCGGGCGCGTCTCTCCTGCCCTCTCCCCGGGGCTGATTGCAATTCCAGCTCCTCGGAGGCCGCGGCCCGCCGCGATGGCTTCTGCAGACTGCCGGCCCCTTCCCGGAGGCGGCGGCGGCCGTCAAACAGCGGGCGGCTGGAAAAGCCATGAGCCCCTGAGCTCATCTCCTGGCAGCCGGGAGGAGGCTCCCTGGCTGATGGGGAAAGCTGGCCGCGCACGCACGGACGCTCGGGGCCGGGCGGGGAGCGCTGCCAAAGTTCACGAGGGGGACTTCCCTTGGGGGGACTCTCCCGACAGCCCCTTCCACTCGGATGGTCCAAAAGCTTCCCCCCTTACGGTCATTCTGCCAGAAAGAGGAGGCGGCTGACTGAGGGTCAGGAAGGCGGGTCCCGGGGCCGGCGTCCAAAGAGGAGGGGGACGAGGGGAAGGGCTCGGGGCTCAGCGGCCAAATAAGGCCTTTAAGAACGTATTTCCAGTGATTTCCCTTAGCCTGGGAAGAGAGCCGGAAGGAGCCCTAGGCCGCATCCAATCCAAGTCTGCTCACTTGGGAGGCGGGCAGGTGACTTGCCCAAGGTCACACGGTTGGTGCAGATTCAGAGCTAGCAGGGTTTGCCCCAGGGGAGAGGCGTTAGCTGTTGCCCGGCTCAGCCCGCGGAAGAGGGGGCCCGGATTGGGCTTTTCCCCGGGACTCCAATTGGGAGACGGCAAGTGAGAGAAGGGAGCCCAGGCCAAGCGGCCGCCCGGTGGGGGCGCAGGACCTGACTGCGAAGCTGGCGGTGTGTGACAACGCCCCCTGCCCTGCCCTGCCCCCTCCCGGCTCCCGGATTCCGGCGCTCCCGCTCGGCGTGCTTGCCGCGGCTCCGGAGGCCAGAAAGAGCGGTGACTGCGGGGACGAGTCAGCGGGGCTTAGGAGCGGGGGAGTGTGGCCGGAGGGCCCGTCCCTTCGCTCTCGGGCACGCGCTTTGGGGTCCGGAGGGGGCGGGGGCGGGGGGTCTGGGTTCGAAACCCGGTGAGGCCGAGAGAAAGGAAAAAGAGCGGAGGGAGAGGAGAGAGGGAGGGAGGGAGGGAGGAGCGGAAACAGCCGAAGACAGAAAGCCCCCCCCCCGCCCACACGCGGGGCAGTCAGGAAGAGCGAGGTGCCCATTTGGCCCCTGAGCCTCGCTTTGCGGCCAGCGTGAGGGAAAAGAAAGGGTCGCCCGGCAGGGAGTCCGTCCGGGCCCACTGGACAGGCATGTGTGCATGGCGGAACATCCATGTTTCTGTATGTAGCTTCTGGCGCTGAAAGGCGCCACAGGCTGAGGCCTCCTTCGGAGATTTGCTCCAGCCTGAGGGGCGCGCGTGCCCGAGTGTGCGCGGGCTGCGCAGGGAGAGGCCTGTGAGGGGCTACTTCAGTTTTTAACCACACGGGCCCACGTCACGGTCTGCTTCCTCGCGGGCTGGGGCCGAGGGACAGTGCTGGGGAGGGAGAGCCCGGAACCCCCCTCCGTGCTGGGGCGTTAGGGGAGGCGAGATCCTGGGCTCGAGGCGGTCCTCCTCCGGCCTCCCCCAGCTTCCCTCTAGGCCTGGAACCCGAGGAAAGTGCCGCGCCCTGAGCGTGCCGGGGCGGCCCACCCTAGGGAGGCCCACCCTAGGGACGCCCTGCTCGCTAGGCTGCTTTCCCGCTTTCCCGGCAGGCTTTCGGGTGGCTGGAATCTGGGGAATGGCAGCCCGACACGCTGCCCTCTCTCGGGGCCAGATGCGGAGTGTGTAGCGGGCTGCTCCCTCCTCATCCCTCCCTCCCTCCCGTACGCGGCCAGCTCCGAAGCGGCAGGACGGCGGAGAGTTTGGAAGGAGCCAGGCCCGGGCCTCGGGACCTTCCTTGTGCCCCACTTAGGGAAGAACGTCCCAGACGGGCCTCGGCGCCCTCCTCAGTCTCAGGGAACAGCTCCGAGAGGCGAGGAAGACGATCTGGCGGTCCCACGCAGCCAGAGCTTCCCGGTTGCTAAGCGCTATCCACACACAAGCAGGATCTCCTTTGACGGGCCCCGCGGCCCTGCGTCGCGCACGCTCCAGCCCGCAGGTCTTCACCCTACGCAGAGGGACGACGGGCCGAGAGCTGCTCGGGGCGCTGCGGGGTGAAGCCCTGTGGCCAGGCCCCCGCAGCCCCGGGCTCGTGGCGCACGTCTCCCCGCCGAGCCTCGCTCTGGCCCCTCCAAGCCCAGCACACGGTGGGCTCGTCACTGGCTGGGGCTCCTCGTTACTTGCAGACGGCCCAAGTGATCCGAGAGCCCGCTCCGGCCGGGCTCTTCCCCCTAGTAGCCACTCCGGTTTGGGCTGGCGGCCTGATGCTCCCGCGGTTTGCCCGCCGCACCTAACCCTCTCTTGGGGCGCGTGCAGGCGGCCCCGCCCTGCCGCTTCTCCCGGCTGGAGGCGAGTCTAGGAGAGCTCCGAAGGGAGGGGCCCTGGGGTTAGGCTGCCCCATCCAGGCCCAGGGAGCCGGGACAGGACGCCCTTCGAGCGGGCCCAGGGAGAGCGGCCAGAGAGGGGGCTGCGGAGGGGCCCAGCAGACGTCCTCCCAGCCGCGCCCCCGCAATCCAGCCCGAGAGCATCCTCCGCGGGCTCCCCGGGAACATAACGGTTCCAAGGATAATGAGAAAAGCAGGCCCGTAGTTCCGGGATCTCGGAGGGATGACGTGGAGGCCCGGCCGGCTCTCTGCAGAGCGCTGAGCGGGCGGAGCTCGGGGCCAGGACCGCTGCGCTGTCCGCGAGGCCGCCCGGCCGCCCCTGGGCGCCTCCAGAAAATAAGGGGCGGGGAAGGGCTGGGGCTGGATGGAGCCCAACCCGAAGCCAAGAGCGCGATCCCTCCGGGCCGCCAGGACAACTCGGGGCCAATTCCGACTGAACGGAGGGACAATCAGCGCCGCCTCTGTAGCACTTGGGGAAACAAAGGCAAAAGGAAGCCGGCCGCAGGCCTCCACGAGGTTACCTGGACCAAGACTAGAGCATTGGGCTAAGCGAATTTCGCTGTGTGTGTGTGTGTGTGTGTGTGTGTGTGTGTGTGTGTGTACACACACACACGCGCGCGCGCGCGGAGGGTTCCGTCATAGCAGGCCGCTCCTGGTGAAGGTCCCCTCCCACAGAGGTCACCGACTGGCCCCTTCTTCCAGAGCTGTCTGGGGCCACCGTGAGTGACTTATCCAGGGCCACGAAACGCGAAACCTAGTCTTTCCGCCTCTCCAATACAGACAGGCCCCCGAGGAAGAAGAGACGATGGGGGGGGGGGGGGAAGACGGCGTTTGGGCCGCAATTGGAAAGAAGAGAGCAGAAACCAGAGGGCTTCCCAGAGGCCCGGCCCAGGGTCTCAGCGGAGGAGGCAGTGGCCGAGTTAGAGGGACATAAGAGTCCCCTGGAGCGCGCCAGGTTCTGCCTGCTCATTGGAGGGAAGGGGCGGGAGGAGGGCAGAAAGCGGCTGGGCCTGGCGTTCCGGCAGCGGCTCGGAGGAGTGCCTTTGAGACGCTCGCGTTCCCTTCTCGAGCCCCAACCCTGTGGTTACTGCCGCCGAGGCGCGGGGCAGCCCGGCTCTCCTCTCCGCTTTCAAGTAATAATTTGCTAATTCGGATCTATTGCTTTTAAATATCCCGTTCCGGAGGCCTCCGTCAATGCAGCCTTAATTCCATCCCACTGATGAAGGAGGTTTAGAGGTGGCGCCCGCAGTGCTTGCCGAGGGCGAAAATAGGAGCCCCGAAGCCCTTGGAGAAGCTCGAGCGAGGTGGCGGCCTTATTAGGCGATTAGAAAGCGCTCGGGGGCCGCCGCCGGGGCCGCCCAATTAGCCAGCCTCTTCACAGCCTGGAAAGCCGAGGGGGTCTGAGCGGGTGCCCTGCGCCCCCTCCACTCCCGAGCCCAGGCCTTCCTCCTCCGCTCTAGCCTTCTCAGAGGGAGAGCCGGGTGGCTTCTGCTCAGAGCTCCAGGCCTTTGGGTGGGGGCCCCCCTCCCCCCGCACGGGCCGGAGTCCTCCTTGGCGTCTTCACTAGGAGACGGCTCCATCCTCCGCACAGTGAGGAGAGTTTTCTCTCCCCCCTCCCCCACCCCCTCCCCCCCAGACACGGGGTTTCGGCCGGGGGACCGGCGGGGGGAGGTGTGCGTGTGCGGATCGCGGCCGCCCCCAAACTGGCCTCCGCCGAGTTCCAAGAGCGGCGCTCCGGGGCGCGGGGAAGTTTGCCGCGAGGGGCATTCTGCGAAACAGCAGGCGAACTTTCCCGAGCTGGAGGAGG
>NC_058133.1:2399410-2415763 GCF_016433145.1 Gracilinanus agilis | reverse complement strand
CCGCAATTGGAAAGAAGAGAGCAGAAACCAGAGGGCTTCCCAGAGGCCCGGCCCAGGGTCTCAGCGGAGGAGGCAGTGGCCGAGTTAGAGGGACATAAGAGTCCCCTGGAGCGCGCCAGGTTCTGCCTGCTCATTGGAGGGAAGGGGCGGGAGGAGGGCAGAAAGCAGCTGGGCCTGGCGTTCCGGCAGCGGCTCGGAGGAGTGCCTTTGAGACGCTCGCGTTCCCTTCTCGAGCCCCAACCCTGTGGTTACTGCCGCCGAGGCGCGGGGCGGCCCGGCTCTCCTCTCCGCTTTCAAGTAATAATTTGCTAATTCGGATCTATTGCTTTTAAATATCCCGTTCCGGAGGCCTCCGTCAATGCAGCCTTAATTCCATCCCACTGATGAAGGAGGTTTAGAGGTGGCGCCCGCAGTGCTTGCCGAGGGCGAAAATAGGAGCCCCGAAGCCCTTGGAGAAGCTCGAGCGAGGTGGCGGCCTTATTAGGCGATTAGAAAGCGCTCGGGGGCCGCCGCCGGGGCCGCCCAATTAGCCAGCCTCTTCACAGCCTGGAAAGCCGAGGGGGTCTGAGCGGGTGCCCTGCGCCCCCTCCACTCCCGAGCCCAGGCCTTCCTCCTCCGCTCTAGCCTTCTCAGAGGGAGAGCCGGGTGGCTTCTGCTCAGAGCTCCAGGCCTTTGGGTGGGGGCCCCCCTCCCCCCGCACGGGCCGGAGTCCTCCTTGGCGTCTTCACTAGGAGACGGCTCCATCCTCCGCACAGTGAGGAGAGTTTTCTCTCCCCCCTCCCCCACCCCCTCCCCCCCAGACACGGGGTTTCGGCCGGGGGACCGGCGGGGGGAGGTGTGCGTGTGCGGATCGCGGCCGCCCCCAAACTGGCCTCCGCCGAGTTCCAAGAGCGGCGCTCCGGGGCGCGGGGAAGTTTGCCGCGAGGGGCATTCTGCGAAACAGCAGGCGAACTTTCCCGAGCTGGAGGAGGAGGGCCTGGGGCTGGCGAGGAGCAAGCCTCGGTCGGGGACAAAGAGCTGGGGCGGAGCCGAGAGGGGCGCACCCTGCCAGGGCGCACAAAGGCTACCCGGAGCCGGGAGACCCGAAGAACGCGGCTCGGCCTTTATTCCACGCCATCCGGGGCTTTCCAGCTGGGCAGCCACCGGAGAGCCCGGGAGAGCCAAGGGTCCGAAAAAGCAGAGAGAGGGCGAGCCCGGGGCTGCCCCTGCCTCCCGGGGCGCACAGCCAGGGCGAGAAGGGGCCGATTCCGCTCAAACTACCCCGAGTGGAAGGACCCAGAGCCTCCCCGCCCCCGTCACACACACAGCCCGGGGGCCCGAGCACTAAAGCAGCCGGGTTTCTTCCAGTGCGGGAAGAGCCGAGGAACGACCCCCGCCACACACACACACACACACACACCCCGCTCTGGCTGGGAAACCCGGGCTAAAAGGAGGCGAAGTGCGAGCGCCCGAGCCGGGCAGCGGGTTCTCCTTCTACTCTTCCTACTTTAGAGCCGGGTTCTCGGGCTTTCCGTTCAGGGGAGCCGCCTGGAAGCCGATTCCGGGTCGCGGAAGCTGCCGCCCGGGGCTCCCGCCCCAGCCCCCAGCAGGCGCTTTTCGGGGGCGAGTTCTCGAGAGGCCAAGACTAGGCAGCCTCCGAGAACGTCGGATAATTCTGCGGCCGAGCCGCAGGGCTTTGGAGAGGGGCCGCCCGAGGAGTCCTTAGCGCGGAAGGCCGGCTGTTTTTAGGGGCGGCCGGGGGGCGCAGGGGAATTTGGCAGAGCCGGGCCAACCCCGCCGCCGGCCAGTGGAGCTCCTTTGCCGGAGCCTTCGGAATAAAGAGGCGCCCCGGGCCGCGCGCTCACACTCAATCGAGCTCTCGGGGGGCGAACGCGGAGGGCGTTTGTCCTCGGCCGGGTCGTTGGCGTTTGTTCGGGGTGACTCTTTAATCGAGCCGCACTTTAATAAGGGACTTTACGGAGAGAGAAATCGATGGCAATCCATTGTTTGCCTTTCCTTACGGAGTAAACCAAATCGGCCCCAAGGAAGCCAGGGCCGGCCCCCGCCCCCATCCAAAGTCCTCTTTTCCCCAACGCTCCCCCCTCCCCCGCGGCGGACCGCAGCTAGCCGGGTTCCAGTTGGGTCTGGGTGCGAGATCAAAGAGGAATCCCAACGAGCCCCCCCTTGGGGGTCTTCAGAGCTAGTGGCCCCCAGAAGCCTCGGCGTTGCCCAGGAGCTCGGGCTTCATCCTAACGGGAAAATGGGAGCAGAGGGGCAGGAAGGCGCTGCCGGCTTTTCTGGGCCCGGAGCGGGAGGGAGGGAGAAGGGTAGGGGACTCCGCCAAAGAGCCGCCTCCCCGTCCTCTGGGTTATTGCAGAAAAGAGGTGTGACCCGAGGAGCCCGGGCTGGGGTTCGGGGGCTGGCTAAGGGCCGGCCAGCCACGACCGGACAACCCGGGGAGACTGAGGGTTTCAAGTCAAAAGCTAACAGCCTTTCGTGTGTGTCTGTGTGCGCGCGCGCGTGTGCTGCTCTGATAAAGGGCAGGAGAGAAGGCGGGTTTTCCACTAGGAGGTGAAGCTGCTCATCCAGGAAAAGGCTCCCCGCCCCCCGCCCCCCCTCTCCCTCCCTCCCTCCGTGGAAGGTTCCACCCCCTGGAAAACCTAACTTGGCTTTTTTTCCTTCCTGGAGGAGCTGCCCTCAGTGAGGCAGCGAAGGGCTTTCGGAGGAGGCGCTCGCAGGCTGTCGGCGATCCCCAAGGCCTCCCTGGCCCCGGCCGGCCCGCTGGCTCGCTTTGCCTCTGGCTTTCTCGGTTGCCCCCTTTTCCAGCCGTTCCGGGTGCGGGCCGGGGGAGCGCGCGACAGGCGGCAGAGCGCCGTGGGCCCTGCGCGGAGGTGGTATGTGAGAGCGGCTCGGGGCTGGGCCATGTATTGGAAGAGCGAGCAGATGTTCGTGTGTAAGCTGGAAGACAAGGACGTGCCCGAGCTGCCTGTTCCCACGGAGAAGGTGAGAGCCGCTGCCCCGGCCCCCTGTGGCGGCGACCCCCAGCCCAGCTGCCCGGCCCGACCCTGCCGCGCTTCCCACCGCAGCCCCCGGGGGCGGGCAGGGCTGCCCTGGGGCTCCGGGATCCTCGGCCCCGTCTGCGGGACAGGCAGAGGGTGAGGGACAGGAAGGGATGGAAGAGCGGCGCCTCGGGCCCCGCGGCAGGGCTGAGGAGGGGCGGCGGGCTGTGGGGGCCCTCCCCTTGGCCCCGAGCGCCCAGGGCGGCTGGCTGACGGCGGGTGGGGGGGGGCGCCATCACACGCACAGAGACACGCACACTTGCACAGACAGTCGCACTCAGAGTCACCTCGGCGTCCGCACGGTGGTGACCTCCGGCCGGTCCCCAGCCCGGTCTGCGGCCCTGTGGGTGACTGCCACTGCCGCTGCTGCCTCCGCCGCCTCCGAGAGGCCCCCAGGGATGGCTCGGGCTCAGACCCGTTGGGGGGTTGGGGGAAGCCGCTCAGCGCTGGTAACCGAATCGAAAGTTCGGGCCCAACGGCGGGAGGGGAGAAAGAGGCTGGGCCGGGGGCAGCGGGGAAACTGAGGACGGGAAGAATCACGGGGAAGTTGAGGAAGGAGGGTCTTACTTGGCCCGAAGCGGGCTCTGAGGGCGGCGCTGCCCCCACCCCAGCTGCCTCGGGCTACTAAGTAGCGCCTCGAGGGGCAAAGGCGCAGCCCGTGGAAAGCCGCCCCCGCGCCCCTCCCCCTCTGCGGCTTTATTAGTGGCGGGGGCGGCCCGGGGCCCACCTGAAGGCTTTCCGGCCCAATTGGCGCCGGGCTGGGGCAGCAGTAGCGGCCAGCCGGGCGCAATTAGCCTCCACGCTTTGGGGGCTCTACGGGAGGAGGCCCCGCACGCGGGGCGTCCTCCTGGGCTTGCTGGGATTAGAGGAACGTCACCCCCCCTCCCATCCCTTGGTGCCCGCAAAAGAGCGCTTTGTCGTCTGTCTGTCTGTTGGGCGGGCGGGGTGGGCCCGGGCCTCACCTGCCACCTCCCTCTAGTTCCCCAGGCTCATGTCTGAGGAGTGCGGGCGGCCCGCAGCCCTGGCGGCCGGGAGGACACGGAAAAGCGCCGGGGAAGGGGGCCTGGTGAGTGGGAGCCCTGCTGTGGACTGGGGGGGGGCGCCCGCCCCAGCAGCTGAGCGCTCCGCTTCCCGGCAGGTGAGCCCCGAGGGCGCGGGCGACGAAGACTCGTGCCCGTCCTCCGCCCCGCTGTCGCCGTCCTCGTCGCCTCGGTCCATGGCCTCGGCGTCCGGTTGCCCCCCGGCCAAGTGCGTATGCAGCAGCTGCGGCCTGGAGATCGTGGACAAGTACCTGCTCAAGGTAAGGCCGGCGGGGCGGCCCCGGCGGCCCTTCCCTCCTTCTGCTTGGCCCGAGCCGGGAGTGGCCGCCTCCAATCTGTCGGGACCGCTTCGGGAGGCCAAGGGGCCCGCCGGCTGGGCAGGCCCGACCCGCTCCGGGGCTTAGGAGCCGCCGCCGGGGGTGCCCCGCAGCCCCAGGATGTTGGTGGGGGAGGGCCCGCGGCGTGCGGGGACAGCTCAGGTTCAGTTCAGGGAGTTTCATGGCCCGGCACACAGGCGGAGGCCCGGCTCCTGCAAAGCAGGGCCGTGGAGGCCCTTCCGGGGAGCCCCAGCGAGCTCCTTTAGCGGCCTGAGAAAGCAAAAGGGGCTGCCCGGCCCCTCCCCCTCCTCTTTGGGGGCTCCCCCATGTGAGCATGACCCCCCCCCATTCAAGGAAATGCCTTTTCCCTGGCGGGAGACCCTCCGCCCGGGCCGGCCCTCGGCTGAGGTGACCCGGAGCTGCGGCCGCAGAGGCTGAGGGTTTCCTTGTGGAGGAAGCCGGGGGTCTGAGGCTTGCTGGACTGTAGCTTCCTGCGGGCCCCCGGAGGCCCCAAACCCCACCGAGGAGCTCCGAGGGGCCCTCCTTAGCAGCGGAGGGCTAGTCCGGCCCCTTCGCCCGAGGGCCTCCTTCGAACAAAGTGGGCTTGAGAAGCCAGCCCGGCCGGGGCGGCTACCGGGCCACTGACGGCCTCCATTGGGCCCACGGCCCTAAGCCGCTGATGCCTCCTCCCTTCTGTGGGGACGCCCCGCACAGGCTGCTGCCCGGGTTTCTCTTTCCCTTTTTTCTCTCGCTTTTCTTTCCGGCTTGCTTGCTTTTCCTTTTGCTTCCTTCCCCCTCCCTCTCTGTCTCTCTTCTTGCTTCTTGTTTTCTTTCGCTCTCCCCATCTCTGGGGCTCTCCCCCCTCCTCTCTTTTCGTTCTTGCCTGCTTTCTCCTCCTCCTTCTTCGCTCCTCTCTTGCATTCTCTTTCCTCCCTCCCTCTTTCTCTTTTCGTTTTTGCTTGCTCTCTCCGCCTCTTCTCTTTTCTCTCTTGCGCTCACACTCTCTTCTTTCTTGCTGTCTCTCCTTCTCCTGCTCTCTCCCCTTCTCTTCTTTCACTTTTCATTCTTGCTTACTTTCTCTCTCTTCTCTTCTCTTCTCTTCTCTTCTCTTCTCTTCTCTTCTCTTCTCTTCTCTCTCTCTCTCACTCACTCGCGCTCTCTCTCGCACACATTTTTGTCGGCGCCTCCAGGAGCAGATCTCTGGTGTCCCCCCTCCCCCCCTTTGCTCGGCCTCTTTCGGCTCAATGGAAGGGCTTCGGGGATTTCGGTCTGGGCCCCCCGCCTGGCCGGGGAGGGTCCCGGTTGTTTGGGTTCCTGAATGGGAAGAAGAGGCCTGGCTCGAAGCTTTGCTCCTGCGGCCTCAGGACTTGCCAGTGTCTTCGTGAGAGCAGGCAGCACAGCCCGTTACCTCCTGCCCGCCGAGTGCCTGCGGCAGGCCAGCCTCTGGGTCTGCTCCCAGCTAGCGGGGCGGCTCCTGTTGGGCAGAAAGTGGAGCGGGTTTGGCTGTTGGCGCCCGCCCTGCCCCCCCCTCCAGGCCCCTCGCTCTGGGGGTCTCTCGAGGCTCCGGTTTAAAAGGGGACTCGAGAAGTCTGACTTGGGGAAAGGCAGTCAGGACGGCCTGCGGTGTTTGAGGGGCCCCGAGTGAGGGAACACAAATGGTTCTGGGAGATGGGGGGGGGGGGGGTGTAGGGAGTCGATCCAGATGCACCGGGCAGACACCGTGAGCCTGAGACATTTCTGCTAGAGGCAGCGGAGCAAAGCGCCTGAAAGTGGCCGCCCTGCCTCGGAGGCTGGGCGGCGTGAGAGTTGGTGCTGCCCATGCGGGCACTTTCCGCGCTCATCAGCGGCCCTCGGGCGGGCTGCGGCCCCCCCTGGGAAGAGCTCGCTCTCTTCTCCCGCTCGCTCTCTTTGCAGGTGAACGACCTGTGCTGGCACGTGCGGTGCCTCTCCTGCAGCGTCTGCAGGACCTCCTTGGGCAGGCACACCAGCTGCTACATCAAAGACAAGGACATCTTCTGCAAACTGGATTACTTCAGGTAGAGGCCGCGCTCGGCTCCGCCACGTCGGCTCTCTGGGAGCCCGCTTTGAAGGGAGGGGGGCGTGGGGAGCCCCCCCAGGCAGCGGGGGGCCGAGGCTTTGGGAAGATGGCCCTGCCCCGACTCAGGGCCGCAGCGGTGGAGGCGGCGGCCTTGCCCGATGGCCACCAGGATGATCCACAGCCGAAAGGCCGTGTCAGACCTCCTCTAAGGTGGAGCAGAGGGTCCCGAGGCTTTCCCTCCACTGCCCCGGGAAGCTGGCCCTTGGCAGGCCATATCCATGATGCCCCAATAGCCAGAGGGCAGCTGGCATGGCCTTCTGTACCCGGGTTACCCACAGGTATTGCTGAGAAGCTTCAGGGTTGTCCCCATCTGCCCGGGATGTGCTACGTGGTCTTCCCATGGGCTGGGCCTGAGCTCTTCCTCCAGGGCACAGTGGAGGGTAGCCAGCAGAGACAGCCTGGTGTGGGGGTCTCTGGGGGCTTTGGAGGCCGCCACCTCCTCCGCTGCTGCTGGTGGCAATTCAGGCCATTGAGGCAGGAAATCCCTTTTCAACATGATTTTCAAAACTGAAGGAAAAAAAGTTGTTTGGCTTCTTGTCCCTCCATGTGGAAAACAGTGGCTTTTCCCGAGCGTGTCCTGGGGGAGGTAAGGGGGGCCCAGGAAGCCCTCGTGATGAGGAGAAGTCAGGAGGCTTAGTTTGAAGAGCGCCCTCAAGAGCCTGAGCGCGCTGGGCTCCTTCCCACGGTTGGGCCTCCTCCTTGGCGAGCTCGCCATCTTCTCTGGGGACCGGAGCCTGGCTGGATTTGCCTTTCTGAAGGGGCCGCTGCTTGTGGCAGCCTCTTACTGAGGCCCCAAACGGCTCTTCAGCCAGCCGCGTCCAGGACAACTTGGCAAAGCGAAAGGCCCCTCCAGAGTCCTTTAAAGCAGAGCCCTGCCGGGCCCAGGCTGGCTCCTCGGAGGCCACGAGCCCCCGCCTCCGCGGCGTGTCTGGTTTTCCTGCTGCTCACTCGGACAAATGGCCTTCAGGCAGGAAACCTGACAGGAGGAGGAGACTGGGTTGGGGCCGTTTGGGGGGCATCCTGTGCCCCCATCGAGCCCACAGTTAATCCCTTCCGTGAAGGCATCCAGCGGCCATTTTCCCTGGATGACAGCCCAGCGTCTCGGGCCGAGAGGACAGTTAGTGCTGATCTGGGGGGGTCCATCCCACCTCACTGAGGCACAGAGCAGTCTCCCTTCTCTCTCCGTCTGCCTGCGGATGTTGCTCTGTTTACAGCGTGTATGACGCAGACACATCTTTTTCCAATCGCTTCTAGTGAGGATGGCTTTGGGATATTTGGAATTTATCAGCTGTAAAAGCAGGCTCGCCAGCGGCGAGGCCCGAGCCTCAGCTGTTTCCTCTGCCCCAACCCCAGTAGTCCAGAGGAGGTGTCCGAGGGGCGTTCGTGCTTGCCATTCTGCAGATTGGGGGGCTCTGTGGTTAGCGAGGGGCCGGCCTGGGCGCTCTCCAAACGGCCCCCTTCTTGTGGCAGGAGCAGAGTTTGGAGCAAAGTCCTCGTGGCTTCGGAATGTTGGCCAGGAGGAGGGAGTGAACAAGGGCCCCCGGGGGGCTCCGCACGAACGTGGCCGCCCCGGGCGTCCCCCACCGGCCTCTTCCCCCACCCTCTCCCGCCCCCCTTCTTTTCCGTAGAAGATACGGGACCCGCTGCTCCCGCTGCGGCAGGCACATCCACTCGACGGACTGGGTCCGGAGGGCCAAAGGCAACGTCTACCACCTGGCCTGCTTCGCCTGCTTCTCCTGCAAACGGCAGCTGTCCACCGGCGAGGAGTTTGCTTTGGTGGAAGAGAAAGTCCTCTGCCGGGTGCACTACGACTGCATGATGGACAACTTGAAGAGAGAAGTGGAGAACGGTGCGTGCGCCCTCGGACCGGCTCGGCCTGGCGCGGGGTGGGGAAATGCTTTGGGGGAAGCCGGCAGGTTCTCCCTCCACCTCCCGCCGGGCTGCTTAGGTGATGGCCCGGATGTGATTCAGGGTCCTTTTCCCCAGGCGAGGCGCGGACCTCTCACCAGACACACGTGGCTTTTAACTAGCAGACTAGAGGTTTAGTATGTGCAGAGCAGCTTGCCGTGTCTCTGGCCCTTTCTGGGGTCAGAGACCCCCCCAGACCCCGCCTCCCCCGTGAGATCCCTGATCTGGGGCCAGAAGCTTCACTGCGAGGGTGCTGTTTGCATTCCTGACGCCCGAGAGAGGTCAGGCGGCCCCTAACCAGTGCAGCGGCTCCCAGAGGCAGGGCCGATTCGGCCTCCAGTCCGGCCATTAGTGGGGGGGGGGGCCGCACCAGAGCTCTCGAAAGGAAGCACCCCCCATCCTAAAGGCCCCGCGGGGCTGGAGGAATGGGTCAGCCTGGAGCCCCTCTCAAGCTCTGAGGCCGAGCAGGCCTCCCAGAGGGTGCGAGAGCCAAGCGATCGGCCACTACGGGGAGTTTTCTGTTTTGTGGGATTGACTCGTCATCACCAGAAGTAAAGAGTGGAGCAAAGCCAACCCCCCCCCCCCCCCGTGCTAGGAGATCCCAAAGCAGGACTTGGCCGTGCAATCTGTGAGGGGGAACCACTGGGGGGGGGGGTGAGCGGGGAGGAGGAGGGAGCGGACGCGGGCACCCCCTTTCTCAGCATTGCACAGGAGGCCGGACGTCTGCTGCTTTGCTGTCTGCAGCTTCGGGACTAACGGGGAGCAGGCTGGCCGGTCTCCGAGTAGGGGGCCTCCTCGGGCCCCCTGCCCAGCCCCAGAGACGTGGGTCTCTGCCCTGGCTGAGCCTCCAGGCGAGCGGAGGTTTCGGCCTTCCTGGGTCCCCCGGTCTGCGGAAGTGTTTCGTGGCCGCACGCTGGATCCGTCAGTGGCAGCCGGAGCCCAGCCCGACGGTTCTATTTCTCTTTTGAAATTCAGGGAATGGGATCAGCGTGGAAGGCGCGCTGCTCACCGACCAGGACGTCAATCACCCCAAACCGGCCAAAAGGGCTCGGACCAGCTTTACTGCCGATCAGCTCCAGGTGAGGGGGGCCGGGCCGGGGGCGGTTTGGTCCTGTCGGGGCCACCCCTTGGGCAGCCGCGCGATGGGCACCAGGAACTCATTGCTTTGCCGACCTTTGCGTGAGTTTAGAAAGCCAAGTCGGTGGCTGCGTGTGGAGGCTCTGCTGGCCGGGAGGTGGTTCTCGGCTGGTCCAGAGGGCCAGGTGTGTTCTTGAAACAGAACCGGCCGCTGCTCGTCCTCCCCGTAGAGGCACTTTGCTTTGGTCTTCAGAGCAGAGGCCAAACATCGGCCCGTCAAGGCTGCCCCATGCCTGGGCCGGGTGCCATGTTGGCATCGCCGCACACAGATGCCAGGGAGGACGGAATGTAGCGTGTGCAGACCCTGGCCCGTTGGCAGCAGCGTGGCGTGTTTCCCTGGGACGCGCCATGGCCGGCCTCTCAGGGAGGAGCGAGATGCCAGTCTGTTTTGGGGGTCGGCAATAGTTGCAGGGCCTAGACGGGAAGCCGGAGGTGGGTGCCAATCCCGTAGACGTTTCTTTGCTCGTCGAGGCCGGGCTCGGGGTTTGCTGCTCCCTCGAATGGGAAGGGCTGGGTGTGACCGAGCCGGCCAGACCTCGGGAGGGGCGAGCGGCCCGTCTGCCCGTTTCTCCGGGAGAGGACCCGGGAGGCGGCTGCCCTAACAGGCCCGAGTTTTACATCCCTCCAAATCTCGCCAACACTCCGACAGGGAAAGGCTTTGGGCAGCAAGGAGGCCGTTGGGCGCTCGGGAGGATCACGGGAAGAAGAGCCCCGTCTGGGCTCTGGGCCCTCAGCTCATGCCTTAGGGAAAGGCCGAGGAGAAAAACCCTGAAGTATAAGACCATGAACAGAGGCTCGGGGGGGGGGGGGTGTTGGAGGCGGAGGAAGGAAGCATTTACTAGCTAGGCCGGCGGGGCGCCCCGGGGCCCAGAGTGCGGGCTCGGGAGTCAGGGACCCCAGGACAGATCTACCTCGGACCCTTCCTCAGGGAGTCGCTTCCCCTCTGGCTGCCTCCGTTGCCTCACCTGTTAAATGGGGCTCCCCTTAGCATCTGCCTCGATTGGGGGGCGGGGATGAGGATCCCACAAGATAATGGCGTAACACGTCTCCCTCGGAGCTGCCACGTAGAAACGTTGGCTGTTAAGATGATGATTCTTGGACGTTTCTAAAAACCGAAAAGGGAGCCGGCGCCCGCCTCCTAGAGCTCCCCCACCCAGGGGGGATCCCAGCCTGGAGAGGCCCCCACGGGCCTCAGGATGCAGGGGCCCGGCAGCTGCACGGACGAGCCTCTCCTGGCCTGGCTTTTCTGGTGTGGAACCCCAGGCTGGCCCCCTGGTCTCCGAAGCCCCCGAGTGTGGGGCCCTGGGCTCCCTCCAGTGGACAGGAGGGCAGTCAGAAGGTGGCCATGCCCCAAGAGAGGCTGGCTCTGGGGGCGAATCCCGACTGCGCAGAGGGTAGCAGCTAAGCTGGAAAGGATGGTGGAAGGCAGCAGGGTCAGGCTCCCACGTTTTACCGCTTCAGAAAATGATGGCTAGGCCCGAGTCCTGGAGGGGCCAAGGCAGGCTTCCTAGAGGAGGCCCCGTGGCGTTGGGCAGCCGCTGCAGCCCGGCTCTAGCCGCCCAACAGCCCTCGGACCAAGCTGTGCGTGGGGTCAGGGTGCCAGAGGAAGGGTCTTCCTTTGGAGCCTCTTGACCCCTGCATGATGCCTCCGGGAGGCCGTGGCTGCCGGGCCCCTCGGCTTCAGCTTACGGTCTCGGAAGGCGTTGAGCGTCACCAGGGCGAAGGGCTTTGGCCCCTCACTCACACGGTCAGAGGCTCCTGGAAGTGGACTCCCCCCCCCCCCCCCACTTCTTACCTGCCTCCAAGAAGGGCGAGTCAAGCATGGATGAAGCACCTACTGTGAGCCGGCACGCTGGCCTTGGGGCCTCCGCTACGGGTAGGCCAGCTTTGTCGCTGCTGAGGCGCCCACGGTAGGTCAGTCCGGGAGAGAACGGATCCCGTTTTCAGCTGGGCGTTGAGCTGGGCAACAGTTTCTGCCTGTAGAAGAGTCTCTTCCTTTTTAGCCAGCGCTCCGTTGGGGAGCCGCCTCCCAGCTCGCATCCTCTCCAGCCGCTCTTCGGGACCCTCGTCTTTCGGGGGGGCTCGGAGGCTCGAGAGCCAAGCCTCGAAACGGACGGTCCCGCACTCACGTCCTCGCTGAAGGACCCTGGACAAGTCTCTTAACCTCTGTTGCCCAGCCCTTCCTGCTCTTCTGCCTGGATCCCAAGATGGAAGGGAAGGGCTTTAAGGGGAAAAAAGTGGCTCACTGATGGCTTCTGTTGCCTCCTCAGGTTATGCAAGCCCAGTTTGCTCAGGACAACAATCCCGATGCCCAGACGCTCCAGAAACTGGCAGAGAGGACGGGCTTGAGCAGACGAGTGATCCAGGTGACTATGGCGCAGCCCTCCCAGCCGAGCTCTCTTTGGGCCTTGGCGAGGCCCTGGGCAGGGGAGACGAGATCAAGATGGAGGGGCAGGCGGGGAGGGGGGAGAGACAGAGAGAGAAACACACAGGTGGGAAAGGGAGAGGAGGAGGGCGAGAGACACACAGGGAAGGGAGAAGGAGAGAGACGGAGAGATGAGAGGGACAGAAACACGTGGGAAAGGGAGAAGGGGGAGAGAGACGAGGGAGGAAGGAGGGCGCCTCAAGGAACTTGCTACTGGTGAGAGAAAATCCGGCGCTTCCTCCCATCTCCTCCTTCAGCTTGGTTCTTGCTTCTCCATTTGGGTCTTGAGAAGGGAAAAGGATCAAAATGGGGAGGGGGAGGGGCATTCCTGGATCTGGCGCGGCGAACAGTGGGACGGGCAGAGGGAGCAGCCATGGGGGTGGACCTCGAGGGCTCCTGCCACAGGCCAACAGACGGGAGGGGACGGGGCCCAAGCAGTGCTGTTACACTGGTGGTGCTAGGCAGGATGGTGGCAGTAGAGGCAGAATTAGTGTGGCAGAAACGTGGAGGGGCAGATGCAGGAGCTCTCAAAGAAAGCTGGCCAGGACTTGGGTGGTGGTTCTCCATTCAGTGGACACATAATAAGCCTCTGCTGCGTCGGACACTCTGCGTCGAATACAGAACCGAGCGAGACAAGATCCCGGCTTTCCCCTCAAATTCCCCATCCAGTCTGAGAGTACTTGGACAGCTAAGGGCACCCGGGGGCCAGGTGACGCACACCCGGCCCTCCGTTGAGGGATGCTTTTGGCCGAGGAGGTTCAGGAGGAGAACAGGAAGCCCGGCAGGCACTTGGCAAGCTTTGGGGTGGCCATTTCGTGGGTGAAGAAGGCGCCTGCGCCCCGGCAGACGGGAGCTACAGACTCCCGTTACCCCAGGGGTGCCGAGCGCCCAGAGATGGCAGACTCATGCCAGCCCCCACGGCTCGCACGCTTTCCAGGCTCCGCTTGGGGAGGAAGGCTGCCGCCCCCCACAAGACTTCTAATCACTCTGTTTGGAGGAAGAAGAGGATGGAGGTCCGTGGTGGGCGGGTGGGCGGCCCCCCGAGTCCCCTCCTGGAATCCGGCACGTGAGGACACCTCGGCTGGCCGACGGGACGGCTGGTGCATGGACGTGTCGGGAGCCCTTTGAAGCTCGTAGGTCACTTTGTTCTGTCCTTCGCGCCTTCCCAGCACCTCGGACAGTGGGATCCCCTCCATCCGCCATCCCGACTCGCTGGGCGGCCCTGACCTCCGTCTGGCTATTTGGCTCCTAGAGGTCGGAGGTGGGATTGGAACTCGGGGCTCTCGCTGCCTCCAGGGTCCCTCACCCCAAGGTCCCTCCCTGCCTCGCCAGAGGGTGACAGATTCCTTTGAGGAGGTGAGCCGGGGCTTTTCCTCTTCTTTCTGGGGAGCCACCTTTCCTGGGGTCTTTGGACCTCCAGGCTCTCCTGAAGGCGGATGTGGAAGCCCTTCCTGTGCCGGGAACGAGCTCGCCGGGTTTCACGTGGGAAGAGCTGCCCGTTTCTCCCGGCGAGTCGGTCACCACGTAAGGGAAGGTCGTCCTGCCTCGCGGGCAGTCTGAGGTCTGTCCGAGCAGCCCAGAGCCGTGAGGGCGGATGGCGAGCCTGTTTTGTCTCCTCCTCCTTGGACTCGGGCTGGGCAGCCCTGGGGGGCCCTCTTGGGGTCCTGGGGGGTCTCGGGGGCCTGTGCTGGGCTCTGATGACTCGGTCACCGGCCTGCCTCCTCCTCATGAAGCCCGAGGCTCCGTCCTCGCAGACGTGTGTGTGATGTCGGTTCTTGGGGTTCTGGGCACGTGGCCCCTGGACGCCGCCATCCACCACCGGGCCATCCGTGGACCGCGTGTGTGTTTAGGGGGAGTCCCAGAGGTTGGTGACATCAGCAGCATGTGAGGCCCCTGCTCTGTGCTGGGCACACGACCGGCTGGGGAGGCCGAGTGCGAGGCCCTCCAGCAGGGCCAAACCGACCCAGGAAGCAGAGAGAACCCAAAGTGACTGTGGTGGGCCCTGCCCGGGGGGTGGGCCTGGGTTCGAGCTCAGTCTAGAAGGAGTTTAGAGAGGGAGGTGAGGATGGAGGATGCTGCTGTCATAGGGCCGGCCTGGGCCGATGCTCTGAGGTGACGGACAGAGTGAAGACACACCACACATAGGGAGGCCCCCAGACAGACGCACGGACACGGCGTAGCCTGGAGGGAGCCAGAAGGAAGGGGCGGCCAGACAGGCAGAGCTCTCGGCGTTCTCTTCTCCACCCTTCTGGGCCAGCTTCTCCTCACGGGTCCGAGTGGAGGCTCGTTCCCTAGGAAGGCCGAGGGAGGCCCCCGAGGTCTCCTGGCCTCTCCCTCTTCCTCCTGCCCGGAGCTCTGGGCCCCGTTGGGCAGGGGCTGGAATCTGGCTTCTTTCGCGTCCCCGAGCCCCAAGAGGGGCCGCCCTTCCCGGGTTCTCCAGCTCCAGACGTGGGCCCTGCACAGCCCCGAGAACCTGGAGATTTGTGGGCCCCCCTCGTTGTGTGTGGGGGGACCCTCGTCCTGGGCCCCGGGTTTGCTGGGCCCCCTTCTCTGCTGCTCCCTCGGGCTCCGTCTCGTGTGGCTCTCCGGCGGGCAGGCGGGGCCTCGCCCCTTCCAAGGCCTCTCCTCCGTGCAGCCCCCCGGCTGGCTCGGGCCCCCCTCACTGTAGTCCGGAAGCTTCTCTTCCCCGACGGCGCTGAGGCGGCCAAGCCCGGAGCGGAGCCTGAGCCGGCCGGAGTTCGTGCCTGGCTCGGGCCGCGCCCCATCCCGCCCCGGGCATCGCCAGCTCGTCCTCCTTTAGTCGGAGGCTGGTGGCGCCGCGTTCGAGAAGGGCTCCGGATTCCGCTTGTCCGGTTTGGCCCAAGCAGGCAGGACGGGGCGCTCCGGGCCGATGTCCCAGGCAGGACGCGGGGAGGGGCGTTTGGGGGGCCCTGAGGGAGCCCCGGATTGCCTGGGATGTGCCACTTGGCGTCGCTGCTGCTGCTTACTAAAGCGCTGCACGGGGGGACGGTGGGGGGCCACCAGGCGCAGACCCAAAGTCCGCGAGGGCCGTTCGTGCGGGCAGGCTGGGGCCGGGCCGCCTCCCCCCCAGGCAGTCGGGCCTCCTCCCAAGATCAGCCTAGAGTGCTTCCTGTAGGAGGTGGTACGCGCTCAGCCTTGAAGGCAGGGGGGTTCCGAGATGGAGGTCGGGAGGGCCTGGAGGACGCCCGGCGGGCTGGGAGAGGAGGTGGCTGGAGAGCCGCTGGGCGGTCAGCGGCGGCTAGAGTGAAGGCCGCGTCACAGCGAGGGGACTCGAGGACCGCCGGCCGCGGTTGCAGAGAGATGTTGTGGTCGCAGCCACGTCCGGCCCTCTCGGGGCTCGCTGTGCCCGGCTCGGGGGCTGGAGGGTCGGGCCAAAGCCCAGCCCAGAAGCCCTCGGTGAGCCTCGGCTCTAGCCCGGAGCGTGGGCACGTCTGGCAGCCCCGGAGCCGCCCGCCAGGCTGCTTATCTGCCCTCCGCTGGAGTCCAGCTGGCCGCCTGGCCCCTCTCCCAGCCCACAGAGAGGGTCATCCTTTGGCCCCTTCCGGACCTACATCTCTCCAGCCTTTGCGGCCGTCCCCGCCCCCTTAGAAGAAACCCTCTCCTCTGAGCTCGTGCCACCTCCTACAGGCAGTGTTCCCGATTTCCCCCCAGTTAGTGCTGCGCCCCCACCCCGGGCCTGCGCGCTGGTCCGGACTGACTGACTCCTGGACGTAAAGCCTTCCCGGCGCGGAGGCTCCGGGCCTCTGGCCACCCCCGGCCGATGCAGGCTCGCTGACCGTCTGTCCTCCCCAGGTCTGGTTCCAGAACTGCCGGGCGCGCCACAAGAAGCACGTCAGTCCCAACCACTCCTCCACGGCTCCGGTGACGGCGGTGCAGCCTTCGCGGCTGTCCCCCCCCATGCTGGAAGAAATGGCGTACTCGGCGTACGTGCCGCAGGACGGGACGATGCTCACGGCCCTCCACAGCTACATGGACGGTGCGTACGGACGGGGGCCCGGCGGCGCCCCTCCCCAGGCCCAGCCTCTCGGTGTCTTCTGAAACGGCCCGGTGTCCGGAGGGGGTGTTGGGCCCAGAGAGCGGGTGCCCCGCCGGCTTCGGGGACTTAATGACACCTCAGGAATGGGGGATCCCCCATTCCCGTTAGTCCCTCCACACCCTCCTCGTAGAACGGGGGGCCCTCAGCCCCCCCACACTGCGCTTCAGGATAAAGGATGACAAAGGGGGGGCTCGCATTAAAGAAGCGAAGCCTGGGGCCCCAGAGGAAGCGTTGGGGGGGCCGGCCTCCCCCAGTCTGATTTCCGCCCCTCTGCCGGCGGGGGGTGGGAAGGGAACTGTGCCGGGCCGGGGAGGGGCAGGGCCTGGGCCGGGG
>NC_058133.1:2370928-2389737 GCF_016433145.1 Gracilinanus agilis | reverse complement strand
AGAGCCATCTCGGGCCCTTTGTCCCCCGCCCTTAAGCCAAGTTCTCTCCAGCTGGGCGGAGTTAGTTCAGGGCCGCCGCGCCGGGAGCCCCCTCGGAGGGAGACACGCCTGAAGCACGTCCACTTCGGGATGCTCCAGAGGGGCCCAGGGGGTCCCCGAGAGGCAGCTACCACCGGGCTCTCCGATCCCGCCGTTAAGAAATTCAGTTGCACCGAAGAGAAATTGCAGAAGGAAAGCCGGAAAACCAGCACCGGCGAGCAGCAGCCAGGACGCGGCCAGCCTTACAAAGGAGCAGGAGAAGTTCTTACCGGCTTACTGAGCGGAGCCAGAAGGGGGCAGCCAGCGGAGACCAAAGAGATAGGAGTGAATGGCCTCACGATGGAGTGGCCAGAGGCCGAGGGTCCCAAGCCAAGCCGGGTCAGGCGAGCAGCCCTGAAGTGACGGAGCATGACGGGATGCACCGACCAATAGGCAAGCCCTGTGGCAGCGGGCTGTCCTCAGGCACTTCCTCCCGGCCCCTCGGGGCCAGGCTCTCTGCTCTAGGGGAGGAGAACAAAGGAAGCAGCCTCTGATCTGGAGGAAATCCCGTCCTGCCTGGGGAGACGACATCTGCACCCAGAACCAGCACGCGGAGCACTCGGTGCCCATCAAACACGGGCCCTCGAGAGGGAGGGCACTCGCTCCCACGGCCACCAAGAGAGCCTTCAAGGGGGCAGCTAGGTGGCTCAGTGGATAGAGCGCCAGGGCTAGAGGCAGGTTCAAATCTGACCCTAGACCCTTCCTAGCTGGGTGACCCTGGGCAAGTCACTGAACCCCCATGGCCTAACCTTACCCCTCATCTGCCTTGGAACCAGTGCATGGCGTTGATTCTAAGACGGAAGGTGAGGGGTTAAAGAAAGAGGGCCTTCGTGTAGAATGTGCTGCTGCTTGATCTGCATTTTGTGGGAAGGGAGGGATTTTGGGAGGAGAGAGTCATTCTAGGCAGAGGTTGACCTGCCCCATCCAAGAGTCTCTAAGGAAATGGCGGAGAGCATATACTATATATTACATACATTATATATATCTGAGACCACATTGGCCCAGTGTGTGTGTCTTATAGATTCCTGCTCAGGTGTGGGCTGCTTCCTCTGTTAGAATCTCTAAATCCTTTGAAGGCCGCCACTTCTTCCCTTTGGAGTGTATCCAGGGCTCGGCCGAGGGTCTGGCACACAGTAAGAACTTAATAGAAAGTGGTCGATGGATGGTTTGCACCAGCCACAAAAGGCCCAGCGGTGGCTCCCCAGAGCTCATCGATGTCGCTTAACCCTTACGTGAACGAACACGTATTTCATGAGACGAACATGACCCGGGAGACTAACTGGCACAAGCAATGCATTAGGGAAATGCGTGGCAGTACGCTGGCCGGACAGCCGAGACCAAGGATGTCGCCGCATTGAGTGGACTTCCTGGGGGAATGTGGGGAAGACTACAGGCAACAGCAGCGAGAGAAGCAGCCACGGGGCGGCCGCCGTCGGTCATTGGAATCGATGTCAAAATGGCGGATTCATCCCAAGTTGTGACGATCAGCTCGGGAGAGAAGAAAACCCTGACGAGCTCCTTCTACAATGCCGAGCCTCCTGCTGTCCGTCCCTGCGGCCGAAGGTCCTGCCTGTGCGGGAGATGTGGCAGAGAGGGACCCTCATCCGTGAAAATGCTTCAGGAGACTCAGCCTGGGTGTCGAGGGCCGCGGCATCTTGAGCAGCGCGGGAAGGCTGAGAGCCCACCGGGGCTCTTGGCTGCCTCCTCGGAGGGGTTCGATATACGGTTCATCCATCGCTTCGTTATTCGGCAGCGTCCGGGCTTCCGTGGAGGGAAGGAAATCTGTCGGTTTTGGTGCTTAGTTGAATGGCACCGTCTTGCTTCATGCTTTTAATGATCTCGAGTGACTCACGTCTCCTCCACACGTCGAATTTGAAGAGGGCCCAGCGTGGAAGGATGCCGCCCCGTTGGGTCTGGCAAAGGAGACTCCGAGGAGCTCGAGAGCTTTGCAGGCGTCTGAGGGGACATCGCAGGGAAGCAAGGCTGCGCTTGTTCTGCTTGATGTCCAAAGAGGGACGTACAAGCACTGGGTAAAGGTTGCAGAAACGCACGTTTCACCCTGGTATAAAGCAGAGCTAAGAAGAGTGAGCCCCGCCGACACAGGACATGGCTGGAAACGACCACTTGCCAAGAAAGAATTCCTCCTTAGATAGGTGTGGGTAGACTATACGGCTTCTGGGCAGAACCCTAACTAGGGTGCAGTGACCGGGGCTTTGGCTCTGGGTGCTGAATTCAGATCTTGCTGGCAGGCGTTACAATCTTTGGGCAGCACAGAAATAAATAGTCTATATTTAGCAAAGGGAATTGAGAATGAGGCTTCCCATGGAAGCTCCCGGCTGGCCCTGGGATGAGCTCCACCCAGATACTCTGCAGCTCAGTCAAAGGGGCCTCATAGAACTTGACTTGACACCATTTGTCAAGGGCAAGAATGGCTGGTTAAGCTTCCTTCTCCCAAATCTCTTCCGGCTCCGAGCTTCGGAAAGTTCACGTGAAACGTAACTTCCTGGTCAGCAGGAATCATCCATGGCCTCGGTTTCCCAGAAGGTCCTTCACCCGGGCTGGGCAAACTGCATATTCAGTCGACTTTTGCAATTGAAATGAATTGAATTTGAGTTGTATCTCTGAATCTGGCGATTCCTCCACAAATCAGTCATAGGGAGGTGACTGGAACTGCCAACACTTCTGAGATTCATCTTCACAGGCAGAGGCTGGCAGATCAATTCAGTCCAAAGTCAAAGGTGAATTGGAGCCATCTCGATGCAGCTCCAGGCCATATGGCTCTGTCGGGGCCCACTGGGGGGTAGAGGCGACCATCCAGGTTTCTAGAGCTCCGATGAAATGCGTACGGCCCCCTTCAACGTCCGTTCTGCCCAGGGAGCAAATAACAACGAACTGGCGGCCACTACTGACGTTGTGAAAATTCTCTTTGGAGATTGTGTCAGTGGAGGGTCTCCACACCAATTCTGCTGGACAGAAAACCCAGTAAGGTGGTGCCATTTCAGGTTTTGCACAACACTCGGGATGGGGAATATTTTTTATTTATTATTATTTAGCCTTTATTTCTCTTCCCTGATTGACTGTCATTCTTATGTTTGCGTAAGATTCCTGAAAAGAGAGGGAAAATGAATGGCCTCTGAACTTCTCCTCCCTAGACTCTACATGCCATTTAAATATGTATGTATGCATGCATGTATGTATGTATATATGTATGTATGTATATACACACACATATTCCCCCAGATTACATGTCATAACAATTTTCAATAATTGTTTTCTGATATTTCGCAACCCATTTCCTCTCCCTCCCTCCCACCCCTTCTCCTTATTCCAGTAGACGGACAGAATACAGTGGAGAAGCAGTTTGTGCATGGCTGAAGGCAGTGATGATTTTACAGCAGCCAGAGCACTGGACATCCATGAAGTAGGCAGGTCATATGATATAGGATGCATATGTGTTATCATACAATATATTTCCATGTTCACTGTGTTGTGACAGAAGATGCCTATCACTCACACCGCAGAAAAGTTCCTGGAGGAAATGGCCTGCTTCCACCTGTACTCAGTCTCCATCACTTCCTTCCATGGCAGTGGAGAGCCTTTTTCATCATGAGTCCCTTGGAGTTGTCCTGGATCCTTGCATTGCTGATAATAGTTATCATTCACGGTTGATCATTGTACTTTATTGCTGTTCCTCTATACAGTGTTCTCCCAGTTCTGCTCACTTCACTTTGCATCCCTTTATAGAAATCTTTCCAGCTTTGGTGGGGGATCATCTTGTTCATCACGTCTTATGTCACACTAATATTCCAGTCCAATCATACACCACAACTTGTTCAACCATCACTCAATCGATGGACATGTCTTCAGTTTCCACAAAAAAGCTACTGCAGGGGCAGCTGGGTAGCTCAGTGGATGGAGAGCCAGGCCTAGAGACGGGAGGTCCTGGGTTCAAATCCGGCCTCAGACACTTCCCAGCTGTGTGACCCTGGGCAAGTCACTTGACCCCCATTGCCTACCCTTATCACTCTTCCACCTATAAGTCAATACACATAAGTTAAGGGTTTAAAAAAAATTAAAAAAAAAAAGCTACTGCAAATATTTTTGACCATGTAGGTCCTTTCCCCCCATCTTTGATCTCTTTGGGATACAGACCCGGCATTGCTCAGTCAAAGGGATGCAGAGTTTGATGGCCATTTGGGCCTGGTTCCAAATTACTCTTCAGAATAGTTGGATCACTTCACATGTTCACCATCAGTGTATTAGTATCTCAGTTTTTTCAACATTCCCTCCCACATTTATCCTTTTCCTTTTTTGTCAGGTTAGTCAATCTGATTGGTGTGAGATGGTAACTCAGAGTTGTTTTAATTTGCATTTCTCTAATTAATAGTGACTTGGAGCATTTCTATATGGCTAGAGATTATTTTAGTTTCTTTATCTGAGAATTAATTATCTGTTCATATCCTTTGATCACCTATCATTTGGGGAATGCTTTATATTTTTGTATATTTGATTCAGTTATCTATATGTTTGAGAAATGAGGTCTTTGTCAAAGACATTTGCTATAACATTCCCCCCCCCCAGTTTGTTGTTTCCCTTCTAATCTTGGTTGCATTGGTTTTGTTTGTGCAAAATCTTTTTAATTTAATTTGGTCAAAGTTACCTGTTTTATGTTTCATAATGTTTCTATGTCTTACCTGGATATAAATGCCTCCCTTATCCATAGAGCTGACATATAAACTATTCTATGCTCCTCTTATTTGTATATGGTTTCACCCTTTATTTCTAAATCACATGGGGCAAAGCCAAGATGGATGAGAAGGTTCAGGGACCCATCTGATTTCTACCAAATTTTCCTCCAAAAAGCAATGATACAATGCCTCAAAACAAATTCTGAAGCAGCATAACTCACAAGAAAGGAGATGAAGTAATTTTTCAGCCCCAAACAATTTAGAAGGCCAGCATGAGGGATCTAGTGCACCAGGGTGACCATGGAACACGGTGTGCTAGAGCCAGCCCCATCAAGGCAACAGGCCTTGGACACAACTGAAGCAGCAACCAAGACTTCCAGTACTCTCAGCCACAGATAGTAAAGGAGGTCAAACAACTGCTCAGAAGGCAATTGCAGAGGTGCCTTTTCTGGCTCTGGGTGCAAGACTCTTGGCATATTGTCCATAGGCAAAAAATAAAAAAAAAAAGATTGCAGTCCTGGGATGCAATCATGGGGGCAAAAGAGCACCAGCACACACCAGCTCTTGTAGCTACAGGGGAGCAGGGGAACCTTTTCACATTTTTGAGGGGGTAAAAGTGTTTGGGATTACTCACAGACAATAGCATAGGCAGGAAGAGTATTAAACAACCTCTCCTTTCATCATACCCCATTGGAAGAACTGAAAGCAGCTCTGAAGGCAGCTACACAAAAAACATGAAGCTTGGAACAGTGTTCCCTTTACTCAATTACAGAGCCCAATTCTAACAGTTTTTAAACTAAAAGAAACGAAGTCAGGAAAATAAGCAAACAGCAACAACAACAAAAAAGAAACTCAACATGGGAAGTTATTTTGGTGACAGGGTAAATCTAAACTCAGAAGACAACAAAGTCAATACTGCTACATTCAAAGCCTCCAAGAAAAGTATTAATTGCTCTCAAGACAAAAAAATTAACGGAGGAGATCAAAAAGGATTTTTTAAATCAAATAAAAAAGGAGAAAGAAAAATTGGGAAAAGAAATGAGAGTGATACAGGAAAATCATGAAAAAAGAGTTAATAGCTTGATAAAAGAGGCACAAAACAATACAGAAGAAATTTACATTTTAAAAAATATAGTAGGCAAAGTGGCAAAAGAGGCACAAAAATCCAAAGAAGAGAAGAATTTCTTAAAAAGTAGAATTAGCCTCTGGGAAAAAGAAATAGACAAATTTACCAAGGAAAAGAGCTCTTTAGAAAGTAGAACTGGCCAAATGGAAAAGGAGTTACAAAAGCTTGCTTGAGAAAATCATGCCTTAACAATTAGAATTAAGCAAATGGAAGCTAATGACTCCATGAGACATCAAGAAAAATTCAAAGTCAAAAGAATGAAATAATCGAAGAAAATGTGAAATATCTCATTGGAAAAGCAACTGACCTAGAAAATAAATCTAGGAGAGATAATTTAATAATTACTGGACTACCTGAATGCCATGATCAAAAAAAGAGCTTAGATATAATCTTTCAAGAAATCATCGAAGAAAACTGCCCTAATATTCCTGAACCAGAGGACAAAATAGAAATGGAAAGAATCTACCAATCATCTGAAAGAGATCCCCAAAGGATAATTTCCAGGAATATTATAGTAAAATTCTGAAATTTTCAGGTTAAGGAGAAAATATTGAAACTAGACAAAAAGGAGCAATTCAAATATTGTGGAGTCACACTCAAGACTTAGCTTTTACATTAAAGGACTAGAGGGCCTGGAATATGGTATTTCAGAGGGCAAAGGAGTACTTCAACCAAGAATCACTTACCCCACAAAACTGAACATAATCCTTTAACGGACAAAAATGGGTATTCAATAAAACAGAGGACTTTCAAATATTTCTGATCAAAAGACTGGAGCTGAATGGAAAATTGGACCCTTAAAACAAGATTCAAGAGAACCATAAAAAAGTAAACAGGAAAGAGAATCAAAAGATATTCAATAAAGTTAAATTGTATGCATCACTATATAGGGAGATGACTCTTGTAATGCCAAAGAACATTGTCATTATTAGTGAAGTTAGAAGGAGTTTACATAGACAGAGGGCAAGGGTGTGAGTTGAATACAATGGGATACTGCAAAAGATAAAATAAAATTAAGGCATGATAAAAGAATGGATCAAGAGGAGGGGGAAGGGGAAAATAGAATGGGGTAAATTATTGCACATAAAAGAGCCAGGGAAGTGTTCACAGTGGAGAGGAAGATGGGGGAGGTGGGGAGGAGAGTATGGGAAACTTTCTCTCAACAAAATTGGCTCATTGAGAGAAGAACATGCACAATCAATTGGGTATAAAAAACTTGTCTTTTTTTTAAAACCCTTACCTTTGTCTAGAATCAATACTCTGTATTGTTTCTAAGGCAGAAGAAGTAGTAATGGTTAGGCAATGGGGGTTAAGTGACTTGCCCAGAGTCACCCAGCTAGGAAGTATCTGAGGCCAGATTTGAACCCAGTTCCTCCCAACCTTAGGCCTGGCTCTCTATCCACTGAGCCACCTAGCTGGTCTCTAGAAAACTATCTAACCCAATAGGAAAATAGGAGAGGAAGGGGATAAGAGAAGGGGAATGGGTCTGATAGAAAAGAGAGCAAATTGTGGAAGGTGGAGGCCAGAAATTAGACAGGGGATAAATAGGGTGGTGAGTAATACACAGTAATCAGAATGGTGCAAAAATGTGTTACAAGCCTCTCTGATAAAAACCTCATTTCTCATATATGTAGTGAAATGAGTTAAATGTATAAGAATACAAGTCATTCCCCAATTGATACATGGTAAAAGGATATGAACAGGCAGTTGTTCTCAGAAAAAGCAATTAAAGCTCTCTATAATTAAGCAAAAATGCTCAAAATCACTATTAATTGGAGAATTTGAAATTAAAACTCTGGGTACCACCCCCACCCATCAGATTGGTATTATGACAGAAAAGGAAAATGACAAAACTTGGAGGGGATGTGGGAAAGCTGAGGCAGGAATGCATTGTGGGGAGTTGTGAACTGATTCAATCATTCAGGAGAGAAATTTGGACTGATGCCCAAAGGGCTGTAAAATAGTGCATACCCTTTGACCCAGCAATACCATCAGTAGGTTTGTATCCCAAAGGGATAAAAGACCATAAAGGGGAAGGACCTATATGTACAAAAATATTTAAAGCACCCCTTTTTGGTGGGGAGGAGGAAGATTTGGAAAGTGAGGAGACACCCACCAATTGAGGAATGGCTGAGTCAATTATGGCATATGATTGTAATGGAATATTATTTTGCTATAAGAAATGACAAGGAGGGGGAGCTCAGAAAAACATGGAAAGACTTAAGTGAACTGAAGCAGACTGAAATAAGCAGAACCAGGAGAACATTGATCAGTGACAAGAATGCTATATGATGAACAACTGGGAATAACAGCTATCCTCAGCAGTACAATGATGCGAAACGGTCCCTAAGGACTCAAGATCAAAAATGTCATCTCTAGCCAGAGGAAAGGAACTGAGTTTGAAACCGGATCAAAGCAACCTTTTTTCATTTTCTTATTTTTTTTCTATTTCAGTGTCCTTCCATAAGAGGATTATTATGGGAAAATGTTTCACATGATTGCACATGTAAAATCTGTATGAGATTGCTTACTCTCAAGGGCAGTGGATAGTTGGTGAGGAGAGAGACAGAGTGGGAGAGAATTCAAGATTCAATTTTCTTCAGAAAATATTGGAAACTGTTTTTACATGTAATTGGGGAGAAATAAAGTAAAAATCTAAAAACTGATCATGTCTCCATTCTGCCTTGACCGTGGTATATGGCATGAGGTGTTGGGTACACGCCGTGTTTGACCTGCCCTCCTTTTCTTGGGCTGTATCCCAGGCCTGGAATGGCCTTCCCTTTCCTTTAAGAAGGAAGAATTCATTTAAGAATTAAGAATTCTACCTTTAAGAATTTCTAACTTCCTTTAAGGCTCATTTCATGGGTCACATTGGAAGCTTTTCCTCATCTGCGACTTACTGGTGCTCTCTCCTGCCCCAAGATATCCCGCGTATGTGTGCAGTCCATGGATGCTTTACGTATTGCGTCCATGTGTATTGGGGTGTTTGGGGGTTGGGGGAGGAGCAGCACCTCGGGCAGGAAGGTTTGCTGAACCCCTTTCAGGGCTGCTCATCGACCTTGGGTGTCCACCTGTGGCTCCGAGAAGCTAGAGCCCGCCACCCCCATTAAACCCTCTCAACGATGGGCTAAATCAGTTTGAGGGTAGCTGATGGGCCAGCCGTCTGTCTGAAGGCATGGCTCCCCTCGGGTGCAAGTGGAACAGGAGGGCGAGAACAACATGCTCCAGTGGCCATAGGAGGGTGGTGGAAGCAGGCACCCAAAGAGGCTGTCCCAAAGCTTGAAGAGAATCCAAGTACGCCACGACTTTGGGGACACTCTGTGTACACACACACCCATTGGGTGTCACCTCTCCCGAGTTTTTCACTTTCCTTTGGGTGCTGTCCTCTCCCATTAAATCCTAAGCTCCTCAGGGTCAGGGTCTGTCCTTCGCCTCATTTCTGTTTGTATTCTTGGCACTTAGCAGAGTGCCGGCGTCAAAGAATAGGCGCTTCCTAAAGGTTTGTTGACTGACTGACCAACGTATACACAGAGCGACATCTACAGACGCCCATCCACTTGGGGAGACGTTCACTTACCTTTGTTATAGGACGGAGAGTGGAAATGGGGCCAGCACCGACGTGTCCCTGCCCCATGGAAAAGCGATGCTCCCTTTTATCTGGGTCGTGACTCTGCGAGTTTCCGCCTCTTATTTCATTAGCAGACTTAAATCGGAGGAACCGAAGCCAAGATTTGTTTCTCACGATGCATTTTTCCCACGCGCTGATGTCAAGGCGTTTGGCATCGCTCTGGGTAGGTTCCGGTGGAGCCTGAGCTCTTTCCAGACGGCCCCTTCGCCGTGGCTCTTCACGGGACGTGGGAGCACAGAGTGGGCCGTGACAGGGAAGGGATCGCTCGGAGCTGGCCACGACAAGTCTTTCCTTGTGCTCATTCACCATCAACTGCCAGCTTTGCAGAAGTCCAGCCTCAGAGCGAACCTGGGCGCGTCTCTGGCACAAGTCAACGAGCCCACATGGAAGAAGCCGCGATTGCTCGTGGACGCGGTGACTTATCCGACGGCTTCCCTCGTTCTTCGGGAATTTCTTTGTTGGTTGGACTTGAGACTTGGGCATGAGCCGACCTTCCCGCCCCGGTCTCAAGCTGCTGCCGAGCCTGGACTGCCCCTGGGCCTCCGGGAGATGCCAGAGGCCTCGACTCTGGGAAGCAGAAAGTCACGTTCTGGTCAAGTTTGGGCCTAAAACTCAAGGCAACCTTCCTTGTCCAGGAACCAAGCCAGAGAAGAAAAACAAACCGAAGCCCTCATTTCCTGGGACTTCCCCAAAGCCAGGAAGCCTTTGCTGGCGGAGGACTGCCCCAGGGCCTCGGCGGAGCCACTCTGGCACCGTAAGTTAAGGGCGCCCAGGAGGCAGTGCCAGTCCAGTGTGAGATTCCAACAAGAGATGTTCCCCAGGGCCCAAGTTCCCCAGACGGACTCAGGTCTGGAAGTTAAATGAAGGGAAGAAAAGCTTTAACAGGGCCTCGGGGGGGAGCAGGGAGGGGGGAATCTCTGTGAAATCACTCCTGACAAGTCAAGAGGAGGTCCCATGTCAGTCACTGCTGGCTCCAGGGAGAAAACGATGACAAGAATAGGAAATGTCATGTGAGAGGGATGAGGAGGACGTGGAAGGAGCAAAGCCCACCCACGCTCTGAAAACATTCTCTCCAGGCAGCGTTCACTCGGGGTGTCCTGGGGGCTCCCCATGACTGGCAGGGGGCACAGACACGGTCCTCTCCCCTATCGATTGCTCAGCCCACTCAGCCCCTTTCCTCCCTGGCCCAGATTAGGGAATATCGAATTTAAATCGGAGAGGTGACAGGCCTCCGGGAAGTCTGTTCTCTGAGGAATAAGCATGGCCTAGAGTTTCCAGGTCTCATCTGAGAATGGGCTGGGGGGGGGCTGAAGGGGGGCCGGGGGGGAGGGGGCGCCTTTAAAGCGACCACCGCGTTCTTCGGTTTCTTGGAGAAATTTGACAACAAAGTCATCAGGGCCCAGCCGGCGCCCAGTGAAGACATCCGAGAAGGCACCTCCATTCCGTCCTGAGCTGGGGAAAAGCTCTCTTAGTTGGGTGGGGAGGTCAGAAGCCCAAGTGCAGCTAGACGGGACGAGGGCATCCAGGACGGGTAGGGGGGCACTTGGGGCTGGGTCGGCTTTGGACTCCTTTTTTCTTTTCCCTTCATTATTCTAGGGCAGGCCTCTCCAGGAGGAGGAAGGGAAAGGATGCCCACAAACGCTCCCGGCTTCTTCTTCGGAGAGGAGGAGGCAAGGAGCAGAGAAGAGACAGATGGGCTTAATCCGTGACTCCATCACGAATCCCGCTGGCACATGGCAGCCATCGTTTTTGGCGAAACGCTCAGATCTGATTAGTTTGCTCCACAGTCAGCATTAATGCCATTGAACGGGAGACTGCAAACATTTTTATTTGCTTAATTACTGGCATCCGACTCAGAGCCGAGCTCCTCTTTTCGCCGTTCCGTGCTCTTTTTCTTTCAGGATCCAGGCTGGTGTTTGTGGTGCCGGGGAAAGGACCTCGGATCGGGAGCCCAAAGGCTCCATTTGAGTCCTGACTGTCATCACCCGAGAGCACAGGGAAGTCGGGGAACCCCCCTGGCTGTATCTCATCTGTAAAATGAAGATGGACCTCGAAGGAACCCCCAGCTCGAAGTCCAAAATGCCAGGATCCACCAGCTTGACCCACCCTTCTCATCCACTGAGAGCTCTGGTCAGACAAGCTGCTTCAGCTCTCTGAGCCTCAGTTGCCTTATCTGTAAACTGGGAATGATAATGGTACCTACATCATAGACCTGTGTGCACCAAATGAGATCATGTATGTAAAGCCCTATTTAAAGATGAGCTCTTGGGGGCAGCTGGGTAGCTCAGTGGATGGAGAGCCAGGCCTAGAGACGGGAGGTCCTGGGTTCAAATCCGGCCTCAGACACTTCCCAGCCAGGTGACCCTGGGCAAGTCACTTGACCCCCATGGCCCACCCTGACCACTCTTCCACCCAGGAGCCAATACACAGAAGTTAAGGGTTAAAAAAAGTAAAGATGAGCTCTTATGATTCGTTGTTCACTTTATTTTTGGTCAGCTCTCTCACGGTGCAATGGACACAGACACAGAACAGCCATACACGGCTGCACGTCAAAGACATTTCCCCACGGCGTGGAAGCACAGCCTTGTAGAAATTCAGGAAAAGAGGAAAGAAAAGGTTTGTAACTATAGAGGTGGTTATCTGGCTGGCTCACGGGGGGAACACAGAGAGAAGCCTTCCAAGGAGTGTCAAGAGGGGATAAAAAGGAAGGCCGGGGGCTGGAGAGGGCTCTCTGGTTCCTCTTTCCTTTCGGAATTGGGAGAGTAAACTTCCTGAGAGGCAGTTAAGTGACTCTCTGGGGTGGAAGCCTTTGGAGGCTGCAGTGGAAGTCCCCGGGCTAGGGTGAGGGTGTCCAGTCTCCATCTTGATTTATCATCTATGGTCCTGGGCTCCTAAGCTCTACAGCCTCCAACCCTCCTTTCCCCCTTTCTCATTAAGTTGGGTCTTTAGCCCAGTCTTTGCTCCCTGGCGATTGCTCAGTCTTGGCAAAGGGTTCAAAGAAGAAGATCTACAAGTTTCTTTGCCATTGGTAGGCTGGTAGTATGGGGGGGGGGAATCTCTGGACTTTGCCCCAGGGAGCTGACATTGGGATACATGCACCCACCCAATGGTGGTCCTCCACTCCTTTGCCAGGCTCTGCCCCCTGCTCACCGCTGTGAGACACCCCTCAATCAGAGCCCTCCTTGTCCCTATCCCAACCTCTGGAGAGTAGGACCTTCCGGACTGACTATCTTCCCCCTGCCATGGGACTGTCATCTATCTCTATGCCACCCTCCCCCTCAAACCAAGTACTGAATATTTTCTATGTAAAAGGATGCCTAGTTGTAGCCGTAACCAATGCGGTAGAGGGGAAAGGATGCCGAACTTAAAGAACCAGGATCTGAATTCAAATCCTAGCTCTGCCACTTCCAACAATGGCAACAACGGTAAGGAGTTATTAGGCACCACTATCTCCCCCTATGGACCTTTCCTCTCCTGTAAAAGAAGGAGTTGGACTAAGCCATCTCTAACGTCCCTTCCAGCTCCGGATTGATGAGCCTCCGATTTGACACTGACATGTGCCATGGCCCAAGCCAAAGGTCATGTTCGGGGGTCTACTTTCAGGTGAGGTACTTTTCTGCCCTTGGCAAGGCTGGTCCTCTGCAGAGGTTTGCTGCCGACTCCCCACACAGAGCCTTTGCATCTTGTTGGACCCCATCAGAGTCTGCGCTCATCCGGTACCTTCAGGACACAGGTTGGTTTCCATACTGCCCAGCAATGCCAAGAGCAGGCAGAGAGAAGGCAGGGGTAAAGGCTGCGAGAGGGCAGGAGCTAGAGAGCCAGCCTCAAAGGAAGGAGGATCAGAGTTCAAGTCCTGTCTGACACCTACTGACTGTCTAAGTCAGCCTCTCAACTAGAGAAAATGTCATCAGGAAATACTAGCCGCTTCCTAGACCCCAAGCCAGAAAAGGTGGGTTAGAGAAGGGCATGGAAGGATGGAGGGATGGTGGGAGGGATGAAGGAATGGATGGACTGAGGGATGGAGGGATGGCAGGATGGAGGGAGGGAAGGATGGATATTGTGTTCACGTTGTGGTTGGAGGAACATATTTTTTTTCTTTTAAGTTCACATCATCTAAGGATCACTAAAGAGACCACAGAGGGGTGTTAAGTGAGCAGGAGAGAAGGTTGAGGGGACCTGAGAGCTGCCTTTACATACTTGTCATGTGAAAGGGACACTGATCCTCTTCTGTTTGACCCCAGAACTGGGAGCGGTGGGAGGAGGAGAGGAGAGAGGAAGGTGGACTCTCTAACAATGAGAGCTGTGCCAAAGTGGCTGAGGCTGCACAGGGAGGTGCAGGCGCCCTCTCAGAGAGGAGGATGGATGCTCACTTGTTAGGAGCATCCTGCTGGAGAGTCTCCTTCACTGTCAGGCAGAGGTTGGACTAGATGCCACTGAGGTTCCTTTCAGTGCTGCAATTATGTGATTCTTCTTCGCATGTCTTTATGATAATAGCCAGAGTGTCTGGATTTGAAATGCTAATGTGTGGGAATAAGAGGAGGAGGGCTGTAAGTGTAGGAAGCTCAGGACTGCTGGGAGACCAGCTTTGTGCAGTCGGTGGGCAAGAACGATTTCCCTTCCATTTCTCCCTCCTTCCACGTAGCTCACCCCAACAAAGGCTGATTTAGCAAGCGCGTCCTAAAGCCCAGAGCCAGGTGGGGCCCCATATGATAACTCTGCCTGCATTTCCTGAGAAAGGGAAAGAACATCCATAGCCACGGGGAGAGGAGCTGGTCGCCTCCGTCTTCTGTCCTGGAATAGTCCATGGACAGTGAACAGGCTGCCTTTTATAGGACTCTGAAAGACTTTCTAGGAGGCTTCTTTTCCCCATAGAGTTCAGCAATCAAGTTTGGGCATTATCTTTTGAAAGTTCTCTCCCTTTCTCCCTCTTTCCTTCCCCTCTCTGTCCCCACCTCTTGTCATTCTTTCCTTTCTTCTCTGTCTCTATCCTCTGTCTATCCCCCTCTCCCTGTCTCTCTCTCTCTCTCTGACTCTGTCTCTGTCTTTGTCTGTCTTTCTCTCTCCCTCTATCTCTTCTCTCCTTTTTCTTTCTTTTTTCTATCCCATGTCAACTGCCTTTCTGGAAACCCCAAGGGACAGAGGAAAACTCGGGGGTCCAGAAAACAGTTGTCACCCCTGCTCACTCTTCTGTTTCTGTCTCCTTCGTTCTTTCTCTTTCCCTCATTCTCATTCCATCCCTTTGCCCCCCCCCCTTCCCCTCCCCTCCTCGCTTTCCTTCTCTCTCTCTCTCTCTCTCTCTCTCTCTCTCTCTCTCTCTCCTCTCCCTCATACTCCCTCTCTCTTGCTTCTGCTCTCTCTTTCCCTTCCTCATTCCTCTTCTCATTTCCGAAAGGAGATTGCGCAGGACGCTCTGTTGGTGTCATCACTAATGACAAATTGCTTCCTTGCCCTCTGAACGTGGCGTGGGGTCCTCGAATGAACACATCGTGATCGACCACTGCCAGCAACCTTTGGACCGAGATGACTCCAGTGTTAAAAATGAACTAGTTCCGGCAGTGGCAGGTGGGGGTTCATTTGGTGGATAACGTGTCCAGCTCTTTTGAATCCCTCCTTGGAGATGGCTGACATCAGTCCTGGGGGCTGCGCGAAGAGCGAGGAAAGGAAAGTCAGCTTCGCTACCCAAGATGCTTGGCATTCAGGCCACACTGTTTTGATGACAGCCAAATTTTTTCTCTCAAAATAAATGCAAATTTTCTTCAAGGTAGAGGGCAGATAGTTGGTGTCTCATGAGTGCACATTCTCCGCGACTGACGCTTGGGAAACCGAAGGAGCATTCGATGGGTAGCTTTGGTTGTTGGCCATCAGCCCTGAGGAGGATGGCTGAAAAGACATCGTGATAAACAAGCAAGCAAAGTACAACAAAACACAAAGCCTTTTGCCCTTTGGCTAATGGACCCACTCTGGGTGGGAAAAAAAAAGTTTGGATGGTGGGGAAGAACCACTTTGTTGTTAAGTTAGGACAGAGCAGTCGATCCACATCTTTGGGGTCAAAAAACTTCCCTTCCCTTCACCTTGCGTTTGACTATGTAGCAATTGCCCTGCCCAGATTTTCCTCTACGATACTCTAGATTGGGAAAAGCATGGAAAACTGTCTTTGAAAAAGCCACGTGTTCTCTGACGTGAGGATGTGTCGCGTCCTACCGCAAAGACGTACATATTGAACTTAAAGACACCAAGCTGGAGAGCAAGGCCATGTCTGCATCTAAATCTTTATTAGAAGAACAAACAAAGGAAAACTTCCAACAACGAGTGGCGACGGATTTCACTCAAAAGTAAACATTTTAGTTATCAAAGAGTTTTAGACAACGAGTTCCTAATATTTCTGCACAGCAGAAGCACCCGCATTCTAGAGCCCAGACTGTCACATGCTCACATTCATTTCTTTTTGGCATGAGATTATCTAAAGCCACATTCAAGTGGAAACGGGCTCAGAGACAAAACTGACAGTAACAGTGCCCATTCCCAAAAGCTTCCAAATGACCGTAATGGGTTGACAAACATTTATCGAGGACAAATACTTTCCAGACCCTTCTCGTGGCGGGGAGTAACGGATGGGATTCACTTTCCTACTCGTAGTACCAGCAAAATGGCTAGAAATGGCATTCCTGGTTGTGTCGACGATGCAATACAGAGTAACGACAAGGAAAGCGATTGTTCGTATCGAAAGCTAGAAAAGGAAAGGCTTCGTAGAAAACACAGTGTTGATGACAGGAAATGGTTCTTTCCAATGGCGCTTCTATATCCAGGGGGTGAAGGTTCCTGGTTAAGAGCCTGGACATTTTCCTTTTTGATCTCCAGATGATACTGAGAAAGTCAGGGTTACACTTCATGCATTTTCAGAGGCTTACTACTACTACTGCTGCTACTACTGCTACTGCTACTACTACTACTACTACTAGTACTACTACTACTGCTGCTGCTACTGCTGCTGCTGCTGCTGCTGCTGCTGCTGCTACTACTACTGTCAAAAAACAAAGCCCCAAACCCAACCAAACAAAAATCCCAGCATTCTTAAACAGAACTCTTAATTTCCAACAAACAAACAAAAACATGGTAGAGGGATCATCTTGAGGCTCTTAAAGGGTACATGTTTCTGTTTGTCCATTTGTGTAAGGAAAATCAAAACTGTCTACATCCCCCCCCCCCCCAGCATTCTGTACCATGTGACAATTCCAACTACAATGAAATGGCGATCGATTTTCAACCAGTGATCAAAAAGGAAAATCACTAATGGATGCAATTTTTTGCATTTGCACAAGGTTTGTAAACTTGCCCATAAAAAGTGGGTAATCTTAAGCAGCCAGTAAGGCACTTCGTCAGAGAGGAAGAAGCAGTAAAGGCTGGACGATGGGCAATTGGCCTATTAGGAAACGTTCCCTATTCCTCTTGAGAGAACAGTCTGTGGATGGGCGTCCTCATGTGTTTTTTCTAATTTAGTTGGGGACAGGAGTGGGGAAGGGCTTAAACATCGTATTTCACTTGAAGTCTGATAGCATTTCCTCCTGAGGACGTCATCTGTCTCGGATTTGTACACGCCTCAATCGACCACTTTTGAATGACACTGGAAAAGCAGTTGAATGGAATGCTTAGCAGCTTCACATCTAGCTTCCAAACATCCGGCCAACTAGAATGAAAAGACAATCACAAACAAACAAACAATGTCCCGTCCCCTTAAGGACTCCCTGGCGGCGTTTGATGGCTTTCCGTATGACAGAATGAGCTTTGGTATAAAACATGCAAATAAAAGCCAAGGAGCGCTCAGTGTCCCCGAGGCAACATGGACAGGAAAGCGGGCTGCCAGCGTCCAGAGCAAATGAGGACATCGTCTCCCCGTGGGCACCTATTGCTGCTTCGTCTGTCCATTTTGCTGGTTCAGAATCTCTATCAGAGGCTCGGCTAACAGGGTCTCTTGGTCCAAGCAGCCTTTCTTTCTAAGCCTTCCACTAGGGGGAGAAAGGCACCGAGGAAATGTCAGAACATCAGTAAGGGTCGGTTGCCACCTGCTGTCCCCTTGCTCTACGACAGCCCTCAGAACTACAACTGTACCAACATCCTGTAAAGCTAGGTGTGAGAGACAGACAGCCCTTTGTTAAGATAGCGACCCAATGGGATCCCAGCGGACCCGCCAGGGCTGGGCGGCTTCTGCCAACATTTCTCTGGCCTCTGTGGCCCGAGGAAGTCAAATGGAAGCTCTTTTGGCCTTAATTAGAAGCAGCCCAGAGTTCCCAGGGACCTCGGCACCACTTTCCAATGACCATCGGAGTTTTGAAGTGAATCCCTCTGAGCTTTAAGGTCTACTTTGGAAACAAGCGGAATGGCTAAGCATTCTGGGCTCATCTGCCATCCCTTCCCATAGGAGGGTCTTCTTCAGTGGTCCCTGCCCGACGGGGGGGGGGGGGGTCTGTCCTATTGGCATTCCTTTTTCTCTTTTCCACAGTTATTACCTTAATTGCTTCATTAAGGAAACCGCTTGGAAATTGTCTTCTCGGAGGCTCATTTGTATTCTGCACGTTTCATTTGTACAAAGGAGTGATTAGCAAAGGACAATTTCGTGGTGAATAGGCGCAGCCCTCATTAAGTGTCAGGGCGCCTGCAGGAAACCTTCTTCAGAGTGCCGAGGTTGGAGGCCGGGAGATGGCCGACCACCTCATCTGCCCTGTTATTTCTAGGATTAAAAAAAGAAGCAGCCAGCCTCCTTCCTGGCTGGGCGAAGCCTTCGGAAATGTAGCCAAGTGCCGCGTGGCTCTCCCTCTATGATTTGCCTCTTGGTTGAAGACTTCTTGAGAATCAATTTAATCAGCAGCGATGCCCTAATCAAAAGCTCCTGCCCCGCCTCCCCCCTCCCAGCCCGCGAAGGAGCAGCTTCTTCTTCGAGGGTCTCCCCCCCCCCCCTTCTCTCCTCCCGGGCCCACTGATGGAGGCTGTCAAGGGTGGGCAAGTACCGCTTACTGATTTCTGCCTCTTGACCTTGGCCTCCTCCCGTCTTCGTGATCCTCGGGCCTGTGCTCGCGCAGAGGCCCATCCCTCGGAAGCCCAGCGGAGCCCATCGCCCTTCCCCCAGCCCTCCCACTGCATGGAGGGAAAAAACCCAGCAGAATAGTTTGGAGCCCATTCTGTTGGTAGGAAAGTGGAGCCCCGAGAAGGAAAGGCGGGATCCCAGGGGACGCAGAGGGCATCGGCCTCTGGGAGGGAGGGGGCGGGCCTGAGCCATGGGGGGGGGGGGCTCTGA
>NC_058133.1:2190096-2370859 GCF_016433145.1 Gracilinanus agilis | reverse complement strand
GGGGGGGGGGGGGCTCTGAAGGGAGGAGGAGGAGGAGGTCTCGCCTCAAGAGCCTCGCGTGACTTGCCTCAAGTCCCACGTGTTGGAGTTTTGGCCAGGCTCTCCCAGCCGGCCGCCCTCGGAAGGGGGATGAACAGCCCCGCAGCTTTGGTGGCAGCGCAGCTTCTCCCTCGAGGCACTATGCTCAGGAGACAATCAGCGCCTTTGGCCGAAGCCAGCCAGGGCCGAGCGGCGGCTGGGCAAGGCCGAGGCTCCAGTCAGGGAATTCCGCGAGCACCCGCCGCGGGTTGGCCGCAGAGAAGCAATCGAATGTAGCACCCGGTTAGCGAGAATAAGGGCCCGTTTCCTGCCCCACTCCCGGAGGCTGGAGCCCAGAGGAGGTCCTCCGGGGCCCCGCAGCCTGCTCCGACCTCGGCCCCAGCACGCTGCGCTTCTCGCGAGGAGTGGAGAGCAGGAGCCCCTCCAGGGATGGGGGATGGTTCTGCCCCAGCCCGCGCGGCGTGGCGGCCCCTTAATGCCCCAAAGATGGCTCGGTGCTGCCCAGGGAAGGGGATTTGCCCAACTTGGAATTCCAGGCCTGAAAGTGCTGAGGCGGCCCGGCTGGGCAGCGCCTCCCTTCCAGTCCTTTGCCAAGCAGCCGAGAGCCTTTTTTTCAGTTCTCTTTGGGGAAGTCGCGGAGTTCCCAGCCGGAGGCTTTTTGTCTGGCGGCACCGCCAGAGGTGGACAGGGCCGTGGCCGGAGTGACGAGGAGGCTTGGGACGGCCGGGAAGAGGGTGGCCGGCGGTATTCTCCGGGCCCAGCCCAGGCAGGCGCCAGGCAGGGCCAGAAGCAGCCTCTTCCTGCCCCACGGAGGCTCGCGGAACCTCGAGAGTGTGGAGGCGCCCTAATGAAGAACAGGAGGAGCGGGAGCCCGGGGAGCCCGTTCTGGAACATTCTTCTCCCGGGCAGCGAGACCAAGTCCGCGCTGGACTCCCCGAGGACAGCATCCGCCTTCTCCCAAGCGCCCAGCGGCACCGTAAACGGGCGCCGAGCAGGCAGGTTCCCCCGGAAGTGGCTTTCCGTCCTCCTCGCGGAGACCTCCGTCACCTTGGACAGCGGCAGGGATTTGGGGCACCCGATCATGGCGCTGGAGTGCGCTGGCCGCGGGGGGCGGGGCTCGGACCGGCCAACTCCAGCCCAGCTTATGGGGGGGGGGGGGCAGCTGGCCGCCTTGGCCAGCAATTGCCTGAATAGCCTTTACAAATATACACGCACTAAAATAAAAAAAATAAAAAAAGGGAGGCAGCCCGAGAGGCCGAGGCAGCCCGAGAGGCCGAGGCAGCCCGAGAGGCTGAGAGGGCAGCCCGAGAGGCTGAGAGGGCAGGCCGAGAGGGCAGGCCGAGGTGCCCCACGGGCGGGGCGGGGCGGGGCGGGGCGGGGAGCGGCCGGCCCGCAGAAAGCTTATGGAAATTCTAAGCTAGAAATATTTTTTTATTTTAAAAAATTGCTTGAAGTTTACAGCAGGGGCCGCAGGCGGAGCAGCGGAAGGCCGCCTTCTCTGCCCAGTGACTGCCGGCCGCGCTCCCCAGCTGCCCAGCCGGGGGGAGGAGCCCTCGGCGGCCCGAAGCCCGGCTCCCAGCCCGCGTCAGTACACTCGCGAATGGTGTCCTTTGGGGCGCTTTATCCTTTTCCAGAAATTTTTCTTGAGTTTCTTGTTTTGCTTCTTGCCGAGAGCCCTGAGCAGGCTGGGGGACATGAAGTAGGGCCTTTCCAGGCTCCCGTCGTTTCTCTCCAGATCTTCGCCTGGACGCGTGGCCGAGGAAGCACAGCAGGCAGAGGCCATCCGGGGAGGAGGTTTGGGAAGCCCGAGAGCAAAACAGGGAAACAGGGAGAGAAACGAGCATTAGACCCACCAAGACAAGCCGCTTTGGTCCAAGAGAGAGCACTGAGGCGGGACGGGAAAGCAGCATCGCCTGTGGCCTTTGGAGCTGCTGCTTCCCCTGGCAGGGCTGTGAGCTCCCACCTAGCAGGTCAGGGGAGAGATCGCCAAGCCTGAGGCCCAGAAGACCAGAGTTCAAACCTGGCCTCAGGTACTTCTTAGCTGCCTGACCCTGGCCAAGTCATGTGATTTCTGCCTGCCTCAGTTTCCTCAGTTGTAAAGTGGGGATGACAATCACATTTACCTTCCAAGGCTGTTGTGGGGATCCACTGAGATCACACTTGAAAAGCACTTAGCACAGAGCCCGGCACATAGTAGGGATTGTATATTCATATTGACTTTTCTCATTAGCTGTTATTTTGGTGATTGTTTTTAGCCCAGACAGACCTGTGACCTCACTGGCACAAGAGACCTCCGGAGAAGAAATTCTCTCCCTGAATTCAAGCTGTGCAGCTCATCCCAAGAGAGCGGGGAGTGGGAAGGAGGCCCTGGGAGGCTGGCTCATCCGTCCGGGGCCAGATTCGAACCCACATCTCCCTGACCCTAATAGCTGGCGCTCCCTCCACCCTGCTAAGCTTCCTTTCAATGGTTATTAATTGTTATGGTAGCAATTAGACTAGCTATTCAGCTGTGATTGGAGTATTCAGGCATGATCCTGATTATCCCAGCTCTCCAGACTCGGGTTTCCTGTCTGTAAATGACCTTCCCCCAATGCGAAGGACACAAGCCCGCCGCGTTTGCTCTTTCCCAGCCCCCCCTTCAGCCGATTTCTCTCCTTCCCTGCCCTAGTTAGTGCTCAGCCCACCCTCAGAGACACTGACTTCCCCGGGAGGGAGTTTGTGTGGAGGGGAAGAAGCAGTGCCCGGTGCTGGCCCGACGGGCGAAGGCTATGAAGAAACGCCTTCAAATAGGGGGGGCTTCTGAACGTGCCCAGAATTGGGCTGGCATCAAAGGACACGAAAATGCTAGTCGGGGCTGGCTTGGGAAGAGCAGTTGTTTCCAAGGAGCCCGTTCCCTGGAGGGTGGGCAAGGGCAGGCCAGCCTGGTTCACCTTATTCTTCAGTCTCTAAAAGAAGCCTCCAATGAGGCGATTAAAGCTGCCATCTTTAAAGGCCGCTTCTCCGCGGAGCTGGCATTTCATTCCTAGGGGAGGCAGGAGGAAGAGGAGGCCAGGGAGAAGGAGTGACGGGCATTTCTCATTGCCCAAACCTAATATTCCTTGCCTGATCCACAGGCTGCCAAAGAGGGCTCCAAAGGAAGAAGTCAGTCCTGAATCCTCTGCTGCCATTTGGAGAGGAGCCACTCGCCCAAGCAGGGCCCAGTGAGCCCAGGCCCCTGGGCTTGGCTAGGACTTGGAGGGAGACCACTTGACTTTGTCATAGTTTAGAGAGCCTCCCCATGCTTGTCACCAGGGTTCTTTGCCCATTAGAATGCATGCATGGTCCCCGAGGGCAGACACCAGGCGTTTGGCTTTCTTGGTAGCCCCCACTGCTTGGGGATCCTCCGGCTTTCCTTGCTCCTCTGCCTCGACTGACCGACACCCCCAGTAAGCAAATGCTAGTGCTCTGACTGTAAACTGAGGCAAAAGGGCACAATAAGCAAGTCCCAATCTGAGCTATTCGAAGGAAGAATGAGCCATGGAACCCAGGACTCCTCACTTCCCAGCTTCTGGATCCTGGCGTTGATGGACACATGCATAGAATGGAAAAGAAAGGTCGAGGCCTCTCTACACAGTGACAGCGACTGGAGGCTCTTCCTCTCTCCTCCATTCAGCCCCAGCCACCCTGAGCTCAGGGGTCACTCTGATCAGGCTGCCCTTCGCATCAGCCCTGGCAGACCACAAACCTTCCTTGAAACTTCGGGGTGGGAGAGGGGGCCCGAGAAATGACCTGCAGAGACAGCCAGGTGGATGGAACGCCCCAAAGAATTCTTTTCTTTTGCCCAATGGAATAACCCTTGCTAGCTCTGCTGAGTAACTTTATTGATAGAGAGAGCCCAGCAGCAGCTCCTTGAGACCCTCAAGTTCTGGGGCCAAAACTGAGCACATTTCTTCAGTTTGTCGTTCTGTCATGCCTTGGGAAAAGGAGACAGTGACAGTGGACAGAGCGCTGGTCTCAGTTAGGAAGACCTGGTCAAGTCCGGACTCCCTGCCCCCACTGGGGATGGGACCCCAAGTCATTCACTTAACCTCTTAGAGCCTTGGGCAATGCTCTAAGACTTTACATGACAAAGGAGGTGCTGAGGTACTTTGGGAGTTTCTGCCACTCAGAATTCTCTCAACCAGTGAATTTCCAATTCAGACCCCATCATCATTCTCGGAGAAAGAAACAGAGGCATCCAAGGTTCCCTCTCCTTTTTTTAAATGCCTGGGCTGTAATTGGGAGGTTCTAGGTTCAAATCTGGACTCAGACATTTCCTAGATTGTGTGACCCTGGGCAAGTCACTTAACCCTGATTGCTTAGTTCTTGCCTTTCTGTCATAGAGCTGTTACAAAGACAGAAAAAAGAGCGAAAATAAATAAAGTCAGTAACTAATGTGGGAAATATTAGGGCACTTCCAGAGCTCTTAAAAACGTGCCCGTTGGCAGCATGGCACCATAGCCAACTTTAATTCCCTACAATTCTTTTTTTTGCTAAAGGTATACAAGGGAAGGTCTGGCCCTATGCGACTCTGGAGCCACTCAGAAATGGTCATTTGCAAAGACTCCCCAAAAGAAAATCTTTCCTGAAAGTAAGAAGGGTAAGTTCTTATCCATGGTTGAATAGTTCCATTGGCCAAGGGTAGCCAAAGTCATCCATTAGCATAAAATGGAAGACATTACTAAGCCCAGGGAAGCCAGGCACCATACCACCTGGCCCAGCTCCTGTGTGCAGTGGTCAGAGCTGAAGGAAACTCTGCTAAGCAATTTCCTCTTCCAGCCAAAATACCATTTGATCCTGCAGTCAGGTCCCAGCCAGGCTCCCTGGCCACACCCCAGCCTGAACCCCAAGCAGGCAGGTGCTCCCTACTTACAGAAGCAGAGGAAGAGGGTATCCACACACATGGCAAAGACACTGAAGAACCCATGGGAAATGATGTAAGACCCAAAAACCGTCATCTGGAAGGAAGCAGATAGAGCGGAGGGGAAAATGTGTCACTGAGACTGTCCCAAGCAACGGATAGGAAAGATCCCATACATGTCATGACTCTCCAAAGTGAACCCCAGGGGGCAGGTGGTCCAGGCTTCTCCCTCCCTCATTTACTTAAGGGTCACCTTGGCATCTCCAGGAGGCCTTTTGGGGCTCCCCTCGCTCCTCAAGTTTCCCTCTGCAACTCTGTGTGTGATAATTATTTTATATACGTAAGTGTTTGTTGTTCCATCCCTGACAGATGGAAGCCCCTTGAGGACAGGGACTATCTCACTCTCCTCTCTATTCCCCCTCAGTGACTGGTGTACAGGAAACACTAAATGAATGGATGGATGGATGGATGGATGGATGGATGGACGGATGGATGGCTCAATGGATGGATGGCTCAATGGATGGCTGGCTGGCTGGATGGCTGGACGCACAGCAGGTAACTTGGCTGTGATTGGGAACTCACTGACATGATTAGTCCCTATTTACCACATACAGGCCCAATAAGATTCTTTGAGGAGTTTCCTCACTTGTTTGGTCTCTAGCTTCTCAGGCAAACTCCATTGCTGGAAGGAAGCCATTCATTTCCACACCTATTCCCATGACTTCCACTAGTCTTCCAGACTAAAGACACTATTCCTTGCCCCCTATTTAAGTGCAGTGTTTGTGGGGCTTGCTCAGAAGTAGTAGAACAGGCCTTTGAACTCGAATCCAGCGGGCTTTCTACTCTACCGCACTGTTTCCTAGAGAGAATAGAAACACTTGATTGCTGGGGAAGAAGAGAGAAACAACTGCGTCCTGTTTGGGCCCCCTTACTGGGCGTGTGTCCATTGGATTAATAATGGGGGAGAAGGAAAGCATCTCCTGTTTTTGCAGTTGCCAGTGGGTAATGCGTTTGGATTGGAAATGAGATCTCAGTGGGGACTGAGAGGGCTACCTCAAGAACATGGAGTCAACTTCCTAAAGTTGCCCGGCGCCCCCTGAGCGCCTGGGCATCAGCCTCGGCTTCTAACCTTTGAAGGAGAGCAGGCACAGGCTTCGGACCCTGGGCGGCGTGAACTTTATGACTGTGTGTGGACCCAGCTTTGGAAGGGTGGCAACAGGAAGGCTAATTGGGAAGCTCGTGTGTGTGTGTGTGTGTGTGTGTGTGTGTGTGTGTGTGTGTGTGTGTGTGTGCACGCACGTCTGTGTATACTGTGGTGAGGTTGAAAAAAGCCCTTGTACATGTCCATATGTGATCTCGTCTCGTCCTCACAACAAACAACTGATGGGTGCTGCTGTTACCCGTATTATCCCAATGATATAGATGAGAAACTGAGTCTGAGAGAGGCTGAAGAGCTCAAATTCCCACAGCTAGGAAGTGTCTAAGACAGGATCTGAACTCGGGTCCTGCTGACGCCAAGTCCTGCACTCCATGGTGCCATGTTCCTCCAAAGTCAGGCATGGGAGCAGCCTCAGTCAGGAAGGGTGAATTAGAACATGTTCAGCCTTGTTGTCTGCACAATACAAATGCAGAATTGTATCACGGAAAGATTGCTGGGATCACTGGACCTGGATTCAAATTCCAACACAGACACTGCCCACGTGATCTTGGAGAAGTCACATCGTGCCTTTCTGCCTCCATTTTCTCATCTGCTAAATGAAAGATCTAGAATAGAAGCCCGATTTCCCTTCTAAGTCTAAATTTATGGCCCTGGCCAATAAACTGGGTCAATGAAGTAAAAAGAATTTGGAGAAACATCATTTCAAGGGATGACCATCAAAGCGTGAGCTCCAAGTCCCAGCAGGCAGGCTGGGAAATGTGGGACAGAACGTAATTCCAGATGGAAGAAGTCTCGCAATGGCTTTGGTTACGCACAGAATGCAGAATGCACCACCATATGCCAGGCGCAACGTCCTTAAACTCACCCCCAAGTGCCTAGTACACAGGCGCAGCCACCTCCAAATACTTGAGGTCTTGAACTTGAAAAGAAAGCTGTGACTTGACAGCTGTCACCACGGGACCTTGTGGATGCGCACGGGCGGCCGCCAGCGTGGCCTTAGCGTGCCTCGGAGAGACTCTAAAGGCTCCCCTCAGCTGGGCAACAGCCGAGCGAGAGGCGCTTAGAGAAAGGACGGAAGGAGCGTTTTCAGAGAAAACTGGGAAGATTTGTATGAACTGATGCAGTGAGGGGAGCAATTTAAACAAGAACTACGCTCTATTCAAGGCAAGTAGCTTTGACTGATGCCAAGAACTGGGGTCGAGCCAACGGCCAATGACTAGCCTAGAGGACCAGCGATGAATCACGTCCCCATTTTCTGACAGAGATTCAGGGTACAAATGGACACATTTTTTGCCCATGGCCAATGCAGGAAGCTGTTTTGCTTGACTATATGCATATTTGTTATAAGGAACTTGGGAATTTTTCTTTTTTAATGAAGAAAAAAGGAGAAAACAAAGAAAATAGAATTTTATTAACTGAAAAAATATCAAATTAAAAAACTATCATGGGCCTTCCTCATGGCAAAGAATACTGTGCTGTGGCGGAGGGGGGGGCTGTTTTTAGCGTAAGGGATCTCTCGAACAAGAGGAATGAAAGTTTTTGTCTGAGATTTCACACTAAGAAAAGAATCTTAATGGGGTTTTACCTTCAAAACATTTTGAGGATAATAAGAAAATGATCAGATGTACATGTAGATGTTATCTACAAAACACACTAATATGGGTGGGGGGAGGCTTGCTGAGGCCAGGCCCCGGCATGATCTCACGGGCTGGTGATTACTTATCTGGCACTTTTAGTATGGACGTAGCCACTGGGAATATTTCAGTGATGGAGGCTGCCCAACTCAAAGTGAATTGGCTGGGCTACAGGGAACTCTTGGTGCCTTCTACGGGATGGGCGGGTAGGTGGGTTTCAATGTTTCATGCTGGCCCCAAATTGACCTGGTCAGCTTGGATTCTTGGAAGGACAGACTCTTGGGGAGGAGTCGTTCACCCTCTAATCACTTCTGTCCGGTTCAGAGGACAAGAGAAAGGATAGAAGAATGGATTTCTATTGGGGGAAACCATGCGCATGTTCATGTTCTCCGGGGAGGGGGAGGGCACATTCAGAAGTCCCAGAGCATAGCTCACATCTGTGAAATTATTTCATTCAGTTGAATGGGAAAAGAGGAGATGTATGGTAGAATGCAAAGAACTCTGGGCTCCAGATCCTTGATCTAGAGCTGGAAGGGACCTCAGAGGCCATCCAGGTCGACTCATGATTCTACAAATGAAGAAACCAAGACCCAAAAGTCTACGTGATATGATCAAGGTCATACGTACTAAGCATCAGAGGGAAGATTTGAACTTGGTACCTCTGACTCTAGAGGCCATGTTTCTTCCATTGTACCACACTATCTCCTGTAGGTATAAAGCCCGAGTTTGACTTTCTTCTCTGCCTCTTACTGTGGACAAGGGACTTCACCCCTCCAGGCCATCTTGGCATGGAACCCTGACCCCAACCATGCAGCTGCTGGTGCCTCCCAGGTTATCTTCTTCTGGATCTGTGTTTTGCAGGAAGCATATACAGATGTGCCCCCTCCTCTCCTGCTATATGTGTCTCTAGAGTCGTAGGCTCAGGTGGAAGGAGCCTGGGAGGTGATCTGGTCCCATTTGTTTCATCATCATCCAGTCAAGGAGCAAAGCTCAAGAGACAGAGCAGACGGCAAAGTCAGCTACCCCATTTGACAGCGACCCAAGGGGGGCTCTGAAGCCAGGCTCTCTGACAGCCAGCCCACCCCCGTGCCCCACTGCCTCCCCTTCCAAAAAGCCCCAGAGACTACAACAGGGATGTGGCCCTTCCTTACCGCCAGAGGCAGCCAGTAATAATTCAGCGTTGGTGCTGCAATCGGGAGTTGTTTTGTGAGGAATAAATAGCCCAGGACACCTGTGAGAAGAGGAAGAAGGCCATTATCTGTTTGCCCAGAGATGCTGCTTCTTCCAAGCAGGCTGCCCCCCGCTCTCTGGAGATGACTTACCTATGCTAATAGAAACAAGCAGCTTCCCCATCCACAGGAGGAAATCCGTCACTTTGTCCAACACTGCTACTCTGCGCACCAGAATGGAAAAAGAAAGAAAGAAAGAGGGAGAAAACTCTCAACACCTCCATTCCTTGTGCACTGGGCATTGGGATTCATGGAGGGAGGGGAGGAAGCGGGCAGGAATCTGGCTGACCTCTTCTCGCCTAACATTTGGTCTGATGAAGGATGCGTGGCGTGTGTCTGGGGGGAATCTGGGACCCAGAGACGAAGTTTCATTTTAATTTGCTTTTTAATGCAGTCAACAGGACATGACCTTGCAGGGCCATTCAGGGATGTTCTAACAATTCTGCTACTGGGGCTACAATGATCCTGAAGGACATCTGGTGGCCACAGTGGTCTTCCTCATTGGCCCATCCAGGCCTTTCTAGCCTTCTGTCATTTTCTCTTGTTTTTCCTTTCCTAAATGACTCCTATCATTAACTATTTGGTGGAGATCAACATGAAGGCAACCAAGGCAATAATGAATGGGGAAAGTGAGGCAACTGGGCAGAAATGCAGAGAGGCGATGAGTTTGTCACTTTTATTATATTAGCACAGCCTAGCCGGGAGCACAGAACACTCCTTCATCTACTTAGGTTGATCATTATTTCTTTAGGAAACATTTATTTCAGAACTGAACCATTCAAGTATTTTTACATGTTTTGGGAAGTTGATCCCCAGTTACTTTATGCATTTTCTGGTTATTTGGAATGAAATTTCTCTATTATTGCTTCTTCTTTGTGTTATTATTACATAGAAATCTGGTCTTTTTGAGCATATTTTAAAGTTTAAAACTTTGCTGAAGGTTCATTGTCTAAGTTGAGTATCTTTGCCAAGTCCCCAAGTTTTTCCAAGTAAGCCATCCTATCTTCAGTAACAGGTGGCTTCATCTTCTCCTTACAGATCTTTTTAGTCCTTTAATTGCCTTCTCTTTTCTTATTGCCCTTGCTAGGATAAACAGAATTATATCCGATAATAGTGGGGAGAACAGGCATCCTGGCTTCACCTCTGTATTTCTTGGGAAAGGCTCTATTGTAACCCCCTTAGCTATGATGCTTGCTTTGGGTTTTCAGCTATATGCTTCTTCTGTTATCTTTAAGGGTCCCTCTATGCTTGTCCTTTGTAGGGTTTTTAGCATCAGTGTTGTACTTTGTCGAAGGGTCTTTTCTGTATCTGATTCTGAATCAACTAGCTACCCCTCAATTAAGAAACTTTTAAAGAATAGCTATACAGGGCAGTGAGGTGGCTCAGTGGATGGAGAGTCAGGCCCAGAGAGATGGGAGGTCCTGGGTTCAAACCTGGCCTCAGACACTTCCCAGCTGGGTGACCCTGGGCAAGTCACTTCACCGCCATTGCCTAGCCCTTATTGCTCTTCTGCCTTGGAACCGATACACAGTATTGATTCTAAAACAGAAGGTAAAGGTTTAAAAAAGTTTCTTAGTAGAAACTCAGATGATGCCTAAGAATTGGCAGAATACATGATTATGAAGGTAATAGAATATTATTGCAAGCTAACAAATGATAAAAGTATAGTTTTGGAGGAAAAAAGGTAGAAGTTCCTGTGAATCCATCAGGACCAGAAGGATTTGGTGCGACAGTTCCTCTATGGTTAGATCTAGTTCCTTTTTAGAGATCAGGTTAGCTGTTTGCCTGGAAGTTTATATTTCTGAAGTTTTTTCCACTTTTGTGTTCTCGGTTCCTTTTGGTTCTAGAGGTCCCAAAGCACAGGAATAGCTGAAGTTGTTTTGGTACAGAATTTCTTTAATAGAATGATTTGAGAGATCATGGGGCCACCACAGTACTGTGCCTATGACCCAGTCGTTCCTCCTCTATGAATTATAGCTCCTCTCTTTTGTACCTCCACTTTCCACTCCTTACTCTTCCCAGAACTTTCCATTCCATGCCAATGCCAGGTTCACCCTCCTTCCCCTTGTTTTCCTTCCCCTACTAGAGTGTAAGCTCTTTGAGGGCAGAGACTACCTTTTTCTCTGTTTGAGTTTGCATTTCCAGTAGTAAGGGCTTCATGAATGCTTGTCCATGATGCTTCTGTTCATGGATAGCTTGAAAGCATCTCCGTCACCATCGTCTTCTCCTCTAAACTTTCCCCTCTTCCTTATTTCCCTCCGGTAGCTCCCAGCACCATCATTTGCTACTTATTTAGGGCTGGAATCTTATTCCTTTTGCCCAGATCGACTTCCTCCCCCCTCCAGCCAGAACAGATAGGGGACCCATACACAAGGGATTGGGTACACTCAGTGTCAATAGGATGCCAGGCGTAAGAGTCAGAAAAACCTCAATTAATACCTTGTCCAGGGTCCTCCCCAGCTGTGAGACCCTTAGAAAGCAGTGCGATCTTTCTCAGCCTTTTTTTTCTATCTTTAAAATGGGGATAATCATTCCACCCACCTCCCAGGGCTATTGTGAGGATTATATGAGAAAAGATTTGTCGGACGCTTTGTAGCCTTCAAACATCACCACAGAGTTATCACTGCAAGAATAAGAGGGGGTGAGGAGGGCTTTGTTTCCCCGGCTGAACCCCAAACTCTCCGAGCAGGGACTGTCTTCTTCCATTTAGGGCTTAGTACAGCCCCCTCTAGAAGCTGAGCTCCACCAGCCTTTGCTGACTAGGAAACGTTTTCAAGAGCCTCCTATGTGTCAGCCAGCCATCCTGCTAAGGGCTGAGGGTTCAAAGGAAGGCAAAGATGGCCCCCGCCATCGAGGAGCTTCCGTCGCCCCGGTGGGGAAGGCAACATGGGCATCCTTGCGTATGTACACCGTTCAGAGACAGAGGAGAAGGAAGGCGGCCCCCAAGGGAAGCATCGCCAGGCTGAGAAAGCCATTCCCACAGCAGGGAGCCGGATGGACCAACGCCTCGTGCCTGCCTCACCGTGAGGAGACTCGAGCACAAGTAGGCCTGCTTACCTCACAACATTTCTCATCACAAGCTGGAAAGCGTCTCGGGATGCCGTGCAGAAGTTGTAGCCGTAGATCGCAACCTGTAGAGAAAAGCAAAAATGAAGCCTCGCTGGGTGAAGCTCTGGCCTCAGGAGGGTGGCCCCACAGCAGCAGAGAGGAGCCCCAGGGCACGAGGGGATGGAGTTCTTTCTCCCCATCAGCTACGCCCACCTCCCCGCTTCCTTCGGGAAATCGGGAGGTCCCAGGGGAGCCGGGAATGAATGGAGGGTTCCTGCAGTTGGAATTCCTTCATTCCTGCCAGCAGTCCTGCTGGTGGCCATGGAGACTCCATGACCTGGAAAGTTCCTAGACAGAAATTCAGAGGAGGCCTTTCTTAGCTTCTCGGCCCGTGTCCTAGATCCCCTTTGGTAGGCAGATGGAGCCTATTGAACCTACTCAAAAGTATGGTTTCAAAAGCAGAAAATTGAGCATAGAGGATAACACCAGATTCAAAATATTAAAAAACCCCCCACACACAACCAAGTTCATGGAGCCAGGTTAAGAGGCCCTGATCCAGGCTGAGGCAGGCTCAGAGAGCTTCGTAGAAACTCATCCATCGTTCTTTGAGGCATAAGCCCAGTACCTCAGAGGCCATCTAATCCATCGCCCTCATTTTAGAACAAAACTGGGGCCCAGAGGGGTTGAGTGGCTTGCCCATGGCCCACAGGGAATCCTCGGTGGCTGCAGGATGCGGAACCTAATTCTGCTATTTAATGAACTCTGGGTCCTTGGTTAGGTCTGTTTCCCCTTTATACAATGGAGGGGCTTGATGAGAAATCCTTTAAGGCTCGGGATCTATGAGGTTAGGAGCCTCTCTAGTGAGGCCAGTTAATGTTGATTGTAATATTTCTCTACGAAACCTTTCTCAAGCCTTGGGTTTGGGAGGTCAGCCGGCTTCCAAGCCCATTTACTCAAGGCATCTCCTAGGGGCTGGATCTGTTTGGTGTTTGCTGGAGGCAGGGCAGAGACCGGCTTGTTATCAATCTATAAAGAACTCTCCCTGCAAGGGAAGTCACAGGCTCTAACTATTGAATCTGGGTCCACTGGCTGGGGAAAGCTTGTGCTGGAGTCTTCCTTGTGTGAATCAAGGCCCACTTCCCCTGGGATGAACTAAGGAGCGAGAAGCCGAGTTCTCTCCGTCCACTTCCACTCTTACTATAGCCACCAGTGGAAAATGTCAGGGGAGCTCCTAAGCTGGAGCTCTCAGGCTGGTCAGAAAGAGGGCCCAGCTCCCTTCATAAGCAAGAGACAGGACTATTCCATTTTTTTTTTTAACCCTCACCTTCTGTCTTGGAGCCAATACTGTGTATTGGCTCCAAGGCAGAAGAGCGGTAAGGGTGGGCAATGGGGGTTAAGTGACTTGTCCAGGGTCACACAGCTGGGAAGTGTCTGAGGCCAGATTTGAACCCAGGACCTCCCATCTCTTGGCCTGACTCTCAATCCACTGAGCTACTCAGCTGCCCAAGACAAGACTATTTCAAGAAGGAGGCTGGTGAAAAGATCTCCTCTTTGTTAAGGAGATTCCATACCTCTATTCATAAGCAATGTTATTCTTGTGGAAATGGCCTCCTATTCTGGACTGGCTAAAATCTGAATGCTACAGGAAACCTCAGTTTCCTGTCTTTTTAATGATTGTTGGTCTGGGGCTCTTTCACCTCAGATATTTCTTCCTCATCCCAATCAACAGCCCAGGATCCTGAGCCATCTGTCCTCAAATGGTAGCCCTGCTCTTCCCTCTGCACAAAAGCAGATCTGTTCCCAGATCCTCTACATCAGTCTGTTGGAAACCTTCAATGAATAATTGTTTTGGTCTGTATTTGTGACTGTTATTATGGAAGCGTATAATCGTAATTATACCATGGCTCGGGCTGAGCAGATAGAGCACCAGGCTGGAATAATCAGAAAGGGTCGAGTTCAAATCCAGAGTTTGGTTACTTCCTAGCTCGGTGACCCTGGCAAGCCCTTAACTTCCATTTGCCTCTCCTTCTCTAAAAGTCTCTACCTCTCAGGGTTGTCGGGAGGGTCGAAGAGATCATGTTTGCAAAGCTCCTAGCACAGGGACCGGCCCATTGTAGATTCTTAATAAAGGCTTATTCCCCTCCCTTCCCTAATGGAAGAAAATGGTGGTTTTCAGTGAGAGCGTTTCCCCCATCCTAAGTCCTGGCTGCTCTGCTCTCTGTCCAGGGAACACACTGCCAGCTCTGGACAGTCTGCTCACGGGAACCCAAGTCACCAAAGTGACATCAGGTGCAGCCGTGCTTTGGGGAAGGCAGGAAGAGGGAGAATTCAGAGAGAACTCAGACACTGCTCTGTGCTCTTTGCCATTTTCTGAGGTATTCGTGTTTGTCCTGCAAATTGCACAGTCCGTTCATGGAAGCTGGTTTGAGCTGGCGCCAGCATCCGCTCACACACACGCATGTATGTGTGTACACATATGTTCTACTATTCCATGACTTAGTCAAGAAAACCTAAAATAAAAAGTCGGTCTGGAAAGAATGGCAATGCCCAAAGGCACAGCACAGCTGAAGGCCCCATGGGACCACATTCAGGAAATAGATATTGGATCTTGCCCGCTCCTCTTAAGCCACCGTATCCCCATTGGACAAAAACCAATAGCATTGACCGAGGGCCGCTCTCCAAATGCCATCGTTCACACGGCTCTGCTGGGGCAGCCACGGAGCTGCTCACGGCCCAAATCCAAGCACGTACCATGATGTAGGCATTTCTGTTTAAAAACTTGAGGAATTTTTCCAAACACCAGAGACACAATTTGCAGCAGCATATAATGAACTTAGAAGGCAGACGTTCAGAATCTGTGGGAAGGCAAAACCAAAATCCATGAGCAGCTTGTAGCAAAATCCTGGGAAACCAAATGTCCAGCTGGGATGAGCAACAGTGACTGCAAAGGCACCAACGTTTCGACTGAGGATGTGCTTGTGTGTGAGGGAGAGTCCCTCACTAAGGGCAATTTCAGTGATTTTCAAAGGCTTATTGAAGAGAGAGCTGGCCTTTGCACCAGGAGGACCAACATTCAAGTCCCACTTCTGACACTTACTGGCTGTGGGATCCTGAGAAAGTCTCCTAAGCTCCTCATGCCTTAAGAAATCCTCTAACTCTCTCCGTTGCTGAGAAAATGCTTTCTTGCATAGGCAGAGGGAGTTTCCCACACCCAAAGGAAGCACCCATTCAGTCATCAGTTCCACCAACGTCCTAATTTCTGACAGAGGCAACTCACAAAATGGCCCCAGAATGCAAAAGGGCCCTTTGTCTGCTCTGTCTCCTTTCCACTTCTGCAATGACAGTAGAGGATTGGTGGAAAAGAAGGTGAGAGGGCTGAGAATCTCACAACTCAGACCATTCAAATATTCATTTAACTTTGGAGACTCAAGGAATGACTTTGGTCTAATGACCAACAAGTGGACATGCTACAGGAAGAAAGGGAACCCCATCCATAGTCATTTTTGTTACCCAGGAAATCAGAAAATTGAAATAACAAATACTTCTAGCTCAATGGAAGGGCAGCTCTCAGTTTCATCCCAGCACAGTACGTAATGGAGTGGGGATAAATAATGATTGGTTTCATCATGCAAACAAGGCAATGAAACAATTTTTGGATTATGGATGGACTCGCTTTTCAGAGCTCACAAAGTAATTTTTTGGACTATTAAAAAACATCCTATTTGTCATATGGGATGCCTCTGGATGCAAGGAGAGATTTGCTGGGTGGGGAGATATGAATACCCAAATACGACATTTCCTGCTTGCCCTCAAGGAGTTTACATTCTATTTCTGTGGCCATCGCATGTTCAGATAAACAAAATCAAGATCCAAATTCAGAATTGAAGCTTAGTATGAGGATATGAATTCTCCAAGGCTAGTTTTTCTTTTCTGTCTGTCCCTAATGCCTTAGCATGCACATAGTAAGCCTTTCATAAACCCTCAGACTGTTGACCATCTCACAATTATTTAAGGGCAGGATTTTCTGGAAAGGGGTGACACCTGAGATGATCTGTGAAGGAATCTAGGGTTTCCAGAAAGAAAAGGTAGAAAAAAGGGGGAATCCCAGGAATTGGGGACACCCTATACAAAGGCATGGAAGTAGGAGATGGATGGCATGTATGGGGAAGAGCAGGGAATCCATTTGGGCTGCAGTAGTAGATGCAAAAGATGGAGTAATATAGGAGCAACCTGGAGTGATCATGAGAATGCATTGGAGAAGTCCATGATGGGCTTGAGATGATTCTCCAAGATAGGGCATTGTGTGCTGAAACTCAGTTTCCATGAGAAAATGGATAAAGAAGGCAGCAAAAACAATCTTGGAAAATATGGTTCAGGATCAAGAAATGGATGATTCTAGGGATTGAGCAAACTCATTTCTACACAACATGAAAATATTCTTGGAGAGTCGGAAGTCAACACTGAATAACATCACAGAAAGGAATATGGAGAATACTTTAATAGATGCAAAGCCACTCATTCCAGTCATAGCCAAGAATCTCCAGTGATGTCCAGATGGAGCTGATGGACTGTTTTGGGCAAAGGTCAAAGTAAACATTCTGTTTGGGGAAAGTCTTAAATAGGAAACACTTTAAGTGATTAGGACAGTTCCAATCCAAACTGTAAATTGATGACTTCCCACAATAAGAAATATATTTATTCTGATACTATTTCCTAGAGAAATTTAGAGGAAAATAGTCAGCACACTGAGAACTGAGAGATTCCAGACGCCACCTCATTCACCAATGCTAGCTAGATCTCTTCTCCTCAGGAGAGAAATATGGCAGCCCAGGCCACTTCCATTTTGCCAGTTAACTTGCAAAACATGATTGTGGAGAATGATGATGGCTTGGTATCTGCAGGCTTGCCTCATAAAATTTTATTTAGGAGAAAATGTCAGTAGAGAACTTTATGTGAAATCTAAATGAGAGAGATCATCCTGCAAATATCTGTCAATGTAACCTGAAAGAAAGCAAACCAGAGTGTGCTGCTGGAAGGAATGGCAGATAGAGCACTGAACCTGGAGTCAGGAAGACCTGAGTTCAAATTCAAACTCAGAAAATGCCTAATTGAGAGACCCTGAGCAAGTCCCTTAACAGCCTCAGTTTCCCTATCTGTAACAGAAATAACATCTACCTCCGAGACTTCTTGTAAGGATGAAATGAGATAATAATTAGCACAGTGCCTGGCATAGTAGGTACTACAGAAATGTTAAGTATAATTATTAAACTAATGTGAGATGGAACATATAAGTCAGCCCTCTCAAAGGTACCTATCTTCCTGCTTATGACAATGGAACCTCTAAATATGGACTCTATTATTTCAATAACTGATGTACAAAGGAAGGAGATAGCAATTGCCATTAAGCCAAGGAAGTTGGGTGCATCAGCTACACTGATACATATATAAACATGCTCATGCACAGACTCAAATAGAGGAAATCTGTGTGGAAGCTGACACAATCTGAAAGACTCCCCAGTAATTTTTTAAAGATACAATGGAGTGAAACAATGCAAAAACTAGGCAAAGACTGTGCATGCTCTTTTTACTAAAATGGCAAGTGACAAGACGGCAGCACATATGTGTGAATGGAAGATTTTGTTCGAGTTACCATTGACTTTTAAATACATATAACATAACAATGATATAATACACGTGCTTCGTTGCAAATATTTAATAAATTATAATAAATGTTTGTCCAAGAGAAACAGATTCTCACATTAGCCATGTGCAAAATTCTATTTCTCATTTCCCCCCCTCCCACCTCTTCCCCTCCCCAACAAGGCAGGTAATATGATATGGGTGTACACATAATATCGCAAAACACATTTCCCTGTTCATCATATTGAGAAACAAGTTACATATTGCTCATACTAGAGAAAATTTTATGGAAGAAATAAAGTGAAGAATGGTATGTTTTAATCTGCGTTCAGAGTCTACCTGTTCCTTCTGTGGGGTGGATATTTTTTCATCATGAGTCCCTTGGAGTTGTCCATGGATCCTTGCCTTGTTGATAATAGTTAAGTCATTCACAGTTGATCATTATACATTTTTTTTCATAGTGCACAGTTTTCTCCTGGCTTCATATAAGCCTTTCTAAGGTTTTTTTTAGATCATCTTTTTTGGGTCATCTTTTATGGCCCAAGAGTGTTCCATTTCAATTATGTATCAAAGCTTGTTCAGCCATTCCTCAACTAATGGACATCCCCCCAGTTTCTAGTTCTTTGCCACCACTAAGTGAACTGTTGTAAATATTTTAGAATATCTAGTTTCCTTTCCTTTTTTCTTGATCACCTTAGGAAACGAACCTACTAGTGGTATTAGTGGGCCAAAAGGTCTACACAGTTTTACAACTCTTTGTGTATAATTCTAGATCACTCTCCAACATGGCTGGGTCAGTTCACAGTTCCACAAACAATGTACTGTCCCTATTTATCCACATCCCCTCCAACATTTGTCATTTTGTCCTTTTAGCATTTGATCCAATCTAATAGGTATGAGATGTCTCAAAGTTGTTTCAATGTGCATTTCTCTAATCAATAATGAAGTAAAGCATTTTTTTTCATATACCTATGTATAGTTTGGATTTCTTCATCCCAAAACTGTTCATGTCTTTTAACCATTTATCAAGTGGGCAATGGCTCATGTTCTTCTATATTTGAAAATGCCCTGTATGTGTCTATAAATTTCCCCAACTTATTGCTTTCCTTCTAATCTTAGCTATATTAGTTTGCTTGCACAAAATCCTTTTCAACTTAATGTATTCAAAATTTACATTTCACAAAATGGATGCACAACCTAGTTATAAAGGGAGATATTAAAATAAATTAAAAGAGGAGGGATCATATTACCTATCGGATTTGTGAATAAGAGGGATTTATAAACCAGAGATAGAAAGCATTATGAAATATAAAATGGTTAATTTTGAATATACATTGAATTGAAAATGCTCGACTTCATTATTGATTAGAAAAATGCACATTGAGACAACTTTGAGTCATCATCTCACACCTATTATAAATTAAGAAAAAATTCATTATTTTGCATGATGTATTATTCCCTCTTTTACCCAGATCAGATGACAATAAAGTACTAGTATTACTATCCCTCCTTCCCTTTGTTGTAATATTTCTTTCTTTCATGCATCTTTTATATGAGATGATTATTCCAATTTATTCCTCCCCCTCCAATTTTATTCTATTTTAACTCATTCTATTATATTCAAATAGGCCTCAGAGTTTCCATTTATAAATATTCCTTCAAACCACCCAATTAATGATATCATTTTTAAAGTTTAAACATACCATTTTCCCATATGAGAAGTAAACATATTGTCCTTATTAATCTTTTAGAATTGATCTTTCATGTTCTCTTTTTATGTTTCTTCTCTTTCTTATATACCAAATTTTCCATTCAGTTATGGTTTTTTCTTTAGGAATATTTGAAAGTCTTTTATTTCTTTAGATGATTTCTTTTCTTGTCTGATGATACTCAGGTTTGCTCCATGAGTTATTCTTGGTGCTAAACTCAACTCCTTTGCACTTTGAAATGTTGTATTCTATGCCCTTCATTGTTTTAATGAAGAAGCTGCTACATTTTGTATTATACTTATTGTATCCTCATAGTATTTAAACTACTTCTTTTTAGTTGCTTGTATTATTTTCTCCTTAATCTAGGAGTTACAAAACTTAGCTCTAAAGTTCTGGTTAAGTTTTCCTGTTGGGATGTCATATAGGTAGTGATTGATGAATTCTTTACTTTATCTTCTAGTTTCAAAACTTCAATGCAATTTTCTTTAACCACTTCTTAAAGGATAGTGTTTAAACTCTTTTTGTTTAAATCATAATTTTCAGAAAATCCAAGAATTCTTATATTATCTCTCCTGAATCTGCTTTCTAGATCAATTGCTTTTATAATACAATGTCTCCTATCTTCTTCCATTTTTTATTATTTTATTATTTCTTGTTGTTTTAAGAAGTTATCAGCTTCCTCTTGCCCAATTCTAATTTTTAGTGAATTCTTTACTTCAGCGAGTTTTAAAAATTTTCCCAATTGGTTGACATTTCACTCATAATTTTCTATATTTTCTTGCATTCCCCCCACTCCCAATTTTCCCTCAATTTGGTTTAAAAACTCTTTTTATTTTTTTAAACCCTTAACTACTGTGTATTGGCTCCTTTGTGGAAGAGTGGTAAGGGTGGGCAGTGGGGGTCAAGTGACTTGCCCAGGGTCACACAGATAGGAAGTGTCTGAGGCCGGATTTGAACCCAGGACCTCCCATCTCTAGGCCTGGCTCTCAATCCACTGAGCTACCCAGCTGCCCTAAAACTCTTTTTAAAGCTCTTCCAAGAACACATTTTGGGACTTGTATCCATTTTAAGCTTTCATTTAAAATTTTAAAAGCGGATGCTTTAATTTAAGTGTCTTCTAATTTTGAACTCTGATCTTCTCTATCTCCAAAGAAGCTATCTGGGGTAGGGTTCCTTTACTTTTGCTTATACATTAAAATTTTTTTTTAGTTTTGAGTGACATATTTCTTAATTGTCAATTTTATGCATGTGTCAAATTCTTCACCCTTTGTGTGGAGATAATGTCTCAGGGTTTAGTTTTATTTTTTTTAATTAATTAATTATTTATTTTTTTAACCCTTGTACTTCGGTGTATTGTCTCATAGGTGGAAGATTGGTAAGGGTGGGCAATGGGGGTCAAGTGACTTGCCCAGGGTCACACAGCTGGGAAGTGGCTGAGGCCGGGTTTGAACCTAGGACCTTTCGTCTCTAGGCCTGACTCTCACTCCACTGAGCTACCCAGCTGCCCCGGTTTAGTTTTATTTTTTTGTTACTGTTGTTATTTCCTGAGCAATCCAGGGGTCTTTGATTTCTTGGGGTCATTTCTATATTGTAGGATCCCCAACAATGCTATCATCACTTTCCACACTCGAATCCACTGGGATTTCTCCAGAGATTATAAGCATCTTCTTACTTCTCTGTCCTGGAATGCTTTTTGTATATATTCATTTCTCCCCTTCTGTAGGCTTAATTTGATATGGTGTCTCCCCAGTCTTCTCCTAGACAGCCACTCACACAGTTGGTTGGGGGTTCTGAAGCTGAGACTGCACCTACACAGATGCCTCGAGTTTATTTGCTCACTAGCCATCCAGAGCCCTCCCAACTTCTTCTCAAGTTGTCTCACATTGGGCAATGACTTCTCCCTGACTTTTAACCATCTTTGCCACTTTAGAGTTTACCCAGAGGCACAATTTTTAAACATTATTTGAACTGTTAAGTATCTGCCTTATTCTGCCATCATCCCAGCATGCCATCCAACAGAAAATTTCCACAAAATGGGTGAAGCAGAAGCAACATGGAAGATGTCCTAGAGTAAAGGAAATTAAATTTCTGTCATTTTTTTATTCTATCAGGGTGGTCACACAGCTGACTAAAGGTGGAGAGACTAAAAGATTCTGCTCTGGATTTCAGGAAAGCATTTAATTGGAGAGAACAAAATCGAGACTTGATGGCTTCCCTCTGACAAAGCATGTTCCAGGTCAGCCTAGAGACAATGTTGGTTGATAATTGTCTGAGAAGTGGCGTCATGAGAGGCAGAAGAAGAGCAAGATCCATTTGGGGATGTGAAAAACAGCCTTAGTGAGATCCACCCAGAAGTCTTGAGGGAAGCGAAGGGTCTTCCAATACTTCTCTTCTAGGAATTTGGACTTCTTATACCAAACTCGTGAAGATCAAGCCTGCTTTTCAGTGAAGTCCACGGAGACACTGAAGGGTCTGTGTCTCCCCTACATGTGTACAATGACCCCCCTTGTGCGTCCCAAGTTCCAGTCAGATGGACCTTCTCCTCTCCCCTCCCTGCTGTCCCCTCTGTCTCAGGACTTGCGAGCAGCGCTATCCTTGGCATGTTTGCTTAGCACAGTACCTGGCCCATAGTAGGCACTTCGGGCATGTTCGCTGACTGGCTCGTCCTCTCATAGACTTATACATAAGGTGTATCTCTAGCTGACATCCGTATTGTATGGCACACGCCTGTGTGTCTCTCGTATGGCTGGCGAATTGGGAGCTTTGGTGTGGGAAGGGATATCACCCACACGAATAAAATGAGTGATTCACTGGGATTTTCTGCGTTTAAGTATATCTGAATGGAGAAAATAGAGAGTTTGCTATCTAGTATTTTTACAAGTTTTAAGAGCTATTTTAATGACTAATCTTGTTCGCCACTTTGTATAGACCTTCCCCTGCCCCCTGCCTTTCTATTGAGGTTCATACAATGGATTTCTTTCCCTAAAACAAGATGTTAAAAGCAGCCGCCCCGGTGTTATTTCTCCTATTGATATCCATACGATTAGAGAATTAGAGTCGGAATGATCAGTCAAGGACCTAAAGGACTGTGGGGCCCACAGAGTTATTTTGCTTATGATCAGGGATTTCGAGTTGGAATCAATCAGCAGGTGTTTAGTAAGTGCTTCAAGGGCTTCGGGGGCCGTCCGTTCCGCCCTTTCTGAAGAAAAACCTCCAGCTCCGAGAGTTTACTTGCCTTTGGTCCCCCACGTAGCGTGTGAGGCAGGATCGGAGCCCAGGTGTTCCCGACTCCCAGGCCAACGCTGGCCCTTCTATGTGGGCGCCCGTTGTGCTGGCTCGTCTTTCTCTCCCTTCTCTCTTCAGGGTTTAGTAATGCCTTTTGCTTTATCTTTACTGGCCCTCTCCCCATCGGAGCCTCCTCTTCTAGGACAGCACAGTCACTAAACCCAGCCCAGCAGCCCAGTCACCACCTGTGCTGCCTCTCCCAAGAGCAGGGCGACGTCTCCTGTCTGCTCGGCAGGTCCTCGCGGTTCCTCAGCGCTTGGCCGCCTTTGGATGCTCGACCCGTTCCTGACCCAGCTTTGGGGCTGATGGCTCGCGTGTGCTTAAGATATGGAGGATTGCTGCGGAGCCCCTTCACCGTTAGCCTGCTGGGAGGTTCTGTAGGTGGGCATGGACTGACCTGGTGGCTTCTCCCTGGTTTTGACCTCCCCACAGATGTCTACACCTTTTTTTCTCCTTCCATTGCTACAATTCTTCAGAAAGTCAATAAATATCTATTAAGCGCCTACTATGTGCCAGGCACCGAGCTAAGTCCTGGGGAGATAACGGCCGTCTAAAGTCCTGGTGTTCTGGAGCTGACCGTCTTCCCATGTTTCTCTGCATGACTCGGACGTTGGTTATCCTCCCAAACCTTCATCAACGTCCATCTTTGAATCCTTCATTAGCCACGTCTAGCTCTCCGGGAACGAGGCCCCACGGATGGCTGGTTGTTGCCGCTCCTCTGAGGACGATGGCGACTTCGATGGGGTCTGTGGGTCCTAGAGATTAATCCACAAGACAGGAGTCGCGTGCCCACGTGGCAGGCACCACAGACGGCAATCACACCACATTCCCGGCCTTTTAACGTGGGCGTCCACATATCTCTCGAGCAGAGCTTCGGGGCTCTGTTGTCCACAGGTGGTGGCTGCTGTGACGGCATCTGATGGAAGTGCCGGACGGACCAGCGCACAGGACACAACGCTGTGGATCAATTTAGAGAATCAAAGCAAAACTTGCTGCCACGAGCGATGCTCTAGAAAAAGAGGAGGTGGCTGTCCTCCGTGGTCCCTGTCTGTGATCTGTGGGAGCCCCGGCACACTGGATCGGGAGCTGGCAACTCTGGAGTACCCAGCTTGGAGCAGAAAATGTGGCTCAAGTCCGAGGCCCAGAGAGGAGTCTCGGGGGGCTTCTTCCACCTCGCAGGCACCCTCCTGTTGCGTGAGCTGCCCGGAGCTGAAGTTGGGAGGATCCTCCGAGGCTCTGTGCCAGCCAGTGGGGCAGGTCTTCTGGCTACGGCTGGCCACGAAGCTTCGAGGCTTCCAAATCTGGCCGATGCCACGTCAACGCCTTCGTCAGCTCCGCAGGGGAAACCCTCACGACCACCCGGGTCCTGTCCAGAGCCAGACCAGAGCCCTGGGCAATGGCCGCCTTGCCTTTTAGTGCTCACCAGGGAAACAGAGATGCCTGGAGGGACCTGTTTGTCAGTCAGCTGAGAAAGGAATCGGTTTGTAGCAGGAATCACGGAAAAGTTGATGATGAAGCTGCTGCTGGAAGCGGCGAAGCCCGGCTTCTGCCTGACTCCCGGTGGCGTACTAAGACTAAGGATGCACCTGTGACGCCTGTGACGGCCTCATTGGCTGGGAATCGGGAGAGAGAATTAAGTCTAGGTCTCATTACTCGCTGTGTGATTACAGACAAATTACCTACATTTTCTATGCTGCAATTGAACCAAAATGTGATTACATCTGCTTTCTAAAAAACCAGCTACCTCAATGAGGTTTCATGGGAATATAGGAAACGCCTCCGAAACCTTTTCACATGCCTAAGGAGAGGCCCTATGATTCCTGGAACAGAATCGCACCTCCCTTCCTGGGTCCCAGCCAACTCGAGAGTACAGCTTGTGTCCACAACCTCCTCACACGGTGGCCTCGCCCCAAGTCTCTCCCCACTCCGGCCCAAGCTAGACCCTGCTGTCAAAGTGATTGTCCTCAGGACGTGTCACTCCGTGGGGCAGCGATGCGCTGCAGTGGACAAGCTCTGGGCTTGGAATTAGGAAGGTGTGGGTCCAAGTCTGAACTCAAATGGCTGGTCATGTGACCTGTCTGCCTCAGTTTCCACAACTGTAGAATGGACTTGGTCATAAAACCTAGCTCCAAGGTTATCGAGAAGATCAAACGAGATCTTATTTGTAAAGCACTTACCACAGTGCCTCGCACAGGGTAGAGGCTGTATGATGAGGCTCTTAATTAATGCAAACTATCTTGAGAAGCAAAAGGACAGCAGAAGCAGCTCTAACTACCCCAAGGGGAAATGTGCATGTGGCCCTGGACCATCCCTGGCTCTAGGATTTCTTTGTTCTGTTTACATACAATCTTTGGTCTGGCCCGAGGGCAGGTGTGAGATCCACCATTTTGTCTCTCTGCTGCTGCCTCTCGTGCCTTCGTTCCCTCAATTAATCCTAAGAAAGCCTATTCATAACCAAGCTGGCATGGAGCCCTCTTTCTTCAGTATCTTGTCTTCCCTTAGAAAGTCTGTCGCCTTACAGTTGGCATGGGAATCTTACAAGTATTATATTTTATAAAGTTTATTAATAATCCCTTGAAGTAAAGGAACAAAAAGGTAATAATCTAACAAAATATAAGGCCACACGATTAGACTCTCCTGCCACTCACTGCCAAATGGGATCACAGGAAGAGAGAGGGAGAGGCAGGGCTACACCAAACTTAGATCCTTCCTACATCAGCACGTCACATGAGAAGGAACAGGGGATACTGGGAACTGTAAAAGGTGAAACAGATTCTATGGTTGGGACCTTTTACAGATTTGCAGTTTTAATTACACAATCCCCCCTGTGATTCCCATGGGAAAAGAGCACGTAGAAATATCCCAGATTTACATGCCTAGCTTCCCCAGGAGGTACATAAAATATTGCACTTTCTAAGAGGATAAGAGGGAAACAAAAGAGAAAGAGGATAAAACTAAGGATTGCTAGGTGCACTGACAAAAAGCCAATTAGGGGGCGGTCCCCTTTGGCATAAGAGTGTACGTTCAAAATAAATGCGTTCGACCCCCCACAGTTCAATTTCACTACATCCAAAAGTTCATTCTGGATCCTTTGGTGCAGTGTGAGGTTTCTGCAAGCATCTCCATGGAGCCTTCTCCAAACAGTTGTGAAGATGGGATTAACTCTCCCCTCGCCCATTTTTTAGATTGAAGCACCAGAAGTGGATACACCCCATTTATTCTTAAGTATGGGGAGGTCAACTCCGCCAAGGTCGGTCCCAAGCCCGGCTGAAAAAGGAGGAGGGTTGGGCGTGGGGCTAGCAACCCCATCCCGTAAAAAAATCACATTTGCTATAGAAACTGCAACCTCACCAAACCAACAAAACCAACGATCGCCTAGTCTGGAGGATTGCTCTCCAACAGAGTCCATGACGCGTGCTGGCGAAAGCCTCTGGGAAGCCAGCTTGCTGATAAATCTTCTGACGACCAAGGCAAAAACCAGAATAGTGACATGGAACGTAAGAACATTATACAAATGCGGAAAACTCGCTCAGGTAGTAAATGAGATGAAAAGATACGACATCAAGGTCCTCGGTTTATGCGAGACCAGATGGAATGGAAGCGGCCAGACCAGACTGACATCAGGCGAAACCATCATTTACTCTGGCCATGAAGACCCGGACCATTCCCACACCCAGGGAGTAGCGCTGCTCATGACACCTGAAGCCAAGAAGGCGCTGATCGGTTGGGAACCAATCTCGCCAAGGCTTATGTCAGCAAGGTTCAACTCAAAGGGGAAGAAGATCACCATCATCCAATGCTATGCACCCACCAATGCGGCAGAGGAAGGGGAAAAAGAAGAGTTTGACAGCTCCCTACAGGCACTACTTGATGGCGCACCAAGAAGAGACCTGAAGATCGTTATGGGAGACTTGAATGCAAAGGTAGGAGAAGACAACACAGGAAAGGAATTCATCATGGGAAGGCATGGAGTAGGCACCTGTAACGAAAATGGAGAGCTCTTTAAGGATTTCTGAGCCTTCAACGATCTTGTTATTGGGGGCACTATATTCCCACACAAGAAAATTCATAAGTCAACCTGGACTTCGCCTGATGGAAGGACGGAAAATCAGATAGATCACATCACAGTTTCCCGCAAGTGGAGAAGAAGCCTTCTAGATGTTAGAGCAAGACGGGGTGCAGATGTGGCCTCGGACCACCAACTCCTGGTGGCAACTTTTAGAACCAAGTTGAAATCATTCAACGACCTTTCAGACAGATCACAGCATAAGTTCAACGTGCAAGACCTAAAGACCAGAGAGGAAAAAGAAGCATTCGATCGCGAAATCAAGAACAGGTTCGCGGCCTTGACAGGACTCACGGGAGAGACAGTTGAAAACCACTGGACCAAACTCCAGCAGACCTGGAAGACCACCTGCACAGAAGTCCTGAGAAAGAGAGAGAGAAAGCGCAAGGAATGGTTAACACAGGAGACATGGGCCAAGATACAACAGAGAAGGGATCTGAAACAGAAGATCAGCCAGTGCTGGGGTCAACAGGAGAAAGAAGAACTTCGAACACAGTACTGGGAAATTAACCGTCAGGTCAAGAAGAGCACAAGATATGACAAGAGACGGTTCATTCACGATATGACCGAAGAAGCAGAAACAGCAGCTGGGCAGGGGAACATGGAGAGGCTACACGAAATAACAAGAACTCTATCGGGAAAGAACTACAACCCTAGCAAGCCAGTGAAGGACAAGACTGGCAAGACAATAACAAGCGATGCAGGGCAGAGAGCCTGATGGGCAGAGCATTTCGAAGAAATCCTGAACCGACCGCCTCCACCAACTGTTCCGGACATACCACCAGCCACCGAACTGCTTCAGGTGAACACGGGCCCACCTACCAAAGTTGAGATCGTCAAAGCCATCAAGACCATGAAAAATGGTAAGGCTGCAGGTCCAGACGGCATCCCCCCCCCGAGGCACTCAAGGCAGACCCAGAAATGTCAGCAGAGATGCTACAACCCCTCCTGCAGAAGATCTGGGAACAGGAACAAGTCCCGACAGACTGGAAACTAGGCTACCTGGTGAAGCTACCCAAGAAAGGTGACCCATCCCAATGCAGCAACTGGCGAGGAATCATGCTTCTATCCGCTCCCAGCAAAATCCTGACCAGAGTCATCCTAGAAAGACTGAGGGAGGCCTTGGACAAGAAGCTGAGAACAGAACAAGCAGGGCTTTGTCTGCACAGATCGTGCACCGACCACATCGTCACCCTAAGAATCATCATCGAACAGTCCGTCGAGTGGCAGCCCCCCCTCTGCATGACTTTCGAGGATTTCGAGAAGGCATTTGACAGTGTGGACAGGAGCATCCTCTGGAGATTGATGCAGCATGACGGGATTCCCCCGAAGCTCATCAACATCATCCAGCGGTTATAGGAAGACTCTACCTGCCACGTGGGTAAGTTAGGCTGACTCTCTCTCTCTTCCTTTGGCATTTCTGGAGGCTCTACCCTCAGGGAGGCCTCTCTTATTGGAGGAGGCCTTGAGGCTAGAAGCCTGGTTTAATTAACTTCTGTGCCCCTCTGCTGGGCCTCTAAATTCCTACCTGGTTTGGGCTTCTGGTCTGGGCTAGAGTTTCTCTCTCTCAATTTCCCTACCTTCAACCTTCCTAAATGTAAATAAACTTCCATAAAAGTCAATTTTGACTTGAGATTATTCTTAATTGAGGATTGATAATAGTTCAATCCTCTGGAGACCACCTTTTAATATATTGAACCCATGAAACCCCTTTTCCCCCCTTACAACCTGAGACACTGAAATTTGGTGAGACTGTTCTTGAATGTCTCCCTTTGATCTATCACATGGGTGAGTGAAAAGACTGACTCCTTTTCCTGGCTTTTACAGAGGTACTAGCCTCTGGAGAGGCCCCTTGTCTTGAAGGAGGTCTCATGGCTAGAACTCTTATTTAATTTACCTCTGGGCCCCTCTTTGCTGGGGCCTCTGAAGCCCTGACTGGTTCGGACCAAGCTGGAGTAATTATCTACTCTCTCTCTCATTCCCTTACTTTCATTATTTCTTCTTTTCACAAATAAATGACCATAAAAAGTCATCCTGACTTGAGTAATATATTTTCAGCGACCACATTTTTGTACATTTAGTATAACCTTTAATTTTTAACCCTTACATAGGTCACTTTCTTGATTAGGGGAGGTAGCAAGTTTCTTATCCTAAAATCACTCTCAAGCAAGAAAAATTTTATAAATGTAGAATTATATTCTAATTACACAATCCACCCTCAGGAGGGTGTTGACAAACACATGGATCATGTGCTGATCATGGGATACATGGCTGAGTTACAGGGTATGTGAAACAACTGTAAAAAGGAAGTCAAAAACATTTTTAAAAATCAAAATTAAATAGTATATTAAAAATTCTGAGTAAGCAAGAGAGAGTAAGCCCATAACAGGTCTTGGAATCAGGGCCCAATAAAGTGATTTGTGTCCCATAAGCCTGTAGGACCATTACAACAATATGCACTTACCCAGTTAGCAGCCAGGACTACAGAAAATTGCCAACCTATGAAAGGCAGAAAAGGGACTAGATTTTAGCAGCAAATGGGAAATAGCATTCCCTGGTCTGAGTTTACCTTCCCTCTCAAGGATAGGGGAGCCAAGATTATAGCCAAACCAAGGTACTTTGTCTGAATCTGGTATGGCGAAATCCTGCGGTTAACATTGTCAAACAGCCACTTCCTCGAACCCCAAAACAAGTCTTCTGTCTTGGAGCAGATTCTCATCAATCCCACTGGGATTGGTTGGTCTCTTTGACCTTGTGCTTCTTGGCACTGTATAATGGCTCTTTTATGATCCCTTCTCCTGGAATCAGACAGAATCATTAATCAAAGTCCCATAATATTTTACAGTCAATGACAGGTTTCCATAGTCTAAAGCTTTTGGGTATGCATTAATATTACAGCAAGTATATATTTTAAACTTACATTACTGCAAAATAAAAAAAATTAATATGATTATATGTACTTTAAGTATAAGAAAAAGAATTCAAATACTCTATTGCATATAAGAGGAAAAATAATGATAGATTTTTTTAAAAAAAAATCAAGAATATATAGTTCACAATCAATAACACACTGTATTTGCCAAGGAGAGGTGCAATACAAAGGTTTCTCATTGAAAAATGAGATCCACTTCCTTTTTAACTTGGTCATGATCTACAGTGTGAGTGCAAGTGATTTTCACTAAGAAAACAGCTTTATAAAAAAATAGTACAACAGGTAATGCACATTCAAAGAAGTACCAAAATTCTCTAAATCACAAGCCCATTTAATGACAATAGCAAACAAACCCACTATCATACAGGATTCACATGATTTGCTGTGTGACATTTAAAAAAAACCTGTGAAGCTCATGGATACTTGTCACAAGTTCTCCAGATCTAGCCAATCTTTCACCCTTGGTGAAGATATTTCTAACAAAGCCTATTACTGCCATTATTCCAAAATTTTGTAGGAGAGCCCAGAAAAACACAAACCTTTGTAATGCTGATAAAAACTTTTTGGGTCTAAAATGTCACCAAGAATTTAGATCATTCTGGTGGAAGGGTGGAGTAAGCTGAAGAGTTACAAATATAAGAACCATAGAAGCCACTAGGCTTCATGGGAAATGCTCCCTCTCAGGAACCATCCAGAGGTACCACGCCACCTAGGAAAACCATCCCACCTCCTGGATGAGGCTGTAACAGATGTAAAAGGGACATCTTTATATGCCTCATCCATTACATTTTTATAAATTCAAATTAATATCCAACACTCCAAGTATTAATTTTATGAAGTTTATTAATATTCATTTGAAGTAGAAGGAATAAAAAGGTAATAGAAATATAAAAACCTTATTATCTAACAAAAGTAAACCCATGTGAATAAGTTCTCCTGGCTCTCGAAAAGCCCACGTTCATATGCCCAAAGGGCTATAAAAGACTGCCTGCCCTTTGATCCAGCCATACCATTGCTAGGTTTGTACCCCAAACAGATCATAGACAAACAGACTTGTACGAAAATATTTATAGCTGCGCTTTTTGTGGTGGCAAAAAACTGGAAAATGAGGGGATGCCCTTCAATTGGGGAATGGCTGAACAAATTGCGGTATCTGATGAGGATGGAATATTATTGTGCTAAAAGGAATAATAAACTGGAGGAATTCCATGCAAATTGGAGAGACCTCCAGGAAGTGATGCAGAGCGAAAGGAGCAGAGCCAGAAGAACTCTATACACAGAGACTGATATACTGTGGTAAAATTGAATGTAATGGACCTCTGTACCAGCAGCAATACAATGACCCAGGACAATTCTGAGGGATTTATGGTAAAGATGCTGCCCACATTCAGAGGAAGGACTGCAGGAGAGGAAACATATAAGATAAACAATTGCTTGAATGCATGGGCTGAGGCGGACATGAATGGGAAATAGACCCTGAACAAGGACACTTGTTACAACCAGTGGAAATGTGCGTTGGCCATGGGTGGGGGGAGAGCAGGGGGAGAAGGGGAAAGTAGGGGCATAAAGTATGTAAACAGATTAAAAATGAATATTAATAAATGTCTAATTAAAAAAAAGCCCACGTTCACAGCTCAAGAAGAGAGTGCAAGAGGCAGGGCTACACAAAACTCATATCCTTCCTACATCAGCATGTAACATGAGAAGGCACATGGGATGCTGGGAATTTTAGTTCTAGGGTTCAAATTGTAATTACACAGCATAATCAAGGAGTAACAGATCTTTCCCCCTTATAATTGGTGCAGTCAGTCTATGTTCCTACAAATCTTGTGCCCTAATAGAAAAATTGATAGTCAAACACAAGACTCAAGAAAAAAATGTAAACATGAGTGAACAATCATAAGGATCCAAACAAGACTGACATCACAATATGGGAAGATGATACAGGTAATCCTCAGAACTTAATCATCAATAGGGTTTCAGAAGGAATCCACTATGACAGAGGATCTAGGTGCTATTCCTTCAGATTGGGATCATCTCAAAAGAAAAATGGAAGGGTGAGAAAGAGGGATGTACTAGGAGAGGAAGAATGGGGGAAATTATCTCATAAATGGGACACAGAAGGAATAGTTTATATAATTGAAGGGAAAATAGGTTGGAGTGGGCAACAAGTGAATTTCATTCTCATCTGAACCAGTTTAAGGAGGAAAAAATACACATACTCACAGTTGGGCACACAAATTTATCTCCCCCAAGAGGAAAATAGCAGGATGGGAAGGGGTTAAATAAAAGAGAGGAAGTATAAAATGGAGTATAGATTGAGGGAAAGGTTGGTCAGGAGAAAAATAGATTTCTGAGAAGGGGACAGGATCAAAAAAGAGAAAGAAAAAGAGTAATCATATCCTTGAATGGGATGAACTCATTTGTCAAATTGAAGAGGAGAGCAAACTGGATTAGAAACCTGATTCTAACAATACATCATTTACGATAAACACATTTGAAACAGAAAATTATTGTTATGTAAAGGATGGCAGCGTGGAATCCCTGAAAAATATAGGGTCAGCCTCCCCCAGAATTGGGTGAGGGGACAGTTGAGAAGGGTTAGTCAGTTGCAGTAAGCAGTGTGATCTGCCCACACCAAATCCCTGAGGCTGACCCTGTATTTTGCAGGGATTCCATGCTGCCATCCTTTACATAACATTATACACAGAGTTAAGATGAGGGACTGGAAACAGAATTTATTAAGCTTTAGCCAAAGTAAAAAAGGTAATGGTAGCAATAATGAATCAGACAAAGAAAAAGCAAAATAAAGACATAATTAAAAGAGATGAATAGGGAAACTACATTCTGCTAAAAGGTGCTATAGGTAAAGACTTAATATCAATACTGAACATATATATGCATGAAATGGTATAGCATTGATATTCTTGAAGCAAATGTTAAATGATTTATAAGATTATAATAGGTGGGAGGGGGACTCAGTTTACCCCTCTCAGATATAGATAAATGTAAATCTAAAATAAACAAGAAAAAAGTTAAGGAGAAGAATAGAATTTTAGAAAAGTTAGACATAATATACGTCTAGAGAACAGTGAATAGAATAGAAAGGAATATGATTATTTCTCAGATATGCATGGCATCCTCACAAAAACTGACCACAGAATAGGGTATGAAATTGTCACAAACAAATGCAGAAAAGCTGAAATGTTAAACATATCTTTTTTTCTGACTATAATAAAATTATTTTTTTAAAAAGGGCCTTCAAAGCGCAGATTGAAAGTTAATTGGAAACTAAATAACTTAATCCTAAAGAAATGAGTGGGATATAGAATAAATCATACAATCAAGTTTCAATAAAGACAATGACAACAACAAAACATATCAAAGTTTGTAGAATGCAACTAAAGCAGTACTTAGGGGAAAATTTATATCTCAAATGTTTACCTCAATAAAAGAGAAAAAGAAAAAAGTTATTGAAGAGGGCATACACCAAAAAAATCCTTGAAAAAAGAGAAATTGAAAACCCCCAACTAAACACCAAAATTGAAATCTTGAATATTAAAGGACAGATTAAAAAGAAATCAAAAGTAAAATAATAATAATAATAATAATAAAATTAGAAGATTTTTTTAAAATTTAGACAAATATTTGGTTAATTTTATTTTTTAAAAGGAAAAAAGAAAACCAAATTCTCAGTTTTAAAAATTAAATGTGAATTCACAATCAACAAGGCTAAAATTAAAACAAGACTTGGGGAAAACATATGCCAACAAAACTAACAATATAAATGAAAACATATTACATAAATATAAATTGCCCAGAAACAGCAGAGAAAATAGAATATGTAAATAAACTTGTCTTAGGAAGAGAAATTGAATAGGCCATAAATGAACTCCGAAAAGAAAAAATAAACCAGGACCAGATGCGATTAGCAAGTAAATTCTACCAAACATATAAAGGCAACCAATTCTAATACTAGATAGGTGAATTGGGGAAAAAATAGCCAAAGGTTGTCCCTCAATTGGGGAATGGCCAAACAAGGTGTGGCACATGATGGATTTCAGAAAAATCTGGAAAGTCTTACATGAACTGATACAAAGTAAAGTGAGCAGAACAAGATTTTTCTCAGCAGTGCAGTGATCTAAGACAATCCCAGACTCATGTTGAAAAATGCCATCTGCCCTCTGAGAAAAAACAGATAGTGTCTGAATGTGAAGTAAAACATACTATATTTCATTTTCTTTTATATTTTTTCCACAAAATGACCAATATAGAAAAATGTTTTACATGATTACACATATACAATCTATATCAGACTGATTACCATCTCATGGAGGAGGGAGGGGAGGAAGAGAGGATTATCAGAAGGGAGAGAATTTGGAACTCAAAACTTTTAAAAAAGAATGTTAAATATTGTTTTTACATATAAAGGAGAAAATAATAAAATATTAATTTTTCAAAGGAAAAGAAAAACTAAGCAAAGGAGTTTTACAAAATTCTTTCTGTGACACGAATATGGTTTCAATACCTAAACCAGGAAGAACCAAAACAAAGAAAGACTATAGAATAATTTCCCTAATATATTTTGAGGCAAATATTTTAATAAAAATTTTAAAAAGAGATTATAACAATGTACAACAACATACAACAGTGTACAGCAGACCATACACTATGACCAGCCTTGATTTATGCCAAGAATGAAAGATTAGTCTAATATTAGGAAAACTATAAGCATAATTGAACATATCTATAGCAAAAATCATATAATTGTTTCAGTACTTGAAGAAAAAGCTTTTGACAAAATATGACTCCTTTCTGTTTTTAAAAAATGAAAAAACAAAACCTGAAAAGCATGAGAACAAATCGAGCATTTCTTAAAATGATAAATAATATCTACGTAATACCAAGAGCAAACATTATGTGAAACTAGAATATACTATCAATATTTTCCAGTAAATTCAGGGGTGATTTAAGGATGCCCATTATTAGCACTGTTATTCAATGTACTAGAAATTCTAGCTATAGCACTGCCAACAAGAAGTTGCAGGAATAAGCATTGGCAAAGGGGAAAGGCTGTCACTTTTTGCAGATGATATAATTAGAGAAAACAGAAAATGAACTAACCAATTCTTCAAAATAATTGACAACTTCAGCAGAATTGCAGAATATAAAATAAACCCTTATAAATCAGCCATATTTCTTTGTATTAGTAACAGAACCTGGAAGCAAGAGATAGAAACAGAAATTCCATCCAGAATAACTACATACAATATAAAATCCTTGTGAGTCTACCTGCTAGACTACCTACAAGAATTATAGAAATATAATTTTTAAAGACACTCTTTATACAAATACAGACATCTAAATTCCTATAGAAATATTAACTGCTCATGGGAGAGGGGGACAATATGATAAAAGTAAAGATACTATCTAAATTTATTTATGTATTCAGAATCATAACAGACTGTCAAAGAAATATTTTATAGAGCTAAAAAAATAATAAAATTTATCTGGAGGAACAAAAGATCAAGGATATCAAAAGAATTATTGAAAAATGTGAAAGAAGGGGATCTAGCAATACCAGATACCAAACAAAGCAGAAATAGCCAAAACAATTTGGGATTGGTTATGAACTAGAGTGGCTCACCAGTAAACAGATTATGTACACTATATATAAAACAAAGGAACACAGTACCCTAATGTTTGATAAGCTCAAAGATTCTAACAATTGGAGCAAGACTCTGACAGAGACTTTTGGGGAAACTAGAAAGTCATCTATCAAAAATAAGGCATAAACCAACATCTCACATCCCATACTAAGAAATGCTCAAAATGGATTTAGGATTTAGGCATAAAAGGTGATATCATGAGCAAATTTTTGGAAGGTGGCTCAGATGTATACCTCTGAGAAGAGTTCATAACCAAAGAAGAAATGAAGAGGTTCTTAGGAGGTAAAATGGATAATTCCAATTATATGAAGTCAATTTCTATGCACAAACAAAACCAATGTAGTTAAAAGTAGAAAAAAATCAGAAAAAAGTGGCTCAAAGAAGAGAGCATAGAAATAATTAAAAACATGTAAAAGAAAATTATGTTGATAAAACAATATACCAAAATTTCTGAGATACAGCCAAAGCAGTCATATGGAGGAAATTATATTGATATCAGTATACAGCAATAAAATAGAAAGGTATGATCAATGAACTGAATATGTGTTTTAAAAATAAGGAAAACAATAATACATATAAACTAAGCCCCAAAGAGAATTTAAAGATCAGAAGTGAAATGGATAAATTGGAAACAAAAATTACCATCTAAATGATAAAAATATTAATAAAAGCTGGTTCTTAGAACAAATAAAATGTATAAACTTAGTATAATATTATAATTTGTTATATTATTTTGTTATATATACATATATTATGTTATATAATTTATTTTATGTAAAAATAATTATAACAATAATACTTTTATAGGATTATAGAAAAGTTATAGATATAATACACTCTTATAGAAAAAGTTAAAATTAACTAAGTAAAGTAAATGGTAGTGTTTTAACTGTTGGACGAGATCTTCCTCAGAGGGGATATGTTAGATGTATAATATATTAGAATATATATTAGATATATAAATGTATATATTGAGATTAGATACACCTCGGGGGGATATATTTTATATATATTAGATGTATATACACAGACACATATATATTAGATGTATAAATTGTATAAACTGCATATATAAGGTAAATATTAGATGTATATAATATATACATAAGGTTCTTGTTTATTTTTAGAGTTATATAATGTCTATAGAAGGTTCTTGCTTATTGTTCTTGTTTAATTTTTTTATGAGTAGAGTAATTATAAGGTGTATTTGAATTAATACTGTTAGGTTCTTATTTCTGTAAAGGATAATAAGAATAGGTTTTATTTATGTATAGTATAGTATGAATTTTGTGATTCTGTAACTGTATGTATTTGGAATCGTGTATTATTTGAAACTTGCATATTGCAAGAATTTGTTTTTTTTTCCTTTCCCTCTGTACTTCTCCTTGTTTATAATAAAGAGTATAGGATAGCTTTATTTCAAAGATCCACTGGGGACACTGGTCTCTCAATGAACCTCGGGGAGGGATACGTTAAGAGAGTTTTTATTAATTTCTCCTTTTTTATATTTAAGAGGAAAAGGAGCAATAATATTTTTCAGGAAGAGATCCCCTGCTGTGCTGCTTGTCAGTGACAGAAGGGTGCAGCCAAGGGAAGTCAGTCAGTTGCAGGGAGTTGCAAAGGGGCTTTTGGTCTCTGGGTCTCCTGGGGAGAGGCTGTGCTGCTAGCACTCTCTCTAGCTGAAGACAGAGAATGGAATTAAGGCCTTAATAGCCTTATTGATTATTAATAACCTGGGTAGGTAAGGTAGATAGATAGTGGTTATATGATTAGATAGTGAGAGTAGGAGAGTAGGCAAGGGCTTCAGCCTAGCAGAAGATACTGCCCTCTGAGGCAAATAGATTTAGAGTTTTTTAGAGAAATTTAGTCAGGATTGGGATCTGGGGTATAGGTACTAGCTATTTTAAGATTACTTTCACTTTCTTACTTCCTATTTCCTATCTGTATTTCCTAATAATAAACTAAGAATTTTGCATTTAATAAACTACATACTGGCTTTTGTTCAAACTCCTACCCCCAAAATTTAACCCTTCACATCCTGGAGAGCCAGGTAGGAGTTTGATTAATTTATTGAACTTCTGTTCTTTACAATAACAGGAAAAAGATAGGAGTGTAACCATGTTGTTCAGTATCATGGTATAGATAGTAAAGAAGTAGTGCCTCATTACCTCAGAGAACTCCCAATACCTGGGTCTCTCACTGAGATTTTAAATCTCACAGTTATTGATGATCTCCAGTTAGTACCACTTATAGGAGTATTTGTTCTGTATGCATTATTACAAGGGTACTATCTATATCAAGTATTTAGTTTAATTCTTACTAAGAAAAAGAGGCAATTGAAAGAGAGATTAATGGAAACTAAAGTTGTATATCTTGAGGATCTGCTTCTCGAAATTAACTAACAATACTGCCCACCAAACTGAAACTATCTCCAAAGTTGAAGATAGTATCTCTCAAATGACTAAACCTATAAATTAACAAAATGAAACTATCTCTAAAATTGATCAACTTGAAGATAATATCTCTCAAAGAACTAAAAGTATAATGCATCAAAATGAAACTATCTCCAAACAGAATGAGAGGTATGTTCAGTCTACTAAACCTGCCTCTCCTACTGTTTCTAATTCTCCCACCAAGGCACTTAAAATTAAAAGTCAAAAGAAAGAAGATACTAATCCTAGCCTATTCTCTTTATTAGAAGTACCAACTCTTAACCCTAAAAGAACGAGTTAGTAACTATTTGGCACCACAACTATCTACCACTCAGGATATGGAGGGATTTAAGTGCAGCATCCCTTCTTTTGAGGAGGAGCCTATAGCTGTGATTAAAAAGCTAGAGAAGATATGTAGTCAATTTGATCCAACCTAGATTGATTTTGAATATCTTCTAGATGAGTTACTAACTAAAAGGGCAAAGGATAAAATTATCAAATTTACCAATAAGGAGGGTGCAGTTCGCTGGCCTGAGAATGACCCTCATTGGGACTTTAATGATGAAACAAACTATGTAAAAGTGTACCAAGCTAGAGAGGCAGTTCTAGAGAGGCAATGAGAGGTTGTTCAGATAGACCTGGTACCTGGATAAATTTTGAAAAGCTCAATGAGGAAATAGGAGAAAATCCTTCACAGTTCATGGACAAACTTATAGAACTGGGAAGAAGATACATAGACATTGACTTAATAAGAGAAAGAGATATTAGACAACTGAGAAGGCAGTTTGTAAAGAATTGTTGCAAAGTAATCAGGAACTATTTCAAAATCAGTTGCCCTAACTGGATAAATATGGACCTTGATGAATTAAGGAGAGTGGCAATTTGTAATTATGTTTATAATGAGCATGAAATGGAAGATGCCAATGACAGTGATTTAGTAATGCATTAAAAAAAGGAGATAAAAGCACTAAAGGGAAAAATTGAAAGGTTTGGAAAAGGTGATACTAATTTTGGGTTACCTACTGCTCCTGTGCAAGAATATACAACCCAAAGAGAATATACAAACCAGAAGCCAATGTGCTACTTGTGCAGAAAAAGTGGACACCTGATGATAAATTGCAGATGCTGGAATCAAATATTCAGCAATTTTAGAAATAGTGGTGGGAACTTTAGGAATAACTATTCTAGAAACAATAACAATTCTAAAAACAATAATAACAGAAACAATTTTCAAAATAGCAATTTTTGGAAATTATATGAATAATAGAAACAGTAACCAAACTGAGGCAAATGACTTGTTACAATATATCCCTAATGAAGCACGTCCTTGTAATAGCCAAAATGTAAATCCTCCTCAAGGAGAAGAATCTCAGAGGCGTGCACACAGTCCTTTATGAAGGTTTGCCAGGGGAGAAAAGAACCACATTGTAACATGGTTCTTTGCTCCAAATGATGTCCAAAATGTTAACTTTATTAATGTTTGTATTTAACACTAATTTCCAGAGTTTTCTTTTATGGTCTAGAAACTATGGGTGAAATGTAAAGACCTTTACAAGTGATACAGTTTATACATATATAAAAAAAACTTTCAGTGAAGAGAAGCAACTCAGCCAGCCTAGGAAAGTCCATTCCAGATACCTGCCATAGAAATTAGCTGCATACAACAGAGAAGAGACTACAGATACAATTGGACACTGTTTTTAAGGACATTGAAATTCAAGAAGAAGATGACAAATGGACAATCAGACAATATTTCAAGAACACTGGATTACTACAAGGACTACAACAAATGGACATTATTTTAAGGATATTGAAATTTGCGTTTAAATAAAGGTTTCTTGTACATAACGGTTTGAAATGGAATGGAATGGGTAAGTGTATAATTTATGTTATATTACTTTATTATCTTATTTATACATATGATGTTATCGAATTTTATTCTATGTAAAATAATTATAACAACTCTTTTATAGGATTATAGAAAAGTTATAGATATAATATACTTTTATAGAAAAAGTTAAAATTAACTAAGTAATGTAAATAGTAAAGTGTTATAACTGTTGGACAAGATCTTCCTCAGGGGGGATATGTTATATGTATAATATATTAGAATATATATTAGATGCATAAATGTATATATTGAGATTAGATCCACCTCAAGGGGGATATATATAAAATGTATTATGTTAGATATATATATATATTCATATATATATATGATGTATAAATTGTATAAATTGCATGTATAAGGTAAATATTTGATATATAATGTATACATAAGATTCCTATTTCTTTTTAGAGGTATATAATGTGTATAGAAGGTTCTTGCTTATTTTTCTTGTTAAATTTTTTGTATGTAGAGTAATTACAAGGTGTATTTGAATTAATATCTTTAGGTTCTTATTTCTGTAAAGGATAATAAGAATAGGTTTTATTTATGTAGAGTATAGCATGAGTTTTGTGATTCAGTAACTGTAAGCATTTGGAATTGTGTATTTTTTGAGACTTGCATATTGCAAGAATTGTTTTGTTTTTTTCCTTTCCCTCTGTACTTCTCCTTGTTTATAATAAAGAGTATAGGATAGCTTTATTTGAAAGATCCATTGGGGAGACTGGTGTCTCAGGGGAGGATATGTTAAGAGTGTTTTTATTGATTTCTCCTTTTTTATATGTAAGAGGAAAAGGAGCAATAATATTTTTCAGGAAGAGACCCCCTGCTGTGCCGCTTGTCAGTGACAGAAGGGTGCAGCCAAGGGAAGTCAGTCAGTTGCAGGGAGTTGCAAAGGGGCTTTTGGTCTCTGGGTCTCCTGGGGAGAGGCTGTGCTGCTAGCACTCTCTCTGGTGGGAGACAGAGAATGGAATTAAGGCCTTAATGCCTTATTGATTATTAATAACCTGGGTAGGTAAGGTAGATAGATAGCGGTTACATGATTAGATGGTGAGGGTAGGCCAGTAGGTGAGGGCTTTGGCCTAGCAGAAGATACTGCCCTCTGAGGCAGAGATATTTAGATTTAGGGGTTTTTAGAGAAATTTAGTCAGGATTGGGATCTGGAGTATAGGTATTACCTATTGTCAAATGACTTTCACTTTCTTCCTTCCTATTTCCTATCCGTATTTTCCTAATAATAAACTGAGTGTTTTGTGTTTAATAAACTGCTCACTGGCCTTTGTCCAAAATCCTACCGCCAAAATGTAACCCTTCACACAGGGAAATGATGAAAAGAAGGCATGACTGGGGTCTAGCACTCCCAGAACTCAAACTCTATTACACAGCAGTAATCGTCAAAATGATCTGGTATGGATTAAAAAAGAGAAAGAGATCCATGGAACAACCTAGTCAAGGGAGATTCAGAATGAATGACACTGAATAATCCAGTGTTTGATAAAGTAGAAAACATAAATGACATGAGGAAAACTGCATATTTTACAGAAAATTCTGGGAAGGCTGGAAAGTAGTCTGGCAGAAATTAGGCTTAGAACAACACATTCAACCCACCCACAAAACTTTCTGAATGAAGGTGACCTTGATATTAAAGATCATACTATGAAAGGTTGAGAAGAGAAACAGATAATATTCATCTCAAAGCTATGGGCAGGAGATATCATCTTGGCCAAATAAAAAATAGAGGCAGTTACAAAAGATAATGTAAGTAACTGCGTACTTGAAACTGAAAAGCATCTGTACAGACAACAGTAACACAGGTAAGATAAAAAGGGAAGAGGAAATGTCAAGAGGGAAAGAGTCTTTATATCAAATTTTTTTGATAAAGGTTTGTTATCCAAGATACACAAATAATACATATAAGGCTAACAGCCATTCCCTTATAAATAAGTGGCTAAAGGACATGAACAATCAGTTCTCAAATGAAGAACTGCAAAGCATTCACAATCACATGAAAAATATTCCTAATCATTAATAATGCAAAGAGAAAAGCAAATGAAAACAAACTTGAGGTTTGAGAATTGTCAAAAATAACAAAAATGGCAACAGTTTATGGGGTTAGGGGACAATAGACATAGTCATACATTGTTGGTGGAGCTGTGAAATGGCACCACCATTTTGGAAAGCAATTTGGAATTATGTAAAATTGAGTAACTAAAATATCCAAATCCTTTGAACTGGATACTCCATTACTGGACTTATCTCCCAAGGACGCCATGGATAAGAAGAAAGTCTATACTCCAAAGTATTTCTAGCAGCACTTTTTGTGATAGCTAGAAAATGGAAACAAAGATGTCCACCGATTGGGCAATGGGTAAATAAATTGTGGTATATGAATGTAATGGCATATTACTGTGCCATAAGGAATGATTTGTGCGATGATTACAGAGAAGCATGGAAAGATCCATATGAACCAATGCAGAGTGACATCAGCAGAATCAGGAGAGCAATACACACAATAGCTACAGCAGTGGAAATGGGAGGAATGACATCCCCAAGATCAAAAGTGAATGCAGCAAAATTATAAAGACCAAGTAGGACTTGAGAGAAGGGAAAACAGAGGAGACCCCCAGCTCAGCCCTTTGTGGAGGGGGTTGATGACAAGGGCCGCACATGGCCTACATTTGGGGACTCTTTCAGTGGATTGATCAGTTGAGCTGACCTTTTTCTCTCTAAAAATATTATTTGACACTTAAGTTCGTTCTTGGAAAGGGGAAGTGGGAGAGATAGATAGGATCTTCTGGTGATACAGGAAATGGAAAATATCAATAAAAACTTTGAAAAGACAGTTTGGGCTAGGCAGGTGGCTCAGTGGATCGAGAGCCAGACCTAGAGGCAGGACATCCTGGGTTTAGATCTGGCCTCTGACACTTCCTAGCTGCCAGACTCTTGGCAAGTCACTTAATCCCTACTGCCTGGCCCTCGCCACTCTTCTGCCATGGAACCAACATTCTAAGATTGAGGAAGGGTTTTTAAAGAGAGAATTCAAGCATCCTCTTCCATATGAAGCCTTTCCTGACCTGCCACCCCCACAAATGCTTGTGCCATCCCTTTTCTACTTACTTCCTACATATTCCCCCTGTATGGATTTCACATCCCTATGGATGTGTATTTGTCCTCCCAAATGGAACACAAGCTCATTCAGAGTAAGGAGTGCTTTTTTCTGCCTTGTAAGCCCTTCATTAATCCACGTTTATTGATTGACTGGTTTCCCCTACAATAGAATGTAAAACTGCTTGAAGGCAGGACCATTTCCTTCGTTTCCCCAGTGCCTAGCAGAGTCTGTTGTAACACTCGATGCTTAATAAAGCTTTTATTAAATTAGAATAACAACAACAATAATAATGAGAGGAACGAGATGATGATAATGATGGTGATGATGACGATGATGATAAATGCCAGTGAAGGGTAGGGTTGCTCGGTAACGACTTCCAGAATCTTACCTTTAAGACGGCGGTTCAAGTACTCCAGGAAAAATCTAAAGCACTGAACTATTGTAAGAGTTATAGATCCAAGTGCTATGGAACCTGTGTGATATCTAGCAAAAGAGAAAACAAAACAAGGAACCAAAAATACGTTTACTAGTAAGTCAAAGAACGGTTTAGCAGGCATTCCTTCTATTGCTATGACAAAGAATCTAAGTTCTTTCTGCATTAAGCTTTATAGAAAAAGGCTTCTTGGGCAATTTTGTTCAGATCACTCTATCCCCAGAGGCAGGTTGGCTGAGCTTGTGGGCAGAAAGACTTGAGTTCAAACCCTGCCTTAGATACTTACTGGTTGTGGAACTTGGGGATGGCTCTTAACCTCTGTGTGCCTCAGACCACCCTCTGGGCTTAACTAACAAATCAGGGAGGGGCTGCAATCTGCCTCAGCACGGCTAGTTCCTATACCTGGTGTGTTGTACATGGATGGGATCATTGACGCTTAATGTGTAGAAGAGGTTGTTGTAGTTTCACCATTTTGTCATGTCAAACTCCTCCTAATCCCATGGACCATACTGTCCGTGCAGTTTTCTTGGCAAAGATAATGGAATGGTTTATCATTTCCTTTTCCGGTGGATTAAGGCAAAGAAAGGTTAAGTGACTTGCTCAGGGTCACACAGCAAATGCCTGGAGCTGAATTTGAACTTGGGTCTTCCAGACTCCAGAGCTCTATCCACTGAGCCACCTAGCTGTCTCCTTTGTTGAGGAGGACTCCATACTATTTGCAAAGTAGGCAAAGGAGAGAGACAGAGACAGATAGAGAGACAGAGACAGATAGAGACGGAGGACAGGGACAGACATAGACAGACAGAGAGAGAGAGAGACAGAGAGACAGAGAGAGAAAAAGAGAGAGAGAGAGAGAAAGAAAGAGGGAGATTGAGAGAGAGAGGGAGAGAGAGGGGGGAAGAGAGAGAGGAAGAGAGAGAGAGAGAGAAAGAGAGAGAGGAAGAGGGAGAGAGAGGAAGAGGGAGATTGAGAGAGAGAGGGAGAGAGAGAGAGAGAGGAAGAGGGAGAGAGAGGGAGAGAGAAAGAGAGAGGGAGAGAGAGAGAGAGAGGAAGAGGGAGAGAGAGGGAGAGAGAAAGAGAGAGGGAGAGAGAGAGGAAGAGGGAGATTGAGAGAGAGGGAAAGATGAAAAGAGAGAGGGGGAGAGAGAGAGAGAGAAACACACACACAGAGAAACAGAGACTCACTCAAACCCTAAAAGAAGAAAGTTCCATCATTTATACATACTTGAGGCAATGTATACACACGCCATACACCCTGGGGAAGCGTCACCCAGTACAGACACAATGCAAAGGGAACCAGTTAGGGGTCTCAGAGGACTTGTTTCCAACCCCAGGGCTGATGCATTCTCTACCTAGGACCTTGAGTAAAGCACGTGGCATGGCTGGGCCTCAGTTTCTCACCCATAAAATGAAGGAGCTGGACCAGCTGGCCCTGGAGTCCCTTCCAGCTTTAAATCTCTCACCCCTCGATATCTTACTTCATGAATGAAGACGACAATAACCCACCACAAGCAGGACGGGAAGTTCTAAGCTATTCTGCCGCTGAGAATTCGTGTGAGCCTCTCACTCCCTTCCTTGACCCTTCCCCAGACAGCAAAGCTCATGGGTCTCCAGGGCACATCCAGTCCGCACCCCTGGCGGGATGCCCAACAGGACAGTGAGGAGGGCACCGACACTGCGCGCAGGGATCCTTGGGCATCCCTAGTCAGACCCTTGCCATGCAGCTCTGGGTAGGTGACTCACTCTGGGCCTCGCTTTTCTCATCAAGAAGACCATGACGGCGTTGGACCGAAATGGCCTCCATGCTCTTTAGCTCTCGCGCCCACCACGGAGCTCCCCCAGAAGCCGGCTGCCATGCCATCCCCCCGCTTACCGGAGGGCACGTCTGAAGGAAGCCAAGATGGGGTTCGAGGGAACGTCCTGCGGTTTGCGGAAGGCCCAGTAGTAGGAGGCGAAGGCACCTGCCAGGGTACACTGACCCAGGGCAATGGAGAAGTTCACCAGCCAGAAGAAGGAGAACCAGTTGAAGACGTGGAGGGGGACGATCCACTGGTAAAAGAGAGAGTCTCCGCCGTAGGAATGGAAGTCACAGTGTGCATCGGGGCACTCCTTGCTGATGTGCATCGATGGGAAAGTCTGCGTGTGAGTAGAGAGGAAGGTCAGCCACGTCTAGGCAGACGGAGGTCTTGGCCTCTCTGGCCTCCTGTCTCATCTCCACCCCTCCAAGGCTTCTCCTTCCAGCGCCAGCACTGGGGCCCAGTTTGAGGAAGTTCTAAACTATTCCACTTCGTGCTGGGGTGAATCGATCCTCCTTTGCCAGGGGACGTTTCTGAGCCTTCGAGCCTCCCTCTCCTGCCACCCAGAAACATGCATTGATTTTGTGCTTATTGGTGTCCCCACAAACTGGGCAGGAGATGCAAAAGCCCCCCAGAAGGGAAATCAAATGAGGCACGTTTTTGCCACAAGCCATGCCCAGGGCGTAAAGCACAGAATCTTCCCTGTTGGGGAGTGTAGATGGAATGGGGGAGGATTGGCTCACATGAGCCCCTGGGACACCGGTGAGAGGCCTTTCCTGGGAGGGCAGCCCATGTTGGGGCTGAGGAGAGACTCCCCTCCCCTCCTATGTGGTAGCTTCCCACTTTTATTCAGCATTATTGGTGACTAGATGCTACACGTGGGAGTTTCATATTAAAGACAGTGTAAATACTACCGAGACCCTTCTAAGTGGGTCCCCGGGAAAAGCCCAGCTGCCCCTCCTTCATCATGGTGGCACTCTCAACTGCACCCCCTCCCAAGCCAGCTCAACTTTCACCTTCCTCCTTTCCCAGCTACTGCCCAGCTGCTCAGATCATGAGGGCATCGAGGCTGGATTTCCTGGCAGACTGCAGGGGAAAGGGAGAGCTGTGGCGCTTGGTCCTGTAGAACTTCAGGGAGCATCTCCCTGCCTTACCTCTCTGGCCTACTAGGTGCCCGGGGCTTGGCACACAGAAGGCCCTTCACACCCGCTTGTTGACTGACTGGCTGATTACCTGAGGGTTGCAGACTTTATTGCTATATGTGCAGTTAGTCTCAACAGTTTCAATTTTATATACAGATTCTCCTGATGTAGACAAGAAACTGAAAGGAGACCATTAAGGAGAAGAGGCGACCACGGTCAGTTCAAGCAAACAGCATCTCCCCAACACATGCACAGCCTTAGCCACCAGCACCACCAGCACCCCAACCTGCCAGAGGGAGGGAGAGAGGGAGAAGGAAAGGAAGAGAGAGAGAGTGAGGGAGGGAGAGAGGAGGAGAAGGAGAGAGAGGGGAGGAGAGAGAGAGAGGAAGAGGGAAAGGGAGGGGGAGGGAGAGAGAGATGAGGGGAGAGACAGACAGAGGGAGAGGGAGAGAGAGAGATGGAGAAAGAGAGAGGGAGAGGAAGAGGGAGAGAGAGAGAGAGAGAGAGCAAGCAATCTCAGGTCATAAGAACACATGACTTTGTTGGGGAAGGTACCCCATAACATCATCCCATGGAGGAGGGAGATATGGGATAAACTGCTATATTTAGTTCTTCCTTCCTACTGAAGAACTAGGCATGGTAGCAAATAGACTTCTGAACTTGAAGTCAGGAAGATTTGAATGTTAATTCTGCTTGAGATACTTATTTGCTGTGTAGCCCTGGACAGGTCACACAACCTATATATGAGTCAGGTTGAATTTGATGGACTCTAAGATCCTTGTTAACTCTAAATCTCTGAGCCTATCTACATCGAACCCTGCTGAATTTGAGTATCCTGAAGACAAGTTCTTATCAACCCACCTTAGTTACAACTCTGAGCTTCCTTCCATAATACTTTTAAAAACTTCCTTGTGGAAGGTGCTGAAGAGGGTAGAAGGACTGCAGAATAATAATAATAATAATAATAATAATAATAATAATAATAGTAATAATAATGCTCTATTCTCTGACTTCGAGAAGTTGGATTCTACTTGAATAGAGAGGGGACAGCATGACAAGTATGTCACAAGGGAAACAGCAAAGGGTTCAAAGAATAAGGAGAAAATCTGGGGAGAGAGAAGGCTTCAGGCACACTGGGCAGCTTTCCTCAAAAAGAGAACAGCAAAGCTGGCTCTTTCCAGGCCAGCAGTAGCCCATGCTAAAACTTCTCCGAAACTCTTTCTAGGGTAGAGAAGAGATGTTCATTCTTGGAGCTTCGCACTCAGACTCACTGAGGGGTTTAGGGCTTTCCAAGCCATTCCAGACCTGGGTTCATGGTTTTCCTGCAGTCATAACAACAAACCTATCATTAATTGATGGTATCTTTTTGGCATTTGCTTTAGAATTTCACTGGGGGAGGAAGTCCCCTCTACCATGAGGATTGGTGACTCTTCTGTGAACAGCAGACTTCAAGGGTTGCCCAGGGCACCGAGAGGCAAGGTGAAGTCATTCGTTCAGGGTCACACAGTCATTGTGTGTAAGAGGCAGGGCTTGAACTCGGAGCTTCCTGATTTCAAGGTTAGTATGAAGTCCTCTCACCACTACTCTATATTGCGTCTTTTGTTTTTTCTTAAAACCTTTACCTTCTGTCTTAGAGTCAGGTTTAAGACAGAAGAACAGCAAGGGTTAGGCAGTCGGGATCAAATGACTTGCCTAGGGTCACTCAGCTAGGAAGTATCTGAGTTTTTAAATTTAAATCCAGGTGTTCCTGACTCCACTGTGCTACCCAGCTGCTCCTCTACCCAGCTTCTTGCCAATATTCATGGAAAACAAAACCTGTTCATTCTCTGAAGATTTTCCTAGACTGCTCTGGCATGGGAGACCCCAGATCCAAAGCCATGAGCACTTATGGACAACTCGGGAGCTTTATTTTGAGGTGAGGCTCGGAGATGTCACTGATGGAAGGATACATCGCTATCACGATCCAGTAGCCAATGCAGATGCAAATTAAAAAGAATGTGATTAAGGGGAAGAATAAGGATTGTGGGATATGTCCAATGATCCTGAAATAAAACAGAGAAAAGTCAGAAATTCCAAAGCCCCCAAAGTCCCAAGTCCCCAAATGCCCCCCAAACTGTTCGAGCTCCCGTCTAACTGTGGGCTCTGCAGCTGGCCAGTTTCAAAAACCGCCATCACGCCTTAACTCTTTGCTGACTGTTTCTTAGATACGAAATCTGCCATCTTCTTCGGCTGCTTCTCTCCTCCTCCCTCCTGAAGATCGGATGCCTTCTAGTCGCAGGATCTCCCTCTCTGTTAGGAATTCTGGCAACTGAGAGCTGGAATGGCCCATTGGAGGTCATCTAGTGCAACTACCTGCCTGGCCCCCAACTCAAACAACAACCCAACAGATGGGCATTCAGCCCGACTCGCTATTGAATGTTTCTCTGCCAGCATACAAACTGAGGCTGCCCATCCCAGAACTTGCTAGCTCCAAGTAGGAGAGAATCTGACGTAGCTCTCTGCAGGCTTCGGTCATGGAATCTAGTCCTGCCCTAATAAGTGACAAGTCATAGCTCTCTTGTCTCCTCATATATTTCCCCTCCCTGCACGCTAAAAGTGAACGTGCCCGAGCCCTTCACAATCCACTACTGGCATGATCTCGAGACATCATGTCAGAGAACGAGACCTGAAAAGGACCGTAGGGGTCGCCTAGTTCGACCTCCTTAGTTTATAGACCAGAAAACTGAGGTCAAGAAAGGTGAAGTCATTCACCCAATGCCACATAAGTAGGAAGCAGAGTCAGAATTTGAACTCAGAACATCTGACTCCAAACCCACTGTTCTTCATGCTGTACTGTGATTCACCTTTCTGGTCACCCTCTTCCCTTTTCAGGATCAGAGACCTAGAGGAATACTAAAGAGAGCCTAGCTGGTATAAACCCTTAGTTTTACAGATGAAGCCACTGAAGTCTGAAGTTGTGACTCGCCCAAAGCCTCAAGAATGTTCAAAATCAGAGGAAGAATCTGATCCTGGTTTCCATACCTCCAGAGTGTTCTCTCTACTGTATCATGCTTCCAACTCAATGTCCTTAAAATGTGTTTTTGTCCAGAATGGAACTAAATCCTTCAAGACAGCATGACTAGCAAAGGGTAAGGAGGATGCTGGATCCCAACATCTGGTGGCCATGCTTCAGCAATGAAACTGAAATTCCATCCTATGACCTCTTCAAGTGCCAGTATTCAATCCATCCCTCCACAAGCTTTTATTAAGCACCTACTACATGCAAGTCCCTTTGCTAATGCTCTTCTGGTTCTTATTTCCCAAAATGCTTTTCATCTTTTTCACTCTACTCTCCCCACACTTGCAGCACTTCATGTGTCCGGAACCTCCCTCAAATATGCTAGCCTCTCAGCTCCTCAAGCTACTTCTCCATCCCACTCCCCCCATACGCAAAGATGGTCATACCTGTGGCTCTTTCGATCACCCACAAATGTATCATTTCCATGTTCAGTAATTTCTGAATCCCTTTATCTGAGATCTGATCTATTGGCTTTTCACCACTCCCTCTCTCTTCCCTTACAAAACTCTACTCTACATCCACATAGCGACCTCCAATCCCTTGACCCCTTAATTTGCTTCCCAACCATCTCCCTTGCACTAGCGACTCTGTCCTCTTATCCATCGCGACCCTTCAGTGAACCATTGTCCTAAAGCTCATGTCTTACCATGTCAGCACCACCCCTAGTCAATAAACTCCAATGACTCCCTATTGCCTCCAAGAGCAAATAAAAAATTCTGTTTGGCATTCAAAGACCTTCATGACTTAATCCCTTCCTACATTTCCAATCTTCTTACACTTTGCTGCCTACCACATACAATTTAGTTGAGTGACATTGGCCTTCTGTCTTTTCTTTTCCACAAATAAAATATTTCATCTTTCAGCTTTCGGCATTTTTCTCTGACTATTCCTCCACGCCTAGAATGCTCTCCTCCCTCTTTCACTTTGATTGACCTTTGAGTCCCAACTAAAATATCCCCTTCAGGAAGCCTTCCCTAACCCCACTTAATTCAAGTATTTTCCCTTTGTTAATTATCTGTTCTTTATCATGTATATAGTTTGTACATATTTGTTTCCATGTTGACTCCTCCATTAGATTGTGAGAGATCCATGAAGGTGAGCTCTTTCACCTTTTTGTATCTGATGAGATTAGCACAGTGTCTGGTATATAGTAGGCATCTAATAACTGTTGACTGACTGAGATAAAGGTAGGGCTTCAGAATGTCCTATCTCAGGCAGGAGTCACAGACCTGATGTTCTTCCCAGGCTATCAGGCTACAAGTGGCTGGGCTTATCCTGGTCCCAGCCCCAGTTTATTGCAGAGCTCAAAAGCTGAGGCAGACATTCAGGATCACAAAGAAATGCCTCTGCTTGGCATTTTAAGGCCTTTCTAACCTGGCTCTCTCTTGTCTTTCCACGTATTCTGAGATCCAGTAGCCCAGAGTACTTTGCTGTCCTTCACACCAGCCTCTCTATTACACTGAGCCTTTCTTCCTGCCTATCTCCTGCTCTTGGAATGGCCTTCTTGGTTTCCCTGGATTCCTGCCAAGGCCATCTAGGATCCCACCTACTGCAAGAAGCCTTTTGTGGCCTCCCACAGTCCTCATGTCTTTCAGGATTAACTCCAGGGAGATATACACACACATACACACGTAGGGGTTATTTTGGCCTTGTGTCTCAAGCTCTTAGGATTGTTCTTGGGCCATAGTAGACCCTTGATAAAATCATGAGGTCTAATTGGTTGGTCACCAAGAACAAAGGCATGATAGTAAAAGCAAGCATGTACCAGCTCTGGGCTTGTTACGGTCCGAATGCTGAAGTGAATGAATCAGTAAATTGGAGCCAGGCTGGGCAGCTTCACATAGCTCTGATTTATTATACATTAGAAAAAGATTTTTATAGAAAGTAGAGTGCTAAGCATTACATCATATTTAGGAGGCATTTCTTTCCCACAGAATATTGTTTATGTAAAAGCATTCCCCATAACATTTTTAAGGCTCCTCAGGAAACCCGAGCAATTCAAGGGGCCATAGTTCATGCCCAGATAGCCGCCTTCTGCCCTCGTAAACAGCCTTGCTTTGGCCTTCAGCAGAATGCAGGAGATTCTGTGAGAATTATTCATGTCTCCTTTCTCCCTATCATCTTTTCTGACCCTATCAAGCATGGGACTAGAACTTGCCAGACAAGGAAGAGACACCAAGACATAAGAATACATTCCATCCTGAACACTGTGTGTTTTCCTGTGTACCAGACCGGCCCTGTGGCCATCAGGCTGATGGGGTTACCTTCTATGGCCCTGTTTCTGACTTTTAGATCATGGCTCAGATTTGATTCTGGATTTCTTCCTGGAATTTGGTTGGCACTTCAGTTGACCATGGCCTCTAATGTCTGTGACTCTAAATCGGGCTAACCCTCAATTGACTAATAAAGCTGGCAAATGGCTGGAAACCCTGACGGCATCTGTCCTGGAGTGAAGAGCAGACCACGGCATCAACACCTCGAACTCATCATTTCTGAGTTTAGAGACTTTAAGACTTTAGATTTGGAGAACTGGACAAGAAGTAAAGCATTCATATAAACTATGGCTAAAAAAGTAACTCCCAGCATACATTCCCAGTAAGTGGAGATGGATGCCAAGAAGCTAAGAAGGAGAGAGTACAGAGTCATGAATCTGGCAGAGAGCCAGCACATGGACAGCTGGAACTGAGTGGTCCTTAGCTGTCCTATCGGAAAGCAGTTAGCCAAGAGCACTAGCCCCCATCCCACCGACTCTGGCCTCTCTGCCTCTTTCATTCACATGGCCACCTATCTGCTGCTATCACTAGCTGGGCATGGCAGCACATCCCTCTTATCCCAGCTACCAGGAAGGCTCAGGTGACAGATCTCTTGAGCTCAGGAATTCTCAGTTGGAGTGAGCTTATGCCGACTGGGTATTCTCCGGGATTTGGGCATGATGATGATGATGATCCCTGAGCCGGTGGGAGGAGGAGAGGTGACCTGGCCCAGAGCAGAAATAGAGAAGGGTAAAACTCCCATGTTTGTCATGTTTGTTACTGTGGGATCAGGCCTATGAAAGGACTCTGCACTTCCGGTCTCAGAGAGCTAAGGAGAATAGCTGTCAACAAACCAACAAACAGAATCTGCCCACAACCAAGCAGCCCTCTAAAATAACTGCTACCCCAATGGCCAGTTTGTTTCCTCAACTCCTGAGGGCCAAGTTGTTTCAGCACCATGGCCAGCCACCTGTTTTGCTCCTTGGCCAATGACACTGGTGCTACTCTTGTGAACATTTGCTTAATCAATCGATTTGTCCATTTACATTTGTAAACTACTTATAAAATATGGGTGCATGTGAATCTGGGAGCGACTGACCACTACATTGGACAGTGGTTGGTAGCTAAGAAAATTCCAGCAGGCTAAACTGACTCTAACAAGATGAAATCTAATGGTGGTATATAAATATTCACATGCACCATATTCATTTATAGTCTCTTATTGCCTACACTAGCCCATTTTATGTAGGTAACATCTCTATATATAGGTAAGTATATATACACATATATATATTACCCATATACAGTGGGTAAGTATATGTAATAATAGAATATATAGAATAAAATATATGTACATATGCACCATATGTGGATAAAATATATAAGCATATATACATGTTATACCTACATGTAGTATATATAAGCATACATACACACATAAACATATATATATATATACATATATGTCTCCCACAAATGGTATGAACTTGTTTTCTTTAATTGGAAAATAAAGAATGAGGGAGCCAGAGGTGGAGAGCAGCTAATGGACTGTAAAGGCACTACGCACTAGCAGTGTGATATGGCATCCAAAAAGGTTAATATGTTATTGGGCTCTATCAATCAATGTACAATGTCCAGGAGAAGAGACATTGCCATCCCATCATATTTGACTGCTCAGACCACATACAGACTACTACTTTTTTAAAAAGAACTTTGACAAGGGTGCAGGATTGAAGATGGAAGGTCCCGAGTTCAAATCTGACCTCAGACATTTCCTAGCCATATGACCCTGGGCAAGTCCTTTAACCCCCATTGCCTAGCCCTTATCACCTTTCTGCCTTGGAACCGATTTTAATATTGATTCTAAGACAGAAGGTAAGGATTTAAGAAAAAGAACCCTGACAAGCTGGAACATAACCAGAAAAAATCAATTAATGCAGGGAGGGAACTCAGAACTATGTTGGTGAGGAATGTTTGGGGGGTGATTGACTAGGAGAAGAAATCTGGTGGAGGTGGGGAAGTGGGGAGGAGCTGATTGCTAACTATGAGTATTTGAAAAGCTACAGTAGAAGAATAGAAGCTGTTCTCCATTGCTGAAGGAAGTCCCAGGAGCAGTGGATATATTTGGGGGGCTCCCAACAAGAAACTGATGACAGAGCTCTCTGAAAATGGAATTGTGACAAAGGGAGTTCATTATTGGCAGGAGGAGGGAGCTGTAGACTTATCTTCAATGTAGTGACAAGATTTAAGAGTTCGAAGGAATCATCAGTTTTCTAATCTAACTTTTTTTTTCCCGGTGAAAACCAGTGACCAGGAAGATGAAGTGACTTGACCAATGTCACGCAAGTAATAAGTATAGTCTAGATTAGACTTGGACTAGACAATTTCCCTTGAAGCTTGGTCCCGCTTTTTTGTTTTCTGAAGCACATTAATGATTTTTTAAATATCCTTGTTATTCTTATTTCCAATGCAGAATGTTGCTTGTTTTGCTACTTGGAGAATCTCTGGAGATAGCAAGAGGTTAAATGACTTGACCAGAGTCACCCAGTCCACACATCTCTGAGGCAGGGCTTGGTTTCAGATCTTTCTGACTGAGAAGGGCTACACCTCTCCACCCCCATCCCCACTAGTTATCACCTTATTCTACCAGCCTCCAACCAGATGAGTTACTCTAAGTTCTCATCTAAGCCCTGCCCCACAAAGGGTCTCCTTGGGCTATGGCAGATCATTCAACCAAATCACAGCCAGTACCAAGGACAGCGCCTCTGTTTGGTCTTACCTGCTCCCTTCCTTCAGCAATACCACAGCAATCCAGAAGCTCTTTCTCAGGAACAAAAGCAAGAAGAGAACCAGCACTTCCACAATGCAAAGCAAGATCACTAGAAAAAAAGAACAATTGAAGCTGTGACCCGCAAGCCCATGGCCTGCTGGGGCTGCTCCCCATTGACCTCAGCTCAGGCATAGACTTTGCTTCTGGGAAAAGCACATCTCCACAGGCTATATTCAAGGCCAAGAAAGTGTAGAGCCCCCATATCTAGCCAGCCAGCCAGCCAGATTCTGCAGAGATCTCCAGGAATGGAAGCTCTCCATTCTTCTCTTCAAACATTGAAAAATAAACTATTATTTGAAGGAACATTTCTAAGGGCTCAAGGCCTGTGGTGACTTTAGTGTGGAAACCCCTTCTACCAAGGTACTCATTGGAAACCTCTAGTCTAGGAAAGTTACTTAGGCCTCACAGAAGTAAGGTGAGTTGCCCAGGGTCACACAGCTAATGTGGCAGAGGTAAAACTTTTCCCAGTTCCTTCGAAGACTAAAGTTGGCTTCTTAGTCATTTGGTTATTCTATCGGCATAAGGATTTGATGGAGACTCTTGTCACCCCTCCAACCCCCCACCCTGCCCACCAAAGAATATGAGCTCTTGGAGGGCGAGGACTTGTGACATATCTTCATATTTCTAGCATTTATCAGAGTGCCTGGCCTAGAATATAAAAATAATAATAGTAGTATAAAAATATAGCATTTATTGGCTCTTTAATGTTTACAAAAGGCTTTATTTCTCTTTCTCAGACCTGACGCTAACACTGTGATACAGGTTTGATACTAGTCCCATGTTATAGATGAGGAACCTGAGACTGAGGGGGCTTTGGTGCCTTCTCCATCACATAGCTAGATAAGCACTAGAGGAAGGATTCATATTAGCGACTTCCTGACTCCAACTCCAGTGCACCAAGCTACTTAGACATCATATTTGTTGATAGCTAGAGGGAGCATTTAATAATGCCACATTTTGTGTCATTTGAAGAGTTACAGAACACCTTACACAGCATCTTGTTTAAGGCGTATTAGATGTTGACTCATTGATCCATAGGAACAAGGTTACTAAGAATATCTGGGAACCATGAGACTGTAGACTTCTTGGAGGGAGGACTTTTCTTTTCTTTTCTTTTCTTTTCATTCCAGTACTTTGCACAAAGCCTGGCACGTGAGAGGTACTTAGGAAATGGGTGGGGGCTGGACCACCTAGCATTTGTGAACAACTTGAAGATGTCAGTCTTTTACATAGCCACTATTTACATAGCCACATAAAGATACCCAAGAGAAGAGGTCCATGCAAAAACCTGCCCATCTCCATATGATTTGGGGATTTCCAAGGCTTGGACCTTATAGCAACTTGATTAAATTAATAGAATTATCATTAAATGAAAGAATTATCATTCCCATTTTATAAAGGAAGCAACTGAGCCTCCAAAATTCATTCAAGTTCAAACCACTAAGAAGTACCAAAGCATGGACTGATTCATAGCTTGGATGTTTCTGGTCTCTAGACCTAACAGAATGGTAAGGGGCAGGAAGGGAAGGAGAATGAGTGCTACAAACCACTTAGGATTACTATTCTTGCCCATTTCCTCTTTTTTTCCTAATATTATCTCGCCTTTTGGTTAATATCCCAACGTCATGGGAATGTTATGCTGCGTATGGAATGAGGCTTTGATAATGAATCATCTCCCTCCAGTGACTCAAAAGTTATTTTCACAATTGTCTTCTTCTGGTTAAGTACATATTTTTAATTTCATGAAAATTTATACCCTTAAAACATAGAAATTAGTATAAATGAGAGAGTTTAATATGGCCAAATTAAAAGGTAGCAAATGCTAGGCTGAAATCACCAGTGGCTGATGTTGGGACAAGATGATCTTTTAGCTCAAGGAAATGAGACCTGTCCGAATCACTTTATCTTCTGGCTCTGCATAAATGATAAACAGCTCACTGAATATTAAAACTTCTATCCCCATGGGTGGTCATCTACTGAACATTAAAAGTTGCCCCTCCTCCTCAAGTTTTACTATAAGTCAGAGGTTTTGAGCTAGGAGGAGATTTTGAGATCATTTTCCATTTTAAACCAAAGAAACTGAGACCTAGAGATAATATATGACTTGTGCAAGGTCACAGAGCCAGCTTTTTAGAAATCTAGGATGAGAACCCATGTCTCCCAACTATTCTTCCAATGTTCTCTGCTCTGGACTATTGTTTTTCTTATTATAATATAAAAGTGTTATAATAAGTTTCTCATCAACAGATAAAAAGAGAGGCTACATGCAGTTATGGATAGGGAGCTGGCTTCAAAGTAAGGAAGACCTGGGATCAAATCCTGCCTCCGATATACTGACTATGCGAGCTGGACAAATCATTGAACCTCTTGGTGTTCTAGGCAACTCTAAAATTCTCAGCCACAGAGAAGGCACCTATTCCCACTGTAGAGAATATGCTTTTTTCACCTGAGAGTCCTTATACCAATGGAACCACAGCTCTACATCCTAGCACCTATATAGAAATGGCATTTGCCAGATCTTTCTGCAATTGAATGCAATGCCATGACAATGTCTTTGGCACTAGGTTAATGAGACTCTTCTTGATGGAAATGACTTGTACTCCTATACTTGATGAAACAAGAGTGCTTATAATGTAGGCATTTCTCACAGAGTCCTTCACCCTACTGATGACATAACCATTTCATCTTAATAAACAAATATTTGATATTAACTGCCTTTAAAAGGTGGACTAATGTAAGAAACAGAAATTTTTTTGTGATGTCACATAAAGTTTGATGATACTGGTGAATCTACTTCTAAAAAATTTTAATTGAGCATATGTACAAATAGTTTGTTTTAAAAATATAACTATTAACTGCAAAATACTTCAAAAAGGATGATTTTATATATTATTGTCATATGTTATCACTTTAAACTATTTAACTTTCTAATAGCACTTTATTTTGTCCAATTACATGTAAAAGCAATTTTAAACATTCTTTTAAAAAATTTTTGTTTTCCAAATTCTCTCCTTCCTTTCCCACTTCTTAAGCAATTTGATATAGGTTATACATGTGAGTTATGCAAAACATATTTTCATATTAATCATGCTGTGTAAGAAAACAGACAAAAATGATTTTAAAAAATGAAGCTTTGATCTGCATTCAGATTCCTTCATTTCTTTCTTTGAAGGTGAATAGCATTTTTTCATCATTAGTCCTTGGGACTGTCTTGGAACATTGCATTGCTGAGAATAGCTAAGTCATTCACAGATGATCATCATATCATATTGCTGTTACTGTGTATAGGGTTCTACCAGTTCTTGCTTCATTTTGCATCAGTTCCTATAAGTCTTTCCAGGTTTTTCTGCAACCATCCTGCTTATCACTTATTATAGCACAATAGTATTCCATCACATTCATATACCACAACTTGTTCAGTCATTCCCCAATTGATGGGTATCACCTCAATATTTCAATTCTTTGCCACCACAAAAAGAACTGCTATGACTATTTTTGTACTTATAAATCCTTTTCCTTTTTCTTTGATGTCTTTGGGGTATATGCCTAGTAGTGGTACTGCAAAGTCAAGGGGTATGTGAATGTTTAGAGCCCTTTGGACATAGTTCAAAATTCCTCCCCAGAATAGTTGGATCAGTCCACAATTCTACCAGTAGAGCATTAGTGACCCAAATGTTCCACATTGATCTCAACCTTCCCCTTTTAGAACTATATAAATTGAACTGAAAAATAAATAAGAAAGAAGTAAGGGAAGTGAATGAAATGCTAGAAAAATTAGAGTTAATAGATATCTGGAGAAAACTGAACAGGGATAAAAAGGAATATACCTTCTTCTCAGCAGTACATGACACATATACAAAGATTGACCATGTACTATGGCATAGAAATATGGCAAACAAATTCAGAGAAGCAGAAATAATAAATGCAGTGTTTTCAGATCATAACGTGATAAAATGATAATTAACAAGTGTCTGTGGCAAGGTAAATTTAAAATTAATTGGAAACTAAATGATCTTATTCTTCAAAACTGGTGGGTCAAAAAAGAAACCACAGAAACAATTACAGACTTCATTACAGAGAATGACAATGAGGAGACAATATATCAACATCTATGGGATACTGTCAAAGCAGTACAAATCAGTGGACCTCTCGTCTCTAGGCTTAGCTCTCAATCCACTGAGCTACCCAGCTGCCCCCCATCTCTTTTGCATGAGAAAATTTACCTCTATTCTACCTCTCATTCCCCTTACTCCCAATGTATGCCTCTTTGTCACCCCTTAATTTGATCCTATCATATTCAAGTCATATCCATGCCCTCTGTCTCTCTATACTCCTAACTGCCTTAATAATGATAAAGTTCTGGGGAGTTAGTTACAATTATCATCTTCCCATGTAGGAATGTGACAGTTTACTTTTATTAAATCTCTTATAATTTCTCTTTACTATTTAACTTTTTTTATTTCTCATGTGACTTGTATTTTGAAAATCAAATTTTCTACCTAGCTCTGATCTTTTCATCAGGAATTCTGGAAAGTTCTCTATTTCATTGAATATCCCTTTCCCCCAGAAGGATAATACTCAGTTTTGCTAGATAAATTATTTTCTTAGTAGTAATCCTAGCTACTTTGCCCTCTAAGATGTCTTATTCCAAACCTTATGAACCTTTAATATAGAAACTACTAAGTTGTGTGTCATTCTGAGTGTTGCTCCATGGCATTTGACTTATTTCTTTCTGGATGCTTACAATATTTTCTCCTTGACCTGGGAGCTCTGAACTTTTTCTATAATAATCCTGGAAGTTTTCATTTTGGAACCTCTTTCAGGATATGATTGATGAATTCTTTCAATTTCTATTTTACCCTTTTTTCTAGGATATCAGGGAAATTTTTCTTTATAATTTTTTGAAAGATGATATCTCCGGCTCTGTTTTGGATTATGGCTTTCAGGTAGTACAATAATTGTTAAGTTTTCTCTCACCTCAATCTATTTTCCAGCTCATTTGTTTTTCCAATGAGATATTTTATATTGTTCTCTATTTTTCATTCTTTTGATTTTATTTTATTGTTTCTCAATGTCTTGTGGAGCCCTTAGCCCAATTCTAATTTTTTAAGGAATTATTTTCTTCAGTTATCTTTTGTACTTCCTTTTCCATTTGGCCAAATCTACTGAGAGTTCTTTTCCTTAGTAAATTTTTGTACCTCTTTTTTCCATTTGGTTAATTCTGCTTTTTAAGAAGATATTTTCTTCAGTATTTTTTGTACTTCCTTTATCAAACTACATAAATATTTTTTTCAGGATTTTCTCCATAATTAATCCAGTTAACAGTTAAAAGCAGACACATCATGGGGTACTAGAAAGACAGCTGGCCTCAAAAAGGAAGAAACAAACTTGAGTTGAAGTGGTGTTTCTGATCCATATTAGCTGGGTGACCTTGGATGAATCACTGTTTCCCTGTATCCTAGGGAGTTCTTAAGTGAGAAGTTCATTACCTTTTCTGTTTCAAAGAACCCTGTGACAGTTTCCTAAGCCTATGGACCCCTTCTTGGAATAAAGCTTTTAAGTGCATAAAATAAGACATAACATTCAAATGGAAGTCAATTGTTTTGAAATCATCTCCTTCTCTAGAATTATATACAACATAAACTATGTGTATTCATGCGTATATGTATATAGGTGTATAGATACATACATACATGTATGGTTTCTAGTCATAGAGCTTAGGTTAAGAACTCTTGTTCTAAGACTAAAAATTGTGGTGCAAATGCTCATTTGGATGCACAGGGTGAGTTCTACACGTGGAGAACCCCACATGGATGGAAGTCTGGGTGGAGTGAGCTTGAAGAAGAACGGGTGAGACTAGATGGGGTGAAGGAGAGAGAAAGTGTTTATAACAATGGGATCGCAGAGAGAACGTGGTGTTTTGCCCCCTCATTTTATAGACGAGGCAGCCAAACACCCACAAGGCTGACATTCTTGGGACTTTTTGATCTCTAACTAATACAAACCTGAAGACTTTGTCAAAGATGCCCCCCAAAGAATTTGGAAGCATTTAAGGAGGTTGGGGTCACACTGGTTGCCAACATTGCATGTCATCCTTGTCCAGTGTCCTTGCCCAGGGCATTATTCTCTTGTCTTATTCCCTCAGGCAGCTTACAGCACAATTTGACACACGATTTATTGTCATTTTGAACAAAATATTAAAAGTCACTTACTAAATAGGAGCCAGGTTTGTGTCAACTTCAAGTAGATTCTCAAGTCAGACTGGATACCGAGGTCCAAGATAGTGACTTCGGCTCCAGGATGTGACTGAAGACGTTGATACTCCAAGTAACAGTACCCTATTCCTTCAAAAAAAGAATTAGAGCCAATAAGCTAAGGATTTTCTGGAACACTAAAAAGGGAATGTGATTCTTATTAAGTGTGCTACAAGATGGATTCCTCCATGGGGGCAATTTTTATTTCTCTATTAGAGACTTTACTTAAAGCCAAGAGGCCCCATGCTCGTGGACATTTTCAGTAGCTATTTCTACCCAATGGAAATTTGTCCAGCATAGTCCTGTCCGCCATCACTGCTTGATTATGGTCCAAACATTAATAATGTATTTTTTTTAATTTAAATTTTTTTTTATTTTAAACCCTTAACTTCTGTGTATTGACTTATAGGTGGGAAGAGTGGTAAGGGTAGGCAATGGGGGTCAAGTGACTTGCCCAGGGTCACACAGCTGGGAAGTGTCTGAGGCCGGATTTGAACCTAGGACCTCCCGTCTCTAGAATAATGTACTTTTGAAATTTCATCACAGAAAGTGAGAAGAAAAGGAGGTTGGAGGATTGTCTCCTGCTTGTCGCTTTGTAGTAGAAACATGGCCAAATGCGTCTTCCCCACAGATTGGGGGCTTTGGACTTTTTCTGTGGTCTATTGCAAGTTAAAGAGAAAGCCGAACCCATTCCAAAAGGGTCTAATTATCTTAGTGAGCAAGTGGTTTGGAGTTCTGGTTCGTCAGCAGACATTCTCTAGCAGCAATGAGCTTGGCAAGCCTTGATTGAGTGTAGACCAGTGATTCCCAAACTTTTTTGGCCTCCCGCCCCCTTTCCAGAAAAAGTATGACTTAGCCCCCTGGAAATGAATTTTTTTAAATTTTAGTAGCAATTAATAGGAAAGATAAATGCACCTGTGGCCATCACCGCCTTCTTGGATCGCTGCAGTACCCACCAGGGGGCGGTAGCACCCACTTTGGAAATCACTGGTGTAGACTAATAGAATCTCCTTTTCCAGGTGGGAGGAGGAAGTGGAAAGACAGAACAGCTGGGCCAAACTGAAATCTGCATGGCATGGGTCAGTATGAAAAGCACCCAACAAGCATCATTTTATGACCAATTCAGTTGTAGAAGTATGGTGACTGGAGAGAGAAGCCTTGTACCAGTAGGTACTTAATAATTGCTCTCTCATCCCCTTGGAAGATTACTTTGTATTTTTTGGTATCTACTTATTTAAATCCATGTTCTCTCCCTGGAAAAGACGTAACTTCCTTGAGGACAGGGAGCATTTCTTTTTTAGCTCCGTATCCCTAGGGCTTAGCTGGCTAGTCAGTCAATAAAAGCAATGACTAGCCCCTGGTCTGAACCATAAGAAATGCTTCAGAAATGCTTGCTCCTTGATTTCTTGATTGGGTCAATCTGACTCAGGCTAGCCAAGGGGAGTCTGTGGTCTTCAAACTCCCTACTATGTGGATTAGGAAATAGTTGGGAATTGTGATATGTTTTGTGGATCCTGACTGAAGAATCTGTAAACAAATGAGCGGAGTTTCTTCTCACTTGCCCCCCTTTGGGACTATGCTTTCCAGGTGAAGAATAACACGCCATGCCACCACCAGCTTTGCTGCGTGCTAAATGACACTGGCAAGCGCAGGGAAAAGAGGAGGAGTTCTGAACCTCTCCACGTCCTGGAGCCCTCTGGCTATCTGGGGGCCCCCCAGGACCCTTTAAATGCTACAAGAAAGTACAGCCAAGTACAGAGGGAGTCAAGGGGGAGTCAAAAAGAGATGGGGTTGTTTTCCTATCCAATCCCAGGGCCCTCCTGAAATCTCTCGATGGACCCCGGATCCCACAACCTGAGCCTTGCTTTAGGAGTGGACCTACCATGTGCTACCTACCATATGCTATGATGCCGACAACACCGACCACAAAGATCCACAATATGAAGCTGGCGCAGAATCTCAGGAACAACAGGAAAAGCCAGCTGCCGATCATTGCCAGGAAGAGACCCCTGAAAGGGAGAAAAGGAGGAAGCTGAGAGAAGCCACATCCAGCGTTCTCCCGGCTACAATGCATTCCTATCAGTGAAGACAACCCATGCACTTCAGCATCACGGCCACCCTGGGACCCAACTTCCTCATCCTGACTCTGAGATATGAAATGGGGCATGACAGGTTCACCCAAGAGCTGGGGAGCCCAGGGACCGGTCCTGCTTCCCTGGAGTCCTCCTAGGTCAAATGGCACTCATCACAAATGAAAAAGATATAATCAGCTCTGGGCAATTTCCATCGTACTTAAAGGTTATACTTTCTGGAGTCACATTGCCTCCAACGTCTGGAGCAGATTCCCTGCCCATCTTTCTGGCACCTCCTAGAAGATGCCTTTCCTGGTATTTACTTCTTTTTATAAACCCAATTTTATTTTAATTTCCAATTTAAAATTCTCTCCTTCCCCTTCTCCCACCACCTGAAATGACAAGAAAAGCAAATCTGTTACAAATATGTAGAGTCAAATAAAATAAATTCCTGCTTTAGCCATGCCAAGAAAAGACAGGAAAGGAGAGGAGAGGAGAAGAGAGAAGAAGAGGGGAGGGGAGAGGAGAGGAAAGGAGGGAGAGCGGAGGGAAAGGGAGAGGAGGGGAGGGGAGGGGAGAAGGAGGGGAGAAGGAGGGGAGAGGAGGTGGAGGGGAGGGGAGAGGAGGAGGAGGGGAGAGAAGAGAAGAGAAGAGAAGAGAAGAGAAGAGAAGAGAAGAGAAGAGAAGAGAAGAGAAGAGAAGAGAAGAGAAGAGAAGAGAAGAGAAGAGAAGAGGAAAAAGAGGAGATGCCTCCATTTGCACAGAATTCCTCACCTCTCTCTCTGGAGGTAGGTAGTATGCTTCATCATGAGTTCTCTGGAAATACAGTTTGTCATTGTGTTCATCAGAATTCCCAAGACTTTCAAAGTTGTCTTTACCATACTATCATTACTGTTATTTTATAAACTGTTTCCCAGGTTTAGCTCATTGCATTCTGCATAAGTTTTCCCAGATTTTTCTAAAGCCGTTACCTCCACTATTCCTTCAAGCACAATAGTATTGTATCACATTCCTATATCATAATTTATTCAGCCATTCCCCAATAGATGGCAGCCCTCAGTTTCCAATTCTACAAAAAGAGCTGTATTCATTTTTTGGTACACACTCGTCTGTTTTTCTTTGGGAAACGTACCTAGAGGCAGTATCACTGGGTCAAAGAGGAATGCATCGTTTAATAACTTTTGAATAAAGTTCCAAGTTACTTTCCAGAGTGGTTGGACCAGTTCAAATTCCACAAGTCAGTGCAATAAAGTACTTATTTTCGCCAGATTTTCTTTAGCAACTTAGCCAATCTGATGTGAGGTGGCACATTAGAATTCTTTTAATTTGCATTTCTCTAAATATCAGTGATTTGGAGTAATTTTTCTCCTGTGACTGTGATTGTTTGCATTTCTTCTTCTAAAAAATATCTATTTTTGGACCATTTACCAAATGGGGAATTAATCATTTTTTCTTAAAAATCTGACTCTGTTCCTCAGACATTTTAGAAATTAAACATTAATCAAAGAAATATGCTGCAAAGACTTGACCCCACCCATGTTCCTACTCTGTTTCATTTCATTGATTTTGTTTGTGTAAAAGCTTTTTTTTTTTAATTTTTGGGAAACAGAATTGTTCCTTTTACTTCCTGTGAACTTCTCAGTATTTTGTTTAGTCGTGAACTCTCTCGAAACCACAGATTGATTTCCATGCTCCTCTAGTTTGCTTATGTTACCCTTTATGCCACAATCATACACCATTTGCAGTTTACCTTTGTGCATAGTCTGAAATTTATTCTAGACCAACTTTCTGCCAGACTTCTTTCCCGTTTTTCCCAGCAGTTTTTGTTACATAACGAGTTCTTGCTCCAAAAGTTGTGAGTTTGTCAAAAACTAGCTGGCCATGTTCATTGGCTTCTGTAAGCCACATACGCCATCCATTCCACCAATCAATGCTCCCATTTCTTAACCAGTACCAAATTTTTATAATTATGGCTTCGTAATACAGTTTGAAATGAGATCGTGAGATTCCTTTCCTTTCTGGTTGTTTTTATTCCACTGTTATTGGTCCCATTGATATCGCTGCCCTTTTCTTCACTCCAAATATGTTTTATTCTTTTGGGGACAGCTGACGGCATAGTGGATAGAGCACTGGGCCTGGAATCAGGAAGAACCGAGTCCAAATCTGGTCTCAGACACTTACCAGCTCTATGACCCTGGAATTACATAACCTTGTTTGCCTCAGTTTCTTTATCTGCAAAATGAGCTAGAGAAGGAAATGGTAAACCACTCCTATATTATTGCTGAGAAACCTCCAAATGGGTTCATGAAGGGTCACATACAATGGAACAACCACCACCACATGGTAGTCCTTTGATAGTCTGATGGATGTGGCACTGAAGAAGTAATTAATTCAGGCAGTATTGCCAGTTTTAGCAGATCGTCTCACCCTGAACTTACAATTCCCGTTTCTCCAATAGTTTAGATCTGGCTTTACTTATTGAAAGAGTATTTTGTAATTATATTCATAAAGATCCTGTATGGGAGGTGAGACAGGGAGGTGCCTAAATAGCTTATTTTTTTTTCATGGTTATTCTAAATGGAATCTCTATTTCTATGTCTTCCTGCTGGGTTTTATTGCTAATATACAGAAATGTTGATTCCTGTCTTTCTTTTATATCCTGCAATTCTTCAGAAGTTGTTCATTATTTTGAGTAGAGTTTTAGTTTGTTCTCTGGGGTTCTCTTAGTAAACCATCTATCATCTGTAAGGAGTGGCAGTTTGGTTTCCTCTTTGCTTATTTTCATTCTTTTTTTTTTCTTGCTTTAGTTCTAGCGCTAGCAGATTTCTAGTATACCAAGAAACAGAAACAGTGAAAATGGGCACCCAGATCTTACCAGAAAAGCTTCCAGACTGTCACCATTGCAGACATGCAGTGGGTTTCACTACTGATCATTTTAAAGAAAGCTGGTTATTCCTGTGCTTTTCATTATTTTTTTTAAATAGGAATGGCTATTGCATTTTGTCAAAAGCTTTTTTCTTTCTCTAGTGAAAAATAACATGATTTTTTTTATTAATATGGTCCATTGGGCTTATAGTTTTTTTCTAATATTAAACCAGACCTGCATTCCTGGTATATATCCAATCTGGACATAACTTATGATATTTGTGATATATTTATCTCTTTGCTAGTATTTTATTTAAATTTTTTGAATCAGTGTTTGTTAGGGAAATTAGTCTATAGCTTTCTTTCTTTCTTTTGATTGTCCCTGGTTTACACTGGCACGATACTTGTGACATAGGAGGAATTTGATAGGACTCCTTTCTTTACCTATTTTTGGTCAATTAATTTTTATTTTATTTTATAATTATATATAATCAAATATTTTAACATTAAAAATTTTTATTTATTTAACATGTAAAAATAATTTTTGAATACCAAATGCTCTCCCTCCATCCTATTCCATCCCCATTCTTGAGAAGGCAAGCAATTTGATACTAGTTCTATGTGAATAATCAGTCAAAACATCTCCATATTAGCCATTTTGCAAAAGAAAAAACAAAGAAAAAAATAAAGTCGTTGTCTTTAAGTATGCTTCAATCTGCATTCAGACTCCATCAGTTCTTTCTCTGAAGATGGAGAGCTTTTGTCATAATAAGCACTTCAGAATTGTCTGGGATCGTTGCATTACTGAGATTAGCCAAGTTAGTCACAGTTGGTCATTGGACAACATTTCTGTGTACAGTGCTCTGGTTCTGTTCATTTCACTTTGTATCAATTCATATAAATCTTCCCAGGTTTTTCTGAAAGCATTAATTCACCATTTCTTACAGCAGAATAGGAAATGATCACGATGACATACCACAACTCGTTCAGCCATTCCCCAGCTGATAAACATCTTCTCAATTTCCAATTCTTTGTTACCACAAAAAGAACTGGTGTCAGTGCGATTTCTACACTTAAGTCCTTTCCCTTTTTCTTTGACCTCTTTGGGATTCAGACCCAATAGTGGTATTGCTGGGGGGAGGATAGGCACAGTTTTATAGCCCTTTCGTCATGGTTCCAAATTGCACTCCAGAATAGTTGTATCAATTCACAACTCCCTCAACAGCTGATTGGTGTTATCTATGTTTTCTCTCATCCCTTCCAACATTTGTCGTTTTCCTTTTCTGTTATATAAGACAATCAGATGGGCATGGAGTGGTACTAATGAGTTGTTTTAGTTTGTCTCTCTCTAGGCAATATTTAGAGAATTTTTCATATTGCAAGAGTTTTATTTCTCCTTCAAAAATGCCTTCCTATTCTTTGACCATTATCAGATGGGGAATGACATGTTATTATAATTTGACATATCTCTAAGTATTTGAGAAATGAACCCTTTATCAGAGAAATTTGCTATCAAACTTTTCCCTCCAGTTTTCCTGCTTTCCTTCTAAACTTGGATCCATTGGTTTCATTTGTGGAAAATCTTTTTAATTTGATGTTATGCATATTATCCATTTTACATCACTTAATGCTCTTGTGCTCTCTTATTTGGTTCTGCTAACGTGGCTGCCTTCACATTTTTTTTTCTATCATTTGCCTTGATATTCCCGGCCTTTTTTCTCTTCTAGATGAAGATTGTCTGCCATCCCCTCCACTTTCCCCTCCATTGTAAAAGCGCTTCCTCTTGATCTTCTGTTCCTCATTTTTCCTCTCCCTTCCCCCTTCTCCCATTGCATCCCTCTTTATCACTCCTTAATCTTATTTTTTAAATCACCCCATTATAGTCATCTCACAACCATGTCCTTTGTCTATGAATATTCCTTCTAATTGCCCTAATAATGGCCAGATTCTTAGGCGTTACAGCTACCATCTTCCCATATAGGAATGTATGAATTTTAACCATATTGATTCCTCTATGATTTCTCTTCATTTCTCTGTTTACGCTTATCTTGAGTCTTGTGTTTGAAAGTCACGTTTTCTATTCAGTTCTGGTCTTTTCATCAGGAATTCCTGATCCTTGTCTATTTTCCCAAACATTTATGTAGTATCGGAATGATTTTTTTCTTGACATATTTGATAGAATTGGCTTAGAAAGCACATGGTCTCGGGTCTTTTGCCCTTCGGGAGTTAATTTGTGATCTCTTCGCTTGCTTCTTCTCAGATAAGGTCATTTGTGCTCTCTTGTTCCTGGTCTCTTGCTTTGGTTGATTTGTGTCTTTGCAAATATTCTTCCATTTCACTTAGATCCCCATTTTTATTGGCACAGAGTCGAGTGGACTCACTCCTAATGATTGCTTTTATTTCTTCTTCATTCATTTTGATCTTGTTCATTTTTGATACGGATAAATGGGGTTTTTGTCTCTTTTTTTTCAAATTAAATTAGCCCAGTTAGGCTTCTCTATTTCATTGTGTCCTTCTTCTGTTTTTACTAGCTCAGTCTTGGAGCCCCAAAGTTTCCAGCGTTCCCAAAGCAGTGTGAGCCAAGCAAAGTCTATTCACCAGCCTCCTTTCTAAGCTCTGCAAGTTCTTGACCCAGGTCGGGTCTATCACTTTGTCCTTCTTTGGTAGTTTCCACAGGCTGCCACCAGCCACTGGTCCACTCGGAAGTTCTGCTAGGTCAGAACGATCGAACATTTGGCCCCCCTTTGGCCCGGGGCTCCTGCCCTGCTCATTCCACTACAGGCATAGAGCCTGGACTAACGGCTGGAATCGGCTTCCTACTCTGTCTGCTCCTGGGATCGAAGAGTCACACAGTTCTGTTTTCGGACCTCGTTCTTGGCTCAGCCCATAGCTACGGCCCGTGCTTACAACCACTCCCCTCGTCCCTGTCCCTGTGACCAGAAGAGGCAACGGGCAACAGAGCTGCCAAATGGTGCTCATGCCTGTGGCCAGCCCTAGCTTGGGGATGCCGGGGCTCTTTTCTGCCCACATGCTTTCTAACGTAGTGCTCTGGCTCAGCTCTCTCTCATTCTCTCAGTGCCTTGGATACGTCCCCAGCAGCCCCTCTCTGATATCTGTGGACCTCTGTATGGCCCTAAGCCGCCTTGGGCTGGAAGAATGCTGGGCCTTTCCCTTAGCTTTCCAAATCAACCCATTCTGGTGCAGTTTCTAGATGACTGTGGAGAAGGGATGATGGGGAGCCAGGCTCAATGGGCTCCTCCATCCTGACTCTGCCCCCCTGGGCATTTATGACCCACGCTGAATGTGTCTGCTGTCTCCCATCCCTGAGCCCCATAGAAGGTGTCTGGGGTTTGTAGTCCAGTTGCTTAGCACGTACTGGGGGGCTAGAAGCTTCCTTTGATTGCCTCATTGGCATCTCTCTTCTCCCTCTGAAGAAAAGGGCCCAAAGGGAAGGGAAAGGAGAAGAAAATCTTAAAATGAAGCTGCCTTGAACAGAGCACTAGAGGTTGGGAGGAGGCCCTCAGGCAGGCAGCTCCTCGGTTTCCGGCAGGCTAGTGGCTAGGCATGCGATTTCCCAGTTAGAACTCTGCTCTTTCGGGGGGCTTCCTCATATGAAGGGCCTGAGCATCTTTTCTAACCTCTCACTCTTCTACAGCATTATTTCCACCGAAGTAGAACCTGGGAAGAGCGGCGTCTGGCCCTTCCTCAAAGGGGGTGCAGCGGGTGTCTTTACCAATACTCAGGCTTTGAACCAGCAAATATTTTTCTTTGCAAATCAAAGAACCCAGAAAAGGTTGGCTTCCAAGTATTATGAGCAGCAAGAACCCCCACCTCTACCCCACCCCACGCACACTTACCCAGGCGATGGACTGCACTCCCTCGAATCCTGCACATCCTACAGGAGTTTTACAGTGCCTACAGGCCCAAGGTAGGCATTCAGAGTGTGTGTCGAGGCTAAGGTGCTTTGCTCTAAAGCCTGCCCAGCTCCTTTTTAGGAGTCCACAGTCAAAGCTCCGTGTTATTCTTATTTTTCTGTTCCCTCTACCTCCCCTCAGTTCCCAGAAGGCAGTGGAAACTTCTCGTGGTCCGATCCCTGATCCCTCCCCCCACCAAGTCCTGACCCCACTGAAGCCCCCTCAACGTCCCGAAGTTCTCTTTTATGGCTGGTTTCCCCAGTTTTAACATTCTCCAGCAGATGGCAATCATCGCCTTCTTTCCAAGGAACCAGGTCTGCCATTGGCCCAGGCGGAGAGATGGTCCTAGAGCCGCAGTCTCGATAAGTATGACCCAAGTGGGCCAGAGCAAGCTCATTTCTTGGAAATTTCCCTCGGTGTATCCTTTCTGCCTTCTCCCACGTGTCTCTTGGCACGTCACGGGAACTTTCTTTTCTTGACCTCTTTGAACAAGACTTTCTTCATCCTCACACGAGCGGCGTGGGGAATCGGTCCAGTTGGTTGCCTGACCATCACAGCAGCATCTGGGCAGCGTCCTTCCTAATCGTGCCAGGACCTAGCACGGAGGCCCACAGGGCCATCCCTGTCATCTCCTCTTTGGTACTTCCATTGGCCAGCATTTTCTAGGGCATTTCTAGGACCGTGTTATTCAGACGACCTCAGAGCTGCCTTTAAAGAGAGCACCATTAGGGAGAAAAGGAGGGCAAAGCCAGATGCTGCCAGCAAAGGCTCTTCTACTGAAGGAGAAGGACCTTTCCAGAGGCAACAAAAAGTCTTGTGGTCCCAGACACACAGCTAAGCCTACGATCAAGGAATGGCAGGGTCTCTCAGGGGGCAAACCATAATGAATGATCGCAAAGTAATACAAGCTGGCTTCGATAACTTCTCCAAGTCAGTCAATCAATGAGCACTTATGAAGCCCCAGACCCCAAAGCTAAGCACTGGTTGAGTTTTCCTGACCTCAGGGTAATACCCAGGACAAAAGGGTTCAACAAGAAAATCTGGTTTCAGTGATAGTACGGGCCACGTGCTGGCCAACAGCCCGAGACGGTGGCCCTCTGCGAGGAATAGAAACCTGCGAGGGGACGCCAGGACGAGGAATAGCGCCTGGGCTACTGCCTTGAACTGCACCTCCCAGAAGTCCTTCCTGATCCCTCTAGTGGTCAGTCCTCTCCTCTTTCTCAACATGTCCTGTGCTTGCACGTCTGGGTCCATGTCCATAGACCTAGAGCTGGAAGGCCACAGCCTCAGAGGCCATCTCTTACCTCTTTCTTTTGTAGATGAGGAAACCGAGGCGCAAGGGAGTTAAAGAACTTGCTCAAGACTCCCCAGGTCAGTGCTAGTGTCAGCCTCCCTTTTAGAACACAAATACCCTTTGAGGCCAGGATCGGCTTTGCTTTCGTCTTTGCACCCAGCGTCTAGCATGACGCCTTCTGGAGAGGACTCGGCTAAATCAAAGCCTCTCTAAATCGAATGGGCCGCAAGATGGTGCCATTTCTGGCTCTTTAAGAGCGTGGAATGAATCACGAAGGGATGGAGACCTAAACAAGTCATTGCCCCAAAGAAGTGGAGGCCCATAACATGTGCATGTAAGAATGAGAGTGCCCGGGGAGTGGAGTCAAAGGACCCAAACCCTGAACCACTCTGTAACTGGGAAACAGAAAACAACAGCAGGAGGCAGGGAGGAACTCCAGGAAGACACAGGCAGAAAGGCCAAGTCAGAGCATCACCCAGAGACAGGGTGGGTGGAGCAGGGGAGGGAGAGGCTGACAAGGAACCACTTACACGATAATCCAATCCCAAGCGCTTGTAAAATCTTCAACGATTTTTAAGCCCATCGTCCTCATCTTAAGGAGCAGGCTGATGCCTCTGCATTCAAGGAGAAGAGAGAAGAAGAAGAAGAAGAAGAAGGTGTGAAAAAGCAGCTTTCTGGCTTGCCCTGAAAAGAAATGCTGTTAATGCAGTGAACAGACTGCACGAGCTGCTTTTTAATGTCTCTTTGCAAAAAGCTACTCTTGGCGATGTTTGCTCGTTGGTCCAGCTCCAACGTCCATGCAATCCCCCCCTTAGAAAGCCTGCGCGTCCTGGGAGCATCCCGGAGGAAAGTAGCACCCCAGGACATCAGGCAAGTGCGAGTTTATTGGTCTTCTCAGCGGGGGGAGGGGGGCCCAAAAGAGCCCCCAGAGAAGCGGAGTTCAGGGGCCACTCGCTCGGCAGGAAGCACCAGCCTTAAAGGCATCCTCAGTGCCACCCATTTGGGAGCGACTTCAATGGCAATCCTTGAGTAACGAGACAACCGCAGTGAGATGGACGGGTGGATACAGGCAAGGCTAGACAGCACGTCTTGTGGGTAAGGCCCTAAGGTGAGTAGCCTGGATCGATGGACTTTGAGGCCAGGCCACATTCGGACCCCAGAACCACTTGGATTGCCCTGTTTAAGTCAAGCATGTCTTATCTGCCCGATTTCTCTCTCAGATGGTTTATTTTATTATCATTTTAAGTACAGAAAACCAGGAGACTTTGGACATGGTGCGTCTGGTGCTGACCCGAGAGCTTCGATTTCTGGGAGTCGGGGGGTTTTAACCTGTTTTTACCAGACAGAAGTAAATAAGCTTTGCTCTTGTCACAGGACCAAGGTTTGGAGCTGGAGGGCCCTTCCAGGCCTTTGAACCCAAACTCCTTGTTTTACAGATCAGAAAATGAAGGAGCCAAAGAAACTGAGGGATGTGCCCAAGGTCCCTTGGTTAGCAAACGGCCAGGGCCTCCGGCTCCAAAGCGGGCACCTCCCACTCTGCCTCCGCTCTGCCTGAATTCCTACAAACTTTCGGGAAAGACCAACGAATGCCTCCAAAAGGTGTTCACAAAACTTTTCACTTCCTCATTTAAACCCAGCAACCCTGGGCATGCTGGTGTATGGATTCAAGGGGGCACACACAATAGCACTAGGAGGTGGCACATGCCATGCACAGGCAGGGCTGCTAGACAATCCTAAATCCATAGAGAGATGTCACTTTAATGATCTCTTCCCGGTGGCACCCTTGCTCTGTCTGTCTGAATGTCTGTCTGTCTCTCTGTTTCTGTCTGTCTGTGTGTGTCTCTCTCTCTATCCCTCTCTGTCTCTGTCTCTTTCTGTCTGTCTGACTGTCGGTCTCTGTCCATCTGTCTGTCTGCTTCTGTCTCTCTCTCTGTGTCCCTGTCTGTCTGTCTGTCTGTCTGTCTCTCTCTCTCTCTCTCTCACACACACACACACACACACACACGTATTTCGGATCCCTCGCTAATGCCACCTAACGTGGCACAAGTACACTCATGACACTGTTTGGAGGTGGGGGATGGAGAGGGCTCAGACTCCAGTCTCGAGGAAAGGAGTCTAGTGCAGGGAACAAGGTCCAGCCTTGGAGGCAGCGTTGCCTGGTCTAAGTCTTGCCCTGCTATGGACCCAGGGACCAGACAATTCACTTCTTTCTGCCATCTCCCCACCCCAATGAGACCCGAGGATGGGGCCATAAGCCAAGCCTCGAAGGGAATCTCCGAGGGCTGCCGGAGGCGCGAGGCTGGCCAATGATTCCGCGGACATCTGTTCTGCCTGGCTCCTGCGCACGGAGGCCCTCTGGCTGACCAGTCACCCCAAGCTCAGCCTCGCGCCCCGACTTCGCTAAGCGTACATTTGGGCAGCTGCTTCCCGTCCCCCAATCCCGCCTGATGTTAACAGCTTCTTGGCTCCACTCCCCGGTCCTCCGAGAAGCCCCAGCCCCGAGCTTGGGCCATGAGCGGAGGGTCCCATCCAAAGAGAAGCCGAGGAGAGCCGCAGACATACTTAGCAGCTTCCTGGAGGTCGGAGATATTTCTCAAGGTTCCAATTCCATCAACGAACGTGGTCAGGTTTCTCACTGTCACCATGCCATTTTGAATAGAAAAGTCAGGGAAGCATCTCTTGAAAACTGTACAAAAGAAATGGAAAGGACGGGAGTCACTCCTCTGGCCCCAACCCACGCCAGGACCCCTTCAGATGCCCCCACCCCCTCCCTACTCAAGCATCCGGCCCTTGTTAGGTCACGGGTAGGCGAGCCAGTGCAGAGAGCCAAGTGCCCCATCCTTGCCAATGGGAAGATTGCCTGACGGTCCGAAAGCTAAGAGGGAACCTACAGCCTGCTGCCTGTCCTGCCGCGAGACTGCTGGGTGGCCCCCTTGAGCACAAGGTACGCATGACACAGGAAAGAGAGATGGAAATAATATTTATTGCCCCGATTAAAAAATAATTTAATAACCAGGTCAGACTGGATTTTTTGGAGGGGAAGCCTGTTTTCTCATAGGGAAAACGTAGATGCCCCTTCAACCAATCCCTGACAATTAAGTCCCCCTAACAAAATAAGAGCCGAGTCCCCATTTGGGCATCTAAAGCAATGGAGGCTTGATCTTTTTGATGTCATGGCCATCCGACCCTCCTCCAGCTCTCTTTCCTCTTTATGGGTTTCCAGAGATCACGACAGTTCATTCTGAAGCCATAAAACAGGAGTTTGATTTTGCTGATGAAAGTGACCCTGACGAGGGTTTTCTCAGAATCTGATATTTTCGTGCTGATTCTAATTGAACAGTGCCCACGGCTAAGTACTGGGATGATGAGATGGCCTCCAAGGTCCCTTCCAGCTTAGAGGCAGGAATCTGTGATTTTGGACCCCAAACAAATGGAACAAAAGCACCGTCTCTCCCCAATTCATCTAAGAAGGCAAGAAAGATCAGATCAGAAGGAGTTTATCTTGTGGGCAGCTGGGTAGCTCAGTGGATGGAGAGCCAGGGCTAGAGATAGGATGTCCTGGGTTCAAATCCGGCCTCAGACACTTCCCAGCTGGGTGACCCTGGGCAAGTCCCTTGACCCCCATGGCCCACCCTTACCACTGTTCCACCAAGGAGCCAATACACAGTATTGACTCCAAGAGGGAAGGTGAGGGCTTAAAAATTTTTTTTAAAAAAGGAGTTCATCTTCAGAGGCGTCTGTTCTGGGAAGAGCCACAAATGACTCCTCCTTACACATCAGGATGTGATCCAGGGACGATTAAACAGGTTTTTAAAAAATCGATCAGTAGCAACAAAAAATGGCGAGTCTTTGTTATGTCCTTCCTGACTCATCCGGTCTACAGACAGGGCACTGCAGTGGATCTGGGAGCTCCCTAATACGGATGGGCACTTTGGCTAGTGATTCAGCTTTTGGTTCATCCACGCCTGCCCATCCTGCCCACTGAGCATGGATTCTACTCATTTAACGTGGCTCCCACAGATGTACTGGATCGCCCTTTGGATTCCTGTTCTGGTACTGCGTGGCCCTGGGCGAGTGACTAGAGCTTCTGGACCTGTCTAGGAACGGAGCGTGTTGAATCCAGCTTTCCTTCTCAGGTTCCTTTTGAAGCAACGGTTTGCTCAGGAAGGTACCCACACGGCCCCCTTGTGGAGACCAAGCCCCAAGCCCCAAGTCTGCATTTCAGAGACAAGAGCGATCACTCACAAGGTCTGCTGGGAATAATCAATGACGGGCAGTCTTCATCCCGAAAAACGGAGGGTGCGGGCTGAAAGCAAAGGAAGAATCTGTCAGGTTACTTTTAGCCTTAATGTGGAAACCCTGAAATCTGTCCCTCTTTTAAAAAGGGACAGCCTAACACACTCGCCATCTAGTTCCTTCCCAGATCTGGGCTCCCACAGATGGGCTGCTCTGAATCGTTCTCAAGCTGCTTCTTGCTCTGCTCGCTAAGGCGCACGTCAGCAGGGCTAATGCCGTCCACCATAGCCAGCCCTACCTTGGACGCCACGGCATGGTCCTTGGGCAACGGCTCCGCTACAAAGACTGGGCTCTTGACGGAGGCAAAGAAGCTGCTCGCGTTCCCCAGAAGAGCTCAGTCGGAGGGTGAACCCACTGCATTTTGGGGCTCGGCTCCCCCGCTTACCTTTAAAGGGTTGTCAAAGCCAGGCTTGCAGTACTGCTGATAGTATTCCCACTGGCTTCGATTAACCGCGTAGTTTTGTTGCACGTCTATGAAGGTCAAGAATCTGTCTGGGCACGTGGAAACGCAGACCTGTGTGAAAGAAAGAAAAGCCCCGAGAGAGACCTAAGGAGCTGGCTGGGGAAAAGACGCCCTCTCCATGCAGCTGCCAATCCAAGGGTCTCAAGGAAAATGGCAGCCTGCCTTGTTCGTGACTGCGTGAAAAAGCACATTTTCTAACAACAGCCCTCGAACCAATCTTGCAGAGACCAAAAGCTGGATCTCGGAGAGCCCAGGGCCCAGATGTCCAGAGCTGGAAGAAAGCGCAGGGATCACTGAATTCAATATTTAACTTTTACAGTAGGGGAAACTGAGGTCCAGTGTTTCATGCAAAGTCACACAATAAATGACAAAGGCACTTGGGACTCAAGGCCAGGTTTTCTAACTCCCAATAATTTATTCTTCCTACATAAGATGATACAACGGGGGGCAGCTGGGTAGCTCAGTGGATGGAGAGTCAGGCTTAGAGACAGGAGGTCCTAGGTTCAAATCTGACCTCAGACACTTCCCAGCTGGGTGTGACCCTGGGCAAGTCACCTGACCCCCATTGCCCACCCTTACCACTCTTCCATCTATGAGCCAATACACAGAAGTTAAGGGTTTAAAGAAAAAAAAGATGATACAACAGAAAGAGTGATTCTGGAATGAACAGACCAGGGTTCAAATCCCAGCCACGAGGCTACCCGTATGAACTCAAAACAATGTCATGTCCTCAAGTCTCAGTTTCTTCATTTGTGAAATGAAAGGGTTGGATGAGAAAGTCTCTGAGGTCCCTTCCAGACATAAGTCTTTCATCATATGAGAAGAAATGGAAAGAGTACAAGATCTAGGATTCGAGGACGTGGGTTCAGATCCTGCCTTTGGATACATCTATGTGTACATGAACTTGGGCAAGTCACTACACTTTCCTCATTAATCCAATGAGAGGGGTGGCCCCTCCACACTCAAGGTCTAAGATTCTAAGAAGAAAAGTAGAAAAGGTAGATGGTTTTGTAGTGAGTGAGGAGCCACTTCTGACCTCGAGTCATTCCCTTCCCTCAGTTTCCTCATCTGAAAAAAACAACAGAAACAATTATTGCTATTTCCATAGCCAAAGGATTTCTTCTTCTACAATAGCCCCTTGAGGTGGCTACTATGTCCACTTCACAAATGAGGAAATGGAGACTGAGAAATGGCTCCTGACTTGCCCAAGGCTGTCAGCAAGGTTGGGTTGGACTCAATAGCCTTTAAAGTACTCTTTGAGATCTGAATCGCCATCTCTCTTGCTAATGTAATACCAGGGGAGGCGGGACACCGAGCTGGACTGTGGTCTGAAGTTTGGGATGGATGACATTCACAGATGCTGGTGGAGGCCCAGAATGTCCTTGGGCTAATGGAAAGCAAAAGCACTTTTTGGAGCCAAATAGAGGAATCGGGTAGAGCGTCACAGTGGGGGCAGGAGGGGGGGAGTCCACCCACACGAGAAGTAATTTTGGTAAGTTCCGAGCTCAGCATTTACTCCATCAACTACGACGGAGGCATCACCCTCCTGTCCGGGACTCTATGGGGCACCGTCTGGGACCCCCAGACCTCTCTGGCTAAGGCACGCAGCTTCTTTTGCTCCCCAGTAAAGGGAGCTGGGCTAGAGGATCCCAAGGGCCCCCCGAGACTGAACCCTGAGCCCCTGAGAGTGCCACAGCACAGAGAGGGATGATGGCATTGTGGGAGACGGAAGCGCCGGTCTCAGCGCCCAGCTCCGAGCCTTACCAGCTCCGTGACCGGAGGCACTCTGGCTTTCTCAGCCCACATTCTCATCCAGGGAAGGAGAGGATTGAGGCAATGGGCGAGCACAGAGTGAGACGGGCTGGACACTTACGGTTATGGCTGGCACCCCATGGGAGACATGGAAGGTTAGGCAGGAGAGCTTGGGCAAGACGGCGTCACCCAAGGCAGGTGGTGTGCCCAGCTCTCTCCCCCTCTCTGGAGGTTAACTCTCCCCCTCGGGCCCCTCTTCCGGGTGCTGTGGCCACCATTTATGGCCCTGCAGCTCATCTTCCCTCCTTTCTTAGAGTTGAGGAGCGGCTGCCTCGTTGTCCTCTCCCCCAACTCCATCCTCCTTCCTGAGAACTTCAGAATCCATGTTGGTGTCCCCTCCACTACCCTGACCTCTTGGGCCCTCCAATGAGATGCTTCCACAACCTATCCCCACCTCACTCCACCCTGCTCCCTTTTGGTTATGCAGAGAAGTGGACGTGGTGCCCTCGGGGTGCCCATCACCCACACCGCTCTGCTTCTGCGGTCAAGAACTCCGAAATGCCTTTGGCCCATCATGGCTCACCATTCCCTCCCTCTGAAGCTTTCCTACTTCTAAGGCTGCTCTTTCCTGGCACCGTGACGCTGTTTGGCTTGGTCCATGCCATACCAACTGTTATTCCTTTACATAAGGCAGAGGATTCCTGCAATATTGGGAATGAGGGATTGAGCTGGGAGAGCCTGGGAGCAAGGAGGCTTGGTAGGAGGCTGGCGTGACAGTTTGTGTGCGTGTGCGTGTTGGAGGGGTACTGTTTAATTAGGTGATAAATGGGAGAAGAGGCAAGAAGGACTCTCAGAGATGTTTCATGGGAAAACCAAAAGGCTTTCTTGGGTAACTGACTGAGTATGCGAGAGGGGAACCTTCATTACAGAGAAGGGGAGAATGGTGATGCGGACGGCACATAAGAAGAAGTCAGAGGCGGGACAGCTTTCTCGAGAAAGATCGGGAACTCGAAGAATGGAGCATCTGAATAGGAAATCGCTTCAGTCACCCTTTTGTCTGAGCTGGAATCTCCTTCGTCTCCTGCTCGCAGCCCAGAACCTGGCACACACAAGGTGCTTAATAAATGCTGGTTGACTAACTTCTGACCTCTTTTGGAAGAGTATCACGTAGAAGAAACTCATGTTGGAGGCGACAGAATTTTTAGAACGCCGAGGAAATGATTTTCAAAACATAGCAATGAACTGATCAGCGAGCCGCTCTTTAGCACCTACCATGGTCAAAGGGTTATCAGGATCAGAGCTCAGAGCCTTCCCCAGAGCAGCAGCATTCTGGGTGAGGAGACGTGGCTTCCTTTGAGTATACAGCGGGTAATCTGAGTTTATAGCACCAGCTAATTGGGGTGCTTGGGAGGCCTCGTGAAGTGAGTTTTGAAAGCTACCAGAATTCTGAGAGGAGGAGGTAAAAAGGAAGGACATGGAGGCATGGGAGAGAGGGGCGGCCACGGGTTATGAACGAGGAAGGAAGGATTCCTAAAGAACTGGGGCAAAAAACCTCACAGATGATGTTACTTTGCATGTTAAAACAACGATGCCTGAGAAGACATCAGAAGTTAATGGACGTCCCAAGGCAGCGCAGCTCATTTTTGAAATGGATCGCATTTACCTCATTGATTTCCAAAGGTTCCTCTCCTCTCTGCCCTTCCCAGAATCTTTCCTGGTAGCGAAGATATTTTTTGTAACTTTAGCAAAACCGGTGAGATCATTTGGCTCCTCTGACAGCTCATGTAATATGCTCTATTGACCATTACACTTCCAGATGGCTCCCAGGCCCACGTTTGCCTCTGATAGATACTTCCAACTTTCGTGGAAACTCTGTCCTCTGGGACCAAACTCACAGAAGCCCATCCCCATCCCCTATGCGTTAGGTCTTCAAATAGGGGAAGGACATTATGGCTCCCTCTCTTCCTCTACCCTTTCCATGCAAAAACTGGCCATTTCCTCACGTGGCAGAGTTTGGAAGACGCTCCCTGCAAATATGGTACCTAAAGCCAACCAGACCACTGCAGGCGTGCTGACGTAGGTCAGAAGGAGCAGGGTTCAAGCTTCTCGTGTGCTGAACTGTACTAGTTTGGCATGTCCTCAGCTTCTTTGGTTCCAAAGTCCCCCGACTGCTGCATGCCAGGTGTATGGGCTACCGGATTCCCTGGGTCGTCCCCTCTTGGCCCCATCCTACATTGATGCAAGTGAAATTTTTTTTAAGCCATTTCAATACATACATCTATTGCCAATACATTTCAGCTGAAATAATGTCCAGCTGATCCAAATCCCTACAATGGAACTGCCTGAGGCATATTGTATATTAACATGATCCCCAAATTGAGATTTAGGTGGTGCATAAAGTTTATGAAGTATTTGACGTGGTCCGGCGGATGCATACTCTTTACACATGTTAACAGGATCCTCGTACCAACCCTGCAAGACAGCAGCTCTTTTTGTTCAAATCTCCCAGACTGAGGATTGGAATTCAGGTCGTTCTGGCTCCAAGCCCTGCACCGCTGGCTCGCCACCTTATTAACAAGTAGATGCACACCGGAACAGATCTGCCAGCGTCCATCCCTCACCATCCATGATGATGGAGCCACCCCTGCCTGAACGCCAACACCTTGGGACCTCGACGTAGTCGGTGAGGAAGTGGGAGAAGCACTTTAGAAGATGGCACTGAGAAGAGCGGTAGGACGTCAGCAAGTAGAAGAATGAGGAAATCCACGGTGGAGAGCGCACGGTTTCAAAGGCACTTGGATCAATAGGCAAGAACAACGAATGGACGGAAGGTTCCAACGAAGGGCCAAGATCGCAGATGAAATTGCTTTGGGATATCGAGATGTGGGATGTAATTGGTGTGGGCTTCTCTTCGGGGATACAAACTGGCATTTAGTCTATGTTCCTTGAAACTTGATCCTGCCTGGGATCACTCTTGGGGATAAAGCTCTCCCAAGGGAGCTAGAATGGCCCTCCAGACATGAATCCTGTCACCAAACCCACAGTGCAAGGCTTTCCAGATTGGGAGTGCTTGTCAGAGCAGATACTGTACTTGCACAAGCTTTTAATCCATTACTCAATTAACCAACGATGACTCCACATCATGATGAGATATTATAGGGTGACTTTAATGAAAGGGTGATTGTGGATGCTAGAATGAAAAAGAAAGGCAGACAAGAAGTCACTGATGACTTCTGCCTATCCATAGACCTATGTTACTTATCTTAATGAACCTTTGGGAAAATCGTCCATACATGCTTTGAGATTATCTTTGAGAACAGTCTGAGAAAGGAATAGGCAAGCTTCTATTCAGCATGTTCTCCTTTCCTTTTTGGGCCAAGCTTTCTTTTTAAAAATAAATCTGACAAACTAAAAATTTGGACATTTCCACAAAGAGGAAAAGAAAATAAGGTTTGTATATATTAAATACCAAATAACTATGACATGTGCATAGCTTCTTTTAAAAAAATAGAATAATTATCTAGTGTGATTTTAAAAAGAGGAAAACCAAATTGGCATTTCTAAAAACGAAAGGAAAATCATAAAAAAACAGAGAAAAAAGCAAATGACTAAAAATTGTTTTGCTCAATTAATTGACATCTCAACTGGATAAATGTTTACAAACATACTAAAACAGATGAAAAAACCAGGAAATAGAATTTCAACTCCCCAATCTCTGATGACACAAGTGAATAAACTATAAGTTAACTCCCAAAGGAAAAAAATCTCTTAGGACCCGACCCAATGAATTTGTAGGTTGTTTCTGTTTAACTTTAAAATAATAATTAATTATTGTGGGAGGCCAATAAGAAAAACAGAGTCTCAAATAGATATAATCTACTTAAAATAGGAAAATATACTATCCTATAACATTCTTTCAATGATTCAAATATTTTACTGATATCTAAACCAGGGGGAGACAAAGTAGAAAAAGAATACTATAGACATCTATTCCTAATGGATATTGGGCACAATAATATTTTTTTTTTAACCCTTGTACTTTGGTGTATTGTCTCATAGGTGGAAGAGTGGTAAGGGTGGGCAATGGGGGTCAAGTGACTTGCCCAGGGTCACACAGTTGGGAAGTGGCTGAGGCCGGGTTTGAACCTAGGACCTCCTGTCTCTAGGCCTGACTCTCACTCCACTGAGCTACCCAGCTGCCCCCTGGGCACAATAATATTAAATAAAATAATAACAGCACACATCAAAAAAAAGTGTATACTATTACCCAGTAGGATTTACACCAAGAATGGAAAGTTCATCCATTTTCAAGAAAACTATCAAGAAGGAAAGCTTTAGAAATAGCATGTTTAATTTATTATATGCTTTTTTAAAATTTAAGCTATATGTAATAGATTCATGATGTCACATATAATTCTCTTTCTACTTTATATATAAAAATATTCAGGGGTCTATTATTTGTTAAATTCAGAATAAAAATAAATTTTGAGATATTTTATTTGACATTGTCATACTGATATTGCCCTGTTAGCCAGGGTCTTAATCTGCTCTCTTCTGTGACTTTTTTCCTGATCTTTTCTTTCTTTTCACTTTGCATTCCTGTTACTCACCTACAGTTATTCTCCACCAAATACAAGCCTTCCCTTGTAACTATTAAGTATAGTCAAGAAAAACTAATTCACACAGGGGTCAAATCCAAACACATGTAGGGGAAAAGAGACGAAAAGTATAAATGGAAACAAAGAAAGGAAATGTACAATAATTATAAATGTGAATATGAATGGAATGAACCCACCTATAAAATGGAGGAAGGTAGCAGAATGCAATAGAAAGTAGAATCACAGAAATCAGAATAAGAAGAAACAGTAAAATGAAGATAAGAAAAGAATTTATTATACCTCCAAGGAGTTATAAAAATCAGGGATGGTAATCATGATATCAAACAATGCAATAGCAAAACTGGGTTTTTTAAAAGAGTTAAGCAGTAAACTTAGATTATGCTTAATAGCATTGCATCGAAATATTTAACCAAAAAGATCATTTAATGATAGGGTGAAATAGATAACAAGCCTTACTGATGATTACCAAAAGGGGATCTAAAGAAATATACACAGTTCTCAGCTGAGCATTACACTTTGTAAAATTATCTACGTGTAAGGGAGCAATGCACCCCAAATTTGGGGGTGATATTTCTGCAATGGAAATACAAATATAAGCAGAAAGACAGACAATTCCTGCCTTCAGGGAACTCATGTTCTAAGGAAGTCAGACAAGACATGGAAGAAAGCAAGAAAGCAGTTGGGGGGAATAAAGGTACCTAGTCTAGGAGTATTGAAGAGAACATCTGGGAGGAATGTCAGCAGAGTGGCTGGAAGTGAATAAAGACATATCTGGCCCGAGCACCATCCTTAAAACGGGTGAACTGGCAGGAACTAGGAGATCAGAGGAAGGGGCAACGGGCAGAGAAGGCCCTTCCACGATGTGCCCCCAGGGGTTGAGTGGTTTCTGGGATCTAGCTGAGAACCTCTGAAGGAGAGTCAGGGCAGCAGCCCAGACAAGAATGAAGACAGGGCTGACCTGGCAAAGGCCCGGAGGGACCCCCCATCAAATGTGTGCTAAATGATGCAGAACTTGGAATGGTTCCTCACCCGGTGGATTACAGAGAGGGAATCTCCCCAGGCTGGAGCACTGGGCTGAATCGAATATCGGAAGAGACTTAAATCTCCCCCTTGAGTACCCAGAGCCCAGCACCACAAGGGCACGATGGGGAGTCCTGGTTAGACAGAGCAGGCGCCTGAAGGAGGCTGGGTGTTTAGAGGGAGCCGACTGTGCTGATGGCAGTGCCTGGCGTGGAGGAGGTGCTCCATAAACACCGATTCACCTCCCTTCGCCCACCTCTGGGCGCCATGGTTTAAGTAAGACACCGACAAAGGCAGGCAAGCAGGACAGCGAAGGGCACGGAGTCCATAACCTGAGAAGTGGCCGGGGCCTGGGGGCAGCAGGAGATCTGAGATCGCTGTTTAAGAGGTAGACGGTTCTCCGGGGGAGGAAGGGTAAAGCTAGTCTTCTTGGCCCACAGGGGAGAATTAAGAGCCACGCAAAGATCCAGAGGTGTTCCCTAAGACTGGAGCTGCCTCCAAGTGGAATGGGCAACCTCCAGAGCCGCGGTGGGCTCCCCTCCCTGGAGGACCTCAGGCTGAGGCTGGATGGCCAGGGGCTGTGTGTATGCGATCACCAGGCAAAGAAAGAGAGGAGCGGGCGCTCCCGCTTCCAGGCCAGCCCTCGCAGTGGGCATCCCGGCCCTCTCCCCCCACCCCGCTCCAGCACAGGAAAGCCAGAAGAGCTCAAGTTCCCTTCCCCCTGAGGGAGAGGCAAGGGGCAGTTTGTGCCAGCTCATCTGAACCACCTTGACCACCATCCACCTCCCCCTGGCCCCCAATGGCCAAGTCCAGGCACCGAACCCAAGAGCCTTGGGCCCCCGCGGCTGCCCACTCTGTGCCCGCAGCCAAGATCCACAGAATCTCCCCCAGGCAAATGCCAGCTCCTGCCAGGGCTGTGGGCGTAGCTCCCGAGGGCCCACAAGAGAAACCAGGAGTCCAAGCAGAGTTCTTGAACCCGGCCCACATCTCGGCATTGGAAAGGATCTGCTTTTGTCCGTTGGAGTGACCTGGCCAAGGAGCCCGAGACCTTCCCTACTAGAGGCCCAGCTCGGGGCGGCAGGGACTGTGCCTGGCACAGAGCAACAGAGGAATTCCTGCTTCCCCCGTTCAGTCCCTGCCCGTCTGCTGGGGATTCTGTTCCTGTGCCAGGGCCGCCCTGAGGCCCCTTCCCGCCCGGTCCTCCATGGGGTCCTTGGCCTGGGGGGGCCCAGGCTCGCAGCCCAAATCTCCCTGGCTCCCGGGATGGCAGGGTCCTCCAGCCAGGCCTCTGGCCATAGACGGGGCGTCCTGGAGAGGCACAGACAATGGCAGAGACACAAGAGGCCCCTGGGGGGAGGAGGGGGGGCTGCTTCGTCAGGGCTCCCGACCCTCCGCCAGTGCCAAGAGGCTGCCCCTCCCCCCCCCATGCCGGCTCTAAGGAGCTGCTCACCGGCAGCCATTGGGCCCCCTCCCCGCGCCTCCCTCCGCAGCCCAATTTGTTCCTTTCAAATAGGAGCTGATTAGCGGCAATCACTGTGCAATTAGCCCCAGGGAAGGTCACGGGGTGGGCTTTGGAGGAGCCCATCAGCTGCGGGTCCTCCTCCTCCTCCTCCTCCTCCTCGTGCCAGGCCCACCGCTTCTCTCCCGGGGCGGGGGAGGGCCATTCTTGGCAGCCAAGAGGCGGGGCTCGGCAGGAAAGGAGGCTCCCTGGGGAGGCCCCGCCTCCCGCCCCGCCCCCATGGGCGCTCCCCCCCAGGAGGTCTGCAAGGGGCGGGGCCAAGGCTCGCCCCAGTCCAGGCTTTCATCTCGCAGCGCAGGGAGCTCCCGGGGGACCAACCCTTGGAAGTGGGGGCCGAAGGGCTGTCTCCAAGCGCCGCCATCTTGTTTGGTGCGCCCAGGAAGCTGCCTCGCCCAGGGAGGGCTCCGGGGCATTTCCTCCTCAGGCCCGCGGGCACAATGATCCTTTTTTAGACGTCTCCTCCGGCCTCCATTCCCTACAGCACTGCCCTTCCCTCCCTATTTCTTACCACAAAAAGACAAAAAGGGTGGCATGACCAGTCTAGACACGCCCTGACCCCTAGCCTGCGCCAAGTTCCCGACCTGCGAGGGTCAGCCTGCATCATGCAGCTCCCGCCACTGAGTTAGAGCTGCCCCTCCTCCCTCATGGTCCAGAGAAGGGAGCTGAAGCATGCTGAGGGAGGGACTTGCCCAGGGTCACACAGCCCAGAAGGCTGACCCTCCCCCACTGGTTCTCCTGAGCAGCCCCTGCGGCAGGGCCAGAGTACCCTCCCCCACACAGTGCGTGCCCATTGTCTGAGCGGAGAAGCAGGTACAGACTTGGGCCTCATCGTGAAAGAGACCCCCAGAGAAGGGCGCGGCGGCGGCGGCGGCTCCTCGAAAGCTTGGCTCTGGCCCTTTGTCATCCTTTTCCCAAGATCGGCTCTTTCCGGCTCCAGAGCCGTCCCGCTGTTCTACGGGAAATGACACCCGAGTGGTTAGGAGGAGTCGGAGCCAACTCTTGTAAGGGGAAACCTCGGTGTCCAGCGAGGCAAAGACTGAGCTCTGGAAATCCCTGCTAAGGAAAGCTCTGGTGCCCAGGCGGGCCTTCGAGGACCATTCCGGAGGGGATTGGGAGTGGCCTGCTGCCCCCCAAGTCCTGCCTGCACGCTTCCCCTCCCCGCTCGGCCCCCCAAACCACAGGAGCTTCCCAGGCTCTCTGCGTTCTCCTGGGGTCTGGACTCCCTGGCTGGCTCGCCTGGCCCTCTGCCTTGGGGCGTAGATCCTCGGTGCCCCCCCAGCTCTGCCCGCGGGCACTGGCTACCCATCGCTCCTAACTCGTCTCTCCCAGAACCTAGAGCGGCAGACGGGCATCGGGACCGGTGCCCGCCGCCCTGCTCAGAGCTCCCTTCGTGGGGTCGGGCCAGTGCTTCAGCCTCAGTGTGTGCGTTTGGAAAATAAGTGGATGGAGAAGAAGCCATCCAGCTCCCTGGACACAAGCCCAGCACTAGGGCCTGCTCTCGCAGCAGCTCAGGTCCTGGGAGAGGGAGGAGGGACACTGCAGAGGGGGGAGCTGCCGCCAGGAGACAGAGAGGAGCGCCCAGGCCCCGAGGCCGAAGGGAGGCTGCTCGGCCTGGCCTTACCTGCTCGGCCTGGCCTTACCTCGATGGTGGGGCAGTGGAGCCTTGCCAGCACGATGGGGTGGGCGCACCGCAGAATGTTAAAGTAGAACAAGAAGCTCTTCATCCTAGAGAGAAAGACAACACACACAGCATTAGGGTCAGGGAATGGGAAACGGCAGGAAGACAGCGGCTGCTTCTGTCCGCCTTCAGGAAGCAAAGCCGCCGCCGCCATGAGCGTCCGTCTTTGTCGTCAGATCCTGGGGAGAGCTCCGAGGAACCTTGAAGGCTCAAGGCCCTCCTTTGGCAGAAGGGGAAACTGAGGCACAGACACACTCTCGTGGCACTCTGACAAGGATTCTTAGGCAACTGCTGACCCGATGTGACTCACTGCAGGACAATGCTAGGGCCACGGAGCATCCCTGCTGAGGCTACTTCTTGGGCAGTCTGTCCAAAGTCTTTGAGATGGGCTTCCCCCCATGAGGCCACAAGAGGTGACAGTGAATAACCAAGTCACGGGCCTTGGGGGGGCCTCCACGCGTGGAGGGGTGCAGGGCAGAGCCACGGAGCCCTGGTGGGCTGTCATTCCATTTAGAACATCGAGACGGAATGGCAACCGAGTCCCTGGGCTTGCTCGTGTCCACTCGATCAGAGGGATTTGTGGGAACGACGTCACTCTGTCAAGCCTTCTCCAGGTCTGGAGATGGAAGAAGCTGCTGCATTTATCATAAAGTGGCCAAGAAACTGGATAATCAAATGAGTGTGTGTGTGTGTGTGTGTGTGTGTGTGTGTGTGTGTGTGTGAGAGAGAGAGAGAGAGAGAGAGAGAGCGCTCTCCCCCCTCCCTCAGCCCAAGCCCTGGAGAGCTCAGTGCCCGCTCCTGCTAAGGAGGGGGAACAAGGCGCCATGCCCACTCAGCTTAAGCACAACCTTCAGGAGCTGAAGTTTCTAGAGAGGCCAGAAGATGGCATCGATACCCACTGAGTCCAGTTTGCCAGCACCCTGAGAGCCCAGGCATCCTGGGACAGGCCTGGGCTCAGCTCTGAAGGGCAGCCTCACTGGCTGCTCAGCTTCCAGCTCGGACGCTGTTGCCCCTGCCCAATGCTGGGGCAGCTCCTCCTTTGCCCTGATCCTGCCCACAGTGGCCCTTATTTGGTCTCTTTCATGCTTCCTTCCGTTATTGGCACCAGCTTCCCACCTTTGTCTGGGCGCTCCTTGCCATCCCCTGGCACACAGCCTGGCATTTCTCTCCTGGACCAATCCCGAGATCTCACCCAGTTAGAAATGTCTCTTCTAAGGCACACGGACTCCTGATGCTCTACTTCGTTGGAGGGAGGTTTTAGGGCATCTAGTGAGAGAAGTGACTTGTTCCGGGTCACGTGGCCTCCGTGGTTCCGAGGCAGGGCTCCCCGGGTCGGAGGCCAGCTCTCTGCTTGCTCAGCCAGGCTGCTTCCCAAGCGTGGGGGACGCTGGCACATGAGGGAACCAGGCTCTGCTCTCCTGGGCCTGTTGTTGGATGTGAAGCCTAGACTTTCATCCATTTCCCCAAGGCCATCACAGCAAGCAGGGCTCAGAGCCATGAGAGGGTCCGACACCACATCCAGGGCCCCCCCCAGCCCACTGTGCCCCCAGCCTGGATGCTCCCTCGCTTGGCTGCGCATCCCAGAGCGCTGAGAAGCAAAACGAAGGCTGCCCTCTCAGCACAGAAGGAGCCACGACAAGGCCCGGCGCGTCCCAAGAGGATCAGATGCTTTTAAACCAGCCACATCAGAAAGGGAAGAATGAATGACGCCAACATGGGCATCTCGCGTGGACGCGTCTGTGGTCCATCTTCCCAGGCTGCCTCCGGCCTCCTCTGCGCAGATCCTTCCTGGGCCGTCTCCCCGTGAGAACGTCAGCTCCTCGAGGGCGAGCACCTTCTCGTTTTTGCTCGGCCTGGTGGACACAGAACCAGCTTCAGACCCAGGAGAACGACGGCTCGTGCCCTGCGTTTGCCACCTCCTGGCCGTGCGGCCCTGGTCAGTCCTTTGATCTCTCCTGGCTCTCTGCAGCCTTCCAAACCGCCTCGACCTGGGGGAGATATCAGGCTGCCACATCGGCCGAGAAGGCGTGTAGCGCGCAGCTTCTTGTCCCAGGGCAGTCCTGCATCGGCCCGGCCCATCTTCCTCTCCTCCGGAGCACCCCGGGCTCAGCACAGGGCAAACACAGAAGAGCCGCCTGGGGTGGCTGGCTCACTCGCTCCACAGATCAGATCCCAAACTTTGGGGTCCTCTCACCTCGGAGAGCCTGTGCGCGAGCTTTTCCGTGAAGACTCCCAGGAGCGCGGTCATCCTCTGGGACTTGAATCCCTCTACCCTACCAGGGCAGCCCTCCAGGGGCCGGACACGCCTCCCGGGCTTGCTCCAGCCCATCTGCCCCTTTGGGGTTCTCACGCCTCTTCCCGGATCTTCCTGGGCATGAATAATTCCTGGGAATGCTCTGCAGCCTTCTTGCCATTGCCTGTGAGGTCCAACGCGGAGCTCCATCCCTGAATCACAGACTCTCGGTGGCCACCTCATCTAAGCTCCACCTGATCAGGAGTCCCCTGGCAGGAAGGGGCCCTCGGCCTGGCCCGACACCTCCGGTGGGGGAAGCCTCACCATGGAGTGAGAGGGCCTCTCCACACTGGAATCACTCGGGCTGCCCTGAAGTGTTCTCTTACAGCAGGTGCAGCTCTGGCTCCTGGAACTCTGCCCCTTGAGCCTAGATGTCCTCCCTGGGGCCGAGCCCAAGGATGTGGATGCCCGCCTTGGGCCGGCCCATTCCTCAGACATTCTCAAGGCTGATGGATGCACGGGGCTGAGCAAAGGCGGAACCCTGGCCAGACAGAGGGCCATCTGGCCGAAGCCCTTCCAGGTCACCCCCTGAAGAAAGTGGCTGCGTGTGCCGTCCCCCGCTGCCCCGACGTCTCTTTTCCATCAAAGCACCATTTGTTCCTTCAGCGGATACTTCTGGGGCAGCGAGGGCGCCTCATCATCCGGCCGTCGGCCTGGACGCAGCATCTGCTTGGCTGGCTTCCTCTCTCCGCGCCGCTCCTCCAGATGCCGTCTGCCTGGCACGCAGCCGGATCCAGGCTCGGTCACCAAGCAAGGCGCAGGGGCAGCACGGGGACCACAGGCGGAGCGGCTAACCCCTCCCTCAGCCGAAAGCCCAGGCCTCCAGCACCGGACCTCTCCAACTTGTCTGCAGCCGCCCCAAAAGAGGGGCAGCCCCCCAGCCAGCCCAGCCCCTCTGCCACACACCTGTCCATCACCTGGTATTGGTCCTCCGGCCAGTGAAGGCTCTCCCAGCCCCCGCTTCCCATTCTCTCACAGCATCCTCATGTGCCTGGCCTGGCCCATCCGTGTCTCTCTCCCACCTCGCCCACGCCTCGATCTGGGCCCTCCAGAGCTGCGCCTCAACCCTCTGCAAGCGCTTCGCCTTCTGTCCCTCCTCTGCTCCCGGCCCGAGTTTCCTCTCCTCTCAGAAGGTCACATCCCATTGCCCAGAGGCCCATCGCAGCCTCCCCTCCTCACTAGCTCCCCCTCGTCCTGGTGGCTGCTGAGCAGCGCTGGAGGAGCCTCACAGTCATGCTGACTCCCTCCGGGGGCCTGGAGCCAGGCAGACCCAGCTCAATATGCCACCCCGACTCTGTTCTAGGCACTCGGCCCCTCCGACCCTCCAGGGGCCATCATTGGCCTTCTAAACCAGCAGTCCCCGTGGCAGTGCCAATGGGTACCGATCCAGCACGTCCCTCCTTGGGCCCCGACGGTGCGGGCGAGGACAGAACCACTCAGGACAGAGTGGCCCCGTTTTCTCCGTGGAGTGTCGGGGTTCTGGGTCCCCACGGAGGAATGAAGACACCAGGCTCCTGCCCTTGGGGAGCGTCCTGACTACGTGGCACAGATGCGCCGCTTATGTTGTGCCCCGGGTGCTTCTCAGACCAGCCCGATTCTTTGTCGCTTTCGGTCGGTCATGTCTGGTTCTGTGGGAAAGAAGTGGGTCACCAGCTGGGGTTTGGATCCCTTTTTGTCAGAGATTCTATTTTTCAGTGAACCTTCAAAAAGAAGCTTCAAAGAGCTCTGAGGCGCACGAGGTGGCACAAAGAGATGCCATCGCCCCGGAGCCCCCTTTGTCTCCCCGCCGACGCTGTGACTTCCTGCGTTCCCTGGGTGCAGACCTGAGAACTGCTGTGCTGGGTCCCCGTTCTGTGTCCCCCCAAATCTCTGACAGTCGCCCCAGAAGCCTTTAGAGTAGCTTGTCTGCCTGGGTGGCCTCCAGCTCACACGGGAAGGACAGCGCTGCCAAACTTCCCAGGCTCCCCCGGAGAACCCAGTGAGAATCTGGCCCACGAATGGCTCAAACCCCATTTCTGTTTTCAGCCCGGCCACCCAGGGAGCAGGCACATTCTGGACCTCAAAGAGTTTCTTTCTTTGTCCCCAGTTTGGGCTCTGAAGGCCCCCCGCTCTTCCTCCTTTGCCCACTCAGGAGGCTGCCAAGACATAGGTGCCAGCCATGGGGCATGGGCAGCCCCTTCTCTGATGCCCATTGGTGCTCCGTTGGGTTTCCAAGCTAGAGCAAAGGGGTTTCCAGGCACGGGGACGCCCACTCCCCTTAAGCAGAGAAGATGCTTTGTTTTCCCTTTGGTCCTCGGGATCCTGGAGGACTCTGGCAGGAAGAGCAGGGCTGAGCCAGAGCTCCAAGGCCACCGGGCGCTGTGTCGGCACTGGCTTGGTTCTGTCCTTTGAGGGCCTCCAAGGATTTGGACAGGACTTGGGCTTTCCCAGGCTTTGGAGGTCCCAGAGGAAAGAGGAGGCTTCTCTCCCCACAGCTCGGCACCCTCTCGGTACTCCAGACTCGGAGACAATGGACGGAGGCCCTGAGAGAGGAATGACTTGCCCAGGGCCACACCCTGGTCCGTGTGGACACCCATCTGCTCCTGAAACCAGCTCGTCCAGAGGAAGCCTGGCTCTCCATCCATCATGCTGCGCAGCAGAGGGGCCATGCCTTCCGGGAAGGATCTTAAGGCAGGAATGCTGATGGCATGGTTGGAACAACTCAACACTTCTCATATTCACACAGCTTTGTCTTTAGGTCACCCAGAAAGGCTATGAGAAAGTGACTGCCTCCAGGAAAGCGGTCCAGAGGAGGTCAAGGAGTCAGAGGATCCGGGTTTAAATCCTACCTCTTATGTCATTGGTATCACCTGGGGCAGCCATTCACCTCCACAAGCCTCAGATTCCTCTTCAGGAAAATGGAAGAAGGTTGGCAAGAAGACATCTGACATCCATCCTGGTGCTCCATCTGTCCCTGTCCACCTGGGCCTTTCATTTGGGCCATGTATGACCCCTAGGAAGAGAGGGGACAGAAGGGGAGCTAAAAGGAGGCAGATGGATTAAGATGGCTGCAGAGTAGAAGAAGGGCACTTAACTCAATACATGATACCTCAAAAGGACACAAAAAACAAATGAAGATGAATGAAGGGACTCCACAATAGGGTGCACTGAAGGTATGTGGGATTTGGGCATTTCCCCGCTATAAGGGGGTGAAATAGCTCCCACTAAAATGCAAGCTGATCAACCTTCCCCACCCCACCTATGGTGCCAGAGCCAGTGCACAAGAGTTAGAGCAAGCATGGGGCATTCTCTTAAGTTCTTGCAGCTAACTGGGACCACCAGGGGCTTACTCCTGAGAGCAGCAAGACTTAAGACCCCAAGAGGCTAAAGAGCATGGACCTTGAGTGCAGACCTAGAGCTGAGGGGAAACAGACAGTGGAAGCAGCGTGCTGAGACTTGAAAAGGAGCCTTGGGCAGAGGAGCAAGCATGGGGCAATCTCTGGGGTCTTGGCAGCTGACTGGGACCACCAGGGGCTTGACCCTGAAAACAGCTAGACTTGAGACCCTAGGAGGCTAGAGAGCGCAGACCTTGGGCGCAGGAATAGAGTTGAGAGGGGCAGCAGACAGTAGAAGCTGTATTGAGACTCATAAAGTAGCCTCAGGCAAAAACTGCTCCAAACCTCCATACAGAGAGCCTGCCCACCTCACTCAGACTTCTGGCTGAGAGGGAAAAAACCAGTGTAGTGATGGCAAGCAATGCCCAAGAAACAACCACCAGCAAGAACAAAAGAAAGGCACTGACTTAAAAAGAGGCAGACCTGGAGCCCACAGCAAACAGCCCTGCCCAAGCTCTCAGCCCACCTCAGATGAGGGAGATGTGGAGAACAAGGGCCTGTCTTTGGGCCTCAGTTTCCTTGTCTGTCCAATGGAGAGGGGGCCTGGATGACCTGCTTTGGGTCTAGGGTCCAGGGAGTGGAGGTGGGCTCCAGTACCCCTCTGGCCCTTTCTGGGTGCTCGGGGCCCCAGAGAACAACATCCAGCAGACCCACAGACCATACTTCCCCCAGGTCCATGAAAATCTCAGTGGCAGGACAGCATCAGTGTGAATGAGACAGACAAGAGACAGTTTGACTTTCAGCCAGGCAGGCAGGCATCGTGAATACTACTCTGCTTTGCCTTGATTAAGGTTTATTTTATACACTTTGAGATCACACAAAATCTTGGCATGGAAATCTGTTCTCATCATACATCTTTTCTTAGAGACAATGTGTTAGGTGTGTTTGACATATCTCTTGGGCTACAGTGGTGGAAAAGTACAGACTTTTTCATGGGAGACGATTTCTCCATATTTCATCCATTGTTCTATTATGTTAGCCTACCGTACCAAATGAGATCAGGGAGGGGGGAAACTTGGAGACTATTCTGGCCTGTATTTGCAGGCACCTGTGTTTGGGAATCTGAGTTAGAGTTTTAAAATCTTTCACATTAACTCACTATTTGCTGGTTTGTCGTGAAGTGACTTCTAAGGGAATTTCTATATTACTGCATGTAAAGGTGGGAATTTCCTAGGAGTTTGTAGGGGGCTTGTAAGGGCTCTAATAATAACTTATAATGTTCCTCTATATGTTCCTGAGGCTGAATAGAGATATTGATTACAATAATTCCAAATAAAAGGGAATGTTAGTGAGAAGAGTCACATAGGAAAATCTGAGTGGAATTACCATCCTTCTGTCACCGGCTATGTGGATTTCAGAACTCATACAGAGCTGTGTGAATGTCATGAACATTGATGGCTTCCCGCATATACTCACTCATTGGGGGTGTTCTTCTGGCCACAGAATTCCCCCCGGCTGTCCGCAGCATAGGCCACCTTCTTGGCATCTCCCTTGGTCCACGCTGCAGAGAAAGGAAGAAGAGGCCATTAGAGCCAGCAGCACCACTACCTCAATGGGAAGAAGCCCATGAACCTGCTTCCCCACCAGTTGGCCGAGACAATGGCTCTCCCCCCAAGGCCATGGCTTAATGAAAATCAAGATGAAGGACCCTGAAGCCATCGGAAAGATGTTTCTCTCCAATGAGAGCTTCCCTGGCCCAGGCCCAGGCAACCTCATAGGAAGCAGGCAGGGACCCAGGACACTCCATGTCACCACCTGGGGCTGAGCCTCCAGCCATTGGGAACAACTAGATGGGAAGAGCCCAGCCAGTGCTGGGGGTGAGTCCTGGTGTGAGCAGAGAGCAGGTCGAGGAGATGCTTGTCCTCCCGGGGCCATCGCTGTCATGCCAGGAGGGACCACTGAAAGGTCAGTGAGGCTAGCAGGGAGAAGAGAGAAGCCGATGACTCCTCCAGGGTCAGGCAAGATCGGAACCCAGTCCAGAGCCTGCGTTGGCCTCTGTATCCCTCCAGTGTCCCAGGGAGAGGCTGTGGCCCCCCATTCACTCCCCTGCAGCTGGCCTGGAGAGACCCTGGGCCTGTGACCACTGGGTCCTTTATGTGAGGTGGCTGGACTCAGTCCACCTGAATTCCCAAGTTCCTTGGAAAGGAAGACCCCAAACCACCAGGGTTAGCTTTTTCTGAACAAACTCTACATCCAGGGATGGTTTGCTCTCATCTCAGCACCATCTTTCTCCCTGCTCTTTAAGCTCCTTTCTTCTCATGTAAGCTTCATGCCAGCCTGCCTTTCTCTGTCCTTCTCGCTGTCAAAGGTGCTCCTTGAGGTCGTCTCTCTCTCTTCTCCAGATGAAATCAAAACCACTTTGTCTCCTCATTTCTCCTTGCCACTCCTGATGGCCACTTCTGGCCCTTTACAAAATGATATTCCTCTTCATTGGCCTCACTGCAAGCTCGACCCATCCATCTTCATCTGGGAGTTCTGAATTTGAGCCAAGTTCTAATCAGGCTCCAGGCTATTATCCAGTCCTCTCCCACTTAGCCACCCTAGTTCTCAGGAAGGCCTCCACGACCACTTGCCCCCGCTGGCCTATGACCCAAATTAGTCCACCAAGAAACTCTGAGGTGGGGCCAGAGGCTTTGGCATCCTGCCTATGAACTGGCTCTAGAGTTAAGTAAATAGATAAGATGAACACGCCTGGAGATGGGGCGGCTGGGAATCTCTGCTCCCCTCCATTTTAGTTCTAGAAAACCTCCTTTATTTGGGATCCATCCATCAAACCGGCTCATGTTTCTAAGTTACCGACGATGCGTTGGATCCTTCTTTAATAAAAAGAAATATCTGATTGGATGAGGATGCTTAGTCAAAGCTGATTTCTCTCACTTCCCTGCATGATGAATTGGCCAAATCTGGTGGCTGTGCGCTCTTGCCTGGCTGCCTCTTCCCTCTGCACTCCAGGGTGAGCATGTCCACATCCTTATCTTCAAGCTTTCGAATTGGCAGATGGATTCCAGCAACCAGGCATTTTCCTGCCATGGAGAAAATAAACACGCCTTCCATTTCCTTCCAATCTCTCCGAGGGCCAGCACGGGGCCGACTTGGAGAGCTGGTGTGTGTAGGGAGATCTGGACAGAGAACAGAGGAGAGGAGAGAAGGGAAAACAGCTTGCTGTCCATGGAAGATGCTGGCTGCTGGAATTCGTTACTACACTCACGATTTGGCTGAAATTTGTGAATAAGTGAACACGTGGGCAAGCAGAGACAAGGTGGGGATAGTCCTCCCGAAGACGGCAAAGATAAAGCCTTCAGCATGAGCCCCAGCCAGAGCATCCCATAAAAGAGTACGTGACAGTCATGTTAGCAGCTCTAACTTAACTCAGGAGATTACAAATACAAAGAGAAGCATTGGAGTGGGCACCAGGAAAGAGACGTGTGACTGAGAAAGGAGGGAAGCCAGCTGTGTAGCCAAAACAAGGAATAATAACCCACGAAGGAGCCACATGACTACCATCCGCTGGCAAGAGATCTGCATACATTCCCAGCATGTTGAGTAAACCCTTTGTAGAAGGCATGAAAGACCAGAAGCCGAGCTCAGAGGGCGATCAGCACCATAGAAGCAGCTGCCCCACGAGGGAGATCACAGATCCAGGAAAGTAGCCCAATCTTAATAGGAAGCCTCGGTCTTTAGGAAACTTAAGAATCTACAAAACCGCACATTGTAATGGCTCTTACCAGGACAGATATATGCTGTTCTGAAGATGAAATTTAGGGGGATGGCTATAGGCTAATTCTTTTGCTCTCATTTTTGGAACCCCTCCGAATCATCTTCCCAAACCTGGCTGTCCTGTCACAACCTTTCCTCAGCTAAGTTTGAGTCTGACGGGTTTAATTATGACAGCAGGGACAGGCTCTCCTCCAGTCACAGCTCACTTTGGCACATAATCCTTGGCATGTTCTAGAGGACAGCAATCCTTTCTTGTACAATGAATTTTCACCTCATCAATACCACAAGAGATGAACAGTCTCTCCCGGGCCAGGAGGAACTCAGAAGAGCCTTAATAATAATAGCTAACATTTCTAGAGTACTGACTATGTTCTTTTCACTATGTTAAGAGCTTAATCATGATCTCATTTGAGCTTCACAGCAGCCATAAGAGGTAGGTGCAATTGTGGTGAGCACGCATGACCACTTGCTTGGGCCTTGTGCCCAATAAACTTAATGTCCTCCTGCCCTGTGGCCCCTTGAGCCCTCCCCCTAACTCCATCCCTGAAATCAATGATCAAATCCTCGGTACCCTTCTGGAAAGACATGGCCACCTTGTGGCTCAAGACCAGGGATGGGCTGGAGCAGTCCGGTTAGGCTAGTAAGAGCTTCCTTCCCCTTTCTCAGCCTTCTCTCCAAGATCTCCACAACACATCAGATTCATACCTTGTTTGTGCCTGCTCAATTGTATGTCATCATCCCCCCCCCACTCCATTCCATGAAGGACTTGATATCACGGATTCTATTTTTTGTGCTTTGCTTTGTTCTCCCAAGACTTAGTACAATGCCTGGCAGATAGGAGGAACTTAATAAATGTCTCCTGATGACTTAAGATGCAGCTTAGGCATCATCTTCCACAGGAAACCTTTCCTGAGCTCCACAACTGCTAGTGTCGTTCCTCCAAAATTCTCCAGGATGTAACTACTTTGTATATATTTCTGTCTATTCAATTCCTATTTCGGGGGTATTTAAAATTCTTAAATATTCTTGTTTTTCCCATTGAAATGTAAGTTCATGGCACGAAGGGACTGTTTCACTTTTGTACTTCAATCCTCAGTGCCTAGCACAGTGCCTGGTACATAGCAGGTGTTTAATAAACATGGTTGATTTACTTTTGCAATTCTTTAAGCAAATCTGGATGTAGATCTAGAGAGCTTAAAGTGGACCAAGAAATCATTTATAAGGGATTACTTCTTGGATGCCATGGAATAAAATTTCTTCAGGACAGGAGATGAAATTCTAGATTTAGGTCTGGAGGCTAGCCCTCTCAGTCTGTAGAATGAATGAGTGAATGGGGGAATGAAAGAGCATTTATGCAAGGGGATACAGAGAGTAAAGTTGAGCTCTTCTCTAAGAGAGACAATGCAGAGATGCCATTTAAGAGGCTCATGGAAAGGAAGCCGAGTTCCAGGTTGTTCATCGGGCACCCAGGTGTCAAGTGGTAGGAGAACTTGCCCTCAGATCCAGGCCCTCTGGTTCCAACTTCAGAATGTTTCTGGATTGGGGATTCTCTCCATACGGGTTCGAATCCCTTTCAGACTGGGTGGGTGATGTTTGAGAGACACAGTGGCCTCAGAATCCACTGCCCCATGGCTAAACTAGTGGTGACCCTCTCTGAAGGGTTTAGACGGACTAGTCTTCAGACCACTGACACCCACGGTCTGTCCCTAGACTCCTAATCATGCGATGCATACCCAGTGGTTTCTGATCCTGCAAATGACCGGCTGGAGCCTTGGTGTCTAACTCAGATAGATACAGATGGGGCTGGTAACTGTCCATAAGGACACCTGCCTCAGCAGATAGATTTAGAAAACCACACGTTAGCATTATCTATGTTCTGCTGCATTCTTACTTATCTGGCTGAATTTTTATTTGCTGGTACATATTAGTCAGTTGGGGAGTTGGGGCTCCCCTGGAGAGGGAGCCCTGCACATCTGACCCCACTGAGCCCGAGTACCCCAAGGCTCTATCCAGCAACAGGAGGGACCGTTCTCTGGCCTGAAGCAATGGTCCAGCGAAGGCCGGCCGCCATCTCTATTCAGGCAAGTCTTGCAATAAGAGCAATGATTCCACATTTCGGGAGTCTTGGAAGTTCACAAAGTTCCGCCCAAAGGAGACGCTTAGGAGAGCCTCATTCCCAACCACTCTCCGGCTCCCACGGATGGTGAGTAAGAGATGGAGGCACCCGAAGCTGCCCTCTAAGCCGTCCCCATCCTCCAGCATTTGCCGGCTCTCGTCCTGATCCTCCAGGGCTGAGCGGATGCGCCACGAACATTTAGAAAGCCCTCCATCAAGGGGAAAATGGGATTCGGCCGAATGCTGGCACCAACGCTTAAAAATTAAGCGCGAATCTGTCTGGGCCCAGGAAGGCATTCCCCAAACGCAGGCCGGGCTTTTCCTTTCGTCTTCTCAAGGTACATTTTAATGGCTCGAATGTGCGTGAAACAGGCCTGCCAAATTGTGCTGATGGCTTTTTAACACGAGCAATCTACAAATGCAGTGAAGCAGATAATAGGACACACGATACTGAATTTGGAAGTCAGCATCGATGGCTGCTGGGAAGCGGCCCTGCGTCCGGGTTCCTACTTCCCAGGTGGCTTCCTCCACCCATTCAGAGGCCAGAAAACCATTCTGTCTGCTCACCACACTCCTGGTGCCTTGGGGCGAATTACGTGGATGCAGCGGCAACCCTGGAAAGCACTGGGGGCTCTGACGCTCCTTGCTTGGTAGCTGATGGTCCTCCTTGGACTCTGGGGAAACGGAGGCACAGGGGGGTAACGTGACTTACCCAGGGTCACACAACGCTTAAATGTCAGAGGCTGAATTGGGTCTCAAGAGGATGGATCTTGTTGACTCCAGGCTGAGCATCCTCTCCATTCCGCCGTCTGGCTGCCCCAGAGAAGCTTAGTCTTAAATTTAACTCAACAGTCCTTTATTAAATGCCTGCTATTAGCCAGGCGCCGGGGAAACGGAGATGCAATAAAAACCAGGCTCTAGCTTCAGGGAGGTTACATTCTCCAGGGTACGAGACACAGCACGGCAATCACTAACTTAAATCTCCCTGAAAGGTGGCCCAAGGGGGCTGGACCAGAGGCAGGTAGGCTGTGGATTCCTAAGTGGGGTTACCTCTTTCCCAGCAATGCGGCTATCCCTGCCCAGAAAGAGGAGGACCGGTGGGAGCATCTCCACTGAAGTGCTCCAACAGATGGGGGAGGCCAGGGATGCCAGGATTCCCTCCAGGGGTGCAGATGGCAGTCCATCTCCGCCTGCCCATCCTGCCGCACTCACTCTTGGCTGTCTCCTCCTCCTCATTCCCCTGAGGGAGCCTTCCTGGCTTTCTCGGCTTCCTCCACCTTCTCTGACCCAAAAGGCCATCGCAGAGTTTACAGGCTCTCCAGCCTGTGTCCTTCGCAGGCAGCACGTTACTAATCCGGCGCCTTCTTGGCTCCCTCATCTCTTTGATCGTATTGCACGTGCTGCTTCTCCCGAGTGCTTCCCTGGGTGTCACAGCCACATCCTGCTGGCTCCCTCCAGGTCCCTGGCCCTGACGCTCGGGCTGGTAGCCTCTTTCTGTTATTTAGAAACTGTAAAACTCCCAGGAAGAATCGGGGCACCCCAAGGCAGGGCTTCGTCTCTGGGAGAAAGCTGGGGCCATTCAGAGAACATCGAGCTGTTCAAAAGCAATTTGGTCCGCTCTGGTCCTCCCAGTTCCTTTCACACATCCTGGAAGTTAAGGTTCTGTGGAGTGATGGGCTGGAACCAGGAAAGGCTGGAGTTTGAATCTTGCCCGATCCATGGGCCAATCCCCAGCCCTCTCTGGGTCCGTTTCCCCGGCTCTCAATGAGGGGGCTAGAACCGAAGCCCTCTAGGGTTCCCTGCCCACTTTGCCTTTGCATTAGCTGTGAGTGAATCCAGCAGCCCTGAATCCCTCCAGGCTTGGAAGCTGAGCTCTTCTTTGGACTGGGCCTGGGGCTTCGGGGACTGGCCTCCCCGCACTCCCCTGGGAGAGTCGCCATTCTTTTTAGGTGTAGGAAAACAAAGCCCAACAGGATTCAAGCCTCAGGAAAGCCGGCATCAGGCAGACAAAGAGAAGCCTTGATCTCGGTTGGACGGTGAGTTCACGAGAAAGAAAAAGCAACCCATTTTATGGAAGTTCAGATGGCCAGATGGCCCCTGGGCCAGCCCTGGGGAGATCCCACGAATCCCAGGGAGGGTCTCTGAGAGGTGCTTGCCTTCACCCAGGTCCCCTCTGGCTCCCCAGAACAGAGGCAGCACCTTCCAGTGCAGTCGAGGAGCAGGGGACGCCCATGTTCTTGGACCGGCTTTCTACGCGGTGCTAACCCAGTGGTTCTGAGCGGCTTTGGCGGCTGAGGGGACAGAGCCTGGGACGTGCACTCGGGAAGACTCGGGCTCACAGCCCGGCGCAGACCCGTAGGGGATGCTGGGCAAGTCGTTTCATCTCGGGGTCTCGGTTTCCTTCTCCATGAAACGGTGGCCCTGGGGACGCAGTGGCTTCTCAGGTCCTCCCCAGATCCCACGGCGTCATCCTCTATGGGCACAGCTCATGAGAATCGAGGTTGGATGGAAGTGCAGGTCCCTCTGACAGCCTTCTTCAACAGCCACCGTGAAGCCTGCTGGGCTAGAGACCTCGGGGTCCTCCGTCAGGCCGCCGTAGGAGCTAGATCGGCCCCAGCATCTGGCTTGGGTTTATGGGGAGAAAACGGAGCTCCCCTGTGAGAAGAGCGGCAGGAAGGCCAGCGCCCAGGTTGCTCCAAATGTAACTTGGGCCCAGGCAGAAGTGGGTTGGCGATGGATGCCAAAGGTGCATCAGCATCTATGGGCACCTACTGTGCGCCTGTCCCAGCACGGAGCGCTGTAGAGCTTGAAGCCAGAGCTGCAGCTTCCGGGACAAGTGGTGTCCCACAGAGCCCCCGAGAGCGGAGCCCCGATTTTCTGGGCTCTCTTTTTAGCCCTGTCGGCTTTGTAAAACTGACAGCGAGTCTGAGAGGTCATCACCGTATTTCCAGGGGAGAGTCCCAGAGCCGTGCAAAGATCTCGCTGGCCCGGGCTCTCGAGGGTCTGGGAGCCCTCACCGCGGAGGGGCCACACTATCTGCCTCACCCCGGCGGGGCTGGCCATCCGCAAAGGCACCCGGGCTCTGCCCAGCGAGCAAGAAGCCCGTGCGTGCCCGCCGAACTCTGGCACAGCTCCGGGCAATCTCAGGATGCGAAGGGTAGCCTCGGGGACAGCCCCCTCTGGGCACCAGCCCTCCTCGTCCTGCTTCCCGCCATGGTTTCCTGTGAAGGGGGCGGCCTTCCATTTTAGCCCCATCAGCCCTGCTGGGCCCGTTTTGTTGGTTCTGAGAACCAGCCTAGCAGGGATTAAGGAGCAGAACAGCGCGGGCAGGAGGGAAATGATGGAAGGCCCTCGTCTCCCTTCTTGCTTGTCACCGCCTGAATGCAGCTCTGGGGCCCGCCGGTGCCTGGGATGGGCGTCTTGAGCGGGAGGGCAGCCAGCCAGTGGCTCTGGATGAGGCCCGTCTCCTCCGGGGAGGACAACGGCGGCCCATCGGGAGGCGCTCGGAGGGAAACGGCCCAAGTTCGAGGCTCAGTTCCATTCAGGAGACGGCATGCCCAGCCTCCATCACTCCTCCCCGCCTGCACCAACTTACCCACAAGTCCTAAGGTAATGTAGGAGAGGAGGAACACCATGAAAAGCAAACAGCACGGGACATCTGTGCAATGTCTGGAAGCAAACAGAGGGAAAGGCATGAAAGAAGGAAGCCTTTGGGCACGCCAGAAGGCTCACCGTCCACCTCCCCTCCCCAGCCTAGAGCCAGGCTAGTCCCCAGGCCCTCCCCGCCCTCGTGCGCCTCCCCACTGGGGTCAGAGGCCTCTCCTGCCCCCGGGCTCCTCCTGCCAGGGGGTTCCTCGCCCCAGTTCCCTTCCATCCAGTCCCTGGACCTTATAGGCCCTTCGTACTATTTACGTGTATCTTCTCTTACTTCTTTGGGTGACCCTAAATTCCTTTACCTGATTTCTCCCTTTACCCCCCGAATGCACAATCGACTGGACGTTTCTGAGGGCAGAGGCTGCTGTCACTCTTCTTGGAGCCCAGCCCAATCCGTGCCCATCCTCTGCGGCCCGTGGAAGGGCCAGCCTCCCTGCCGGTGCCCTGGCCAGCACCCATCCCTGGAGGGCTTTCCCTCTTCGCCCTCCTTCTTAGAGTCCTTGGGCTCCTTCCCAGCCCCGCTGGCACAGCCCCTTCTCTAGACGGGCCTTCGGTGGTAGCTCCTTGAGGCCTCACACTTAGCACAGTGCCAGGCACATGGTAGGCACTCGATCGATGTTGGCTGATTGAATGTGTGAGGCTCAGGATGCCATAAAGCAACACAAAGAAGGGCAAATCTGGCCCGGCCCCTCCAGCAAAGGGCCTGGAACAGAGCACGAGATGCCAGTCAGCCAGGGGCCCCCCAGGACTTTGTGCAGACCTCAGCTTTAATAGCTTCAAACGGCGCCAGGGCTTTGGGGACGCCTTGTAGGAGCTGACGTGTATACACATTATCGCATCGAAGCCTCGACACCATCCCATCTAGGAGGCCCTCTTGTTATTAGCCCCGTCCTCCGGGCCAGGAAACGGAGGCCGGGGGGCCACGAAGCCCCCGAGGTCTGAAATCATGTCTCTCCGACTCCAGGCTCAGGCACTAGATTGCTCGGTAAAATGAGACCACGAATGGCACATTCCGCACACGCCTGCCATGATGGCCGTTTAGTCTTTGCCTTTGGAGCTCTGCGGAAGTGCAGTGAAGCCAGTGGAGAGGACGTTGGCTTTTAGAGTCCCAAAGAGCTACGTTCGAATTCCATCCCGGCCACACGAGCCTGGGCCAGTTACTGGACCTTTCGGTGCTCTCGGCGAGTCTCCTAAATGCGGGGGGAACCGAGTCACATTCACAGTGGTCAGTTCTGCCTGCCTGCCAGGTGTTCCAAAAGTCTTAGTGAGCAGATTTTGGAGACGCTGCATGAGATCCTCAGAACTGCCTTAGGAGCTGGGCAATGAGAATCCCCGTTTTACAGCTGGGGAAATCGAGGCTCAGAGAAGTTACCTGATTTGCCCAGGGGGATTAGAACTCCTGGAATCGAGGTCATCGAGTTGGATCATCTCCTTTTACAGATAAGGAAACTGAGTCCTAGATGAATGATCCGGCTTGCCCGCAGTCCCCCAAATGGTCAGCAGCATGTCTCATGCCCAGAAGAACTCCCTGACGCCCTAGATGATGTCATTGCTATCCATGGGGATTCAGGATAAAACTTTGCATTTACAGAATTCTTGGGAAGCAGGAGAGACCCTTAAAGTATTTTCTCCTCCCTCCTTCCCATGAAGCAGGAAGGACTCCTATTACTATGTCCATTTTACAGATGATCACACTGAGGCGCCGAAAAGTTAAGAAGTTCATCCCAGGTTGTGCAGAGCATCGATGGGAGGCCCAACCTCAAACTCCACTCCTTCCACTTCCATGGACCTCGGCAAAAGCCAGTCTCTCTGCTCCTTCCCAACCCGGACCTTTTCCAGACTTGAGGTGGGGCCCAACTTCCTCTTCTCCTTCCATCGCCTTCATTTCCTACTACAACACCCTTTGAATACAGCAGGTGCTTACTACATGTTTGTTTAATTGATGAATGATGGACTCAAGTAGAGTAAAACCAGGAAAACATGGTGGTGCTCTAGAAGAGGATCTGGATTCAAATCCCTCGTGACGCTTACATCCCTGTGTGAGCCTCCATATCTGTGAGAGGGGAGGCACGGGCACTAACTAGACATGGGGTTCCTTTTTAGCTGGGGGTCTGCGATCTTAGGAACCAACTTCAGGTTATGCAAGATGGTCCTGGGAAATACTCCCCTTCCTTTGTTCCCTCTAGTGCCAAGGCAGAACCAGGGTGAAACAGGAAGGCCTGCCTCTTCCTTGGACCACCCGATTAGCAAGCCTCGATGAATGAAAATAGGAAGGACGGAGGATGCTGCTGCCCTGGGTAATGTGTTGGCAAGCTCTGCACAACTGGCTTTTGTTTTTTTTTAAGCTTGTTCAATGGCGCAGCTCACCATGTCCAAAAGGGCGATGTATTGGAAAATGAAAGTGAGGTAAAAAAGATATTAATAAAAACGAAAAATTAATTATCCAATGAAATCATGAGAGCCGCCAATGGACAGAATGTGGCACAATGGGTAGAAATGGACTTGGAGCTAGTAAGACCTGAGTGCAAATTCTACCTCAGGCCCTCCTTAGCGAGATGACTCTGGACAAGTCCCTTAAGCTCTTTGCCTCGGTTTCCCCACCTGGCCCCCAGAGATGTTGAGGGCAAAATGAACACTGCATAGAAAACACTTTACTAACTTCAAAGCACTCTATAAATTGTCAGGAAGGATGATGGTCAGGAATGGGTGCTCCCTCCCCATTCTGGCTACACCGTGGGGAGATGCCTCTTTGGTTCCCCTCCCCCTCAGCACCCAAGGGACTCCTTACAGCTCTGGGGGTGCCACTAATTGAAGAGGAACATCCAAAAGCAGGAAGGAAGGAAGGAAGGAAGGAAGGAAGGAAGGAAGGAAGGAAGGAAGGAGGAGAGCTAAGAGGCAGGTTAAGCTGCTGTACTGTCTAAAGGCAGAATAATCAAAGCGGCCCAGGGTTCAATGGGAGCCGGGAGCCCTGAGCTCTGGAGTGCCGTGAGAAGCCTGCTGAGCTTGAGTTCCATCCCCAGCTCTGCGGGGACCTCCGGGGCCCTGAGCTTCCCCTCCTCATCTGCAAGGAAGCTTCGGGGCTCCACAGCTTAAGCCTTCTTCCAGTTCTAATGGACACTCCTGGGATCCCAGAATCCGCCTCGGCTGCTGACAAGACTGCTGCTCCGGGGCTTTTTGCAGAGAGGGCTGGCCGGGACGCTGGCCGGGGCCTCTTCTGGATCTAGAAGCTCGTGCTTGGATGCTGCCTCGCAGACAGGCGCTGGCGGCAATCCAAAGTGGCATATCGGAGGATTTTTCCTGACCCAGCAAGTGAGCCCTGCCGATGCCTGGGGAAGGTGGGGGGGGGGCAGCTTTCCAGCCTCCTTCAGCCACGGATTTCCTCCCCCTTGTCGTGCCCTCGCGAGGGCGAATGTCCAATAAGAAAGCGCAGCCCCTCCCCTCGGAGATGCTTAACCTCAAACAAGAAGGCCAGGATGGAACGACGGGACACCGATCTGCACCTAATGAGCCTGTTGGGGCTCGGCGCCCATTCCAGGGTCCTTGGGGGCAGCAGCATCGACAGTCGGGCCCTCACCCACGGCGGCTCTGGTTGCCCGGGCAGCTGGGGAAGCCACGGAGTCGCCCGCGATCTCGGGAATTCTCACCACCAAAATCTGTTCGGCGGGCAAACGGGGGCTTGGCACCTCGGGAGATCGATCGGACGTTGGCGACCCTTCTGGAAAAGCCATTGTGCGCCATTCAGCAGGAATGCATGAGCAAGCCGAGGCGCCTCTCCCTGGCTCCCCAGCGGGCACCTCATCTGTCAGCTGTGGGGCGAGAAGGGAATGTAAGCTCCGGAAGGGCAGCCCCTTTCGTCTCTGCCCTCCTGGCCCTCAGCACACGTCCTGGCACCCAGTAGGCACTTACAGCAGCCGAGCGAGTGAGGGAACGAGGGAGGGAGGTCAAGTTCTTTGAAGATACTCTGCAACATCCGCCCACGAGTCGAGTCAGCTGTCATCTCGGCTGCCTCGTGAGGAGCAAACGTCCCGGCACCCACAGGTGGAAGCCCCCCAGGTCCTCCTCTGGCCCGTCTACACTTGAGTCGAACATTTGTTCCCTGGTGTCACGATTTAGAAAGGAAGGAGACAAACTGGAGAGGCCTCCTTTGGAAAGAGGGAGTCCTGGCAGGCCAAGCAAGACCCCTTGGGAGGGGGGGATGGTTGCCCGCTGCTCCTGGGCAGCTTTCCTGGCTGCTTCTGGGCTCGCGTTTCCTTTGCCACTTGGGTTCCTGGGGAAGCGGAGAATGCCAGAGCGGTCCTGGGCATGGACGGTATCCGCAGAGGAGCAGGAACGTTGTCCCAGGGATGCCCTGCCCACACTGCCCTCCCCTCCTGGGCATGCAGAGCTGGTCGGAGGGAGAAGACACTGGGGGGGGGGGGGCGGGGCAGCACCTGGCTATGTATGCCTTTGGCTCGGTCCAATGAGAGCCTCCACCCAGGCTGGGGCGGCATCTCAGGTAGCTTTCGGTTTCCCGAGCACTTCGAGGAATGCTTCGCAGAGGGCAGGAGCTCCGTAAATAGTCGATAGTCTGGAGGAATGAACTGAAACTTGACCCCCCCCCCCCAGGAAATGGGGCTTTGAAAATGGGAGAGCTGAAACGGAAACGGTGCACAATGCACTGGGTCTCCCCTTCGTGCCACTAAAGTTTTTCCTCTTAGGCACGGGCCATGGGAAGGAATAATGAAGTAGCTGGGACACATTTTTGCTCAATTGTTTTTCCTTCTCACCCTCAGAAAATACAACTAACAAATCCCAAGCAGATAAATGTCGCCAAAGATACGGAAAACGCTTGCTGGCCTATTGTTCCTCTTGTTTGGAAACTCTACGAGCAAGAGGACAAAAGATGGGAAGAGTCCATGGCGGGGGGCTGTGAAGTGGGCACGCTTGTGCATGGTCGGTGGAGCTGTGGACGGGTCCCACCATTCTGGAAAACAATTTGGAACGATGCAAGGAAATGCACAGAAACACGGACCCCCTTTGACTCGGGTGCCCCAGAGAGGTTAATGACAAAAAAGATGAAAAGGAGCCACCGACACTGAAAGCCCGAGAGGAGCCCTTTCTGTGATAACAAAGAAAGAGAAACCAGCCAGGAGAGACCCAACACCCAAGCTGGGAGAAATGCGTGTCCTCAGCCCAGGATGCTATTGTGCTGTGAGAAATGGCGACTCCAGAGAAGGGGGGAGGAAGCGGAACCGGGAAAACAGCAGATTCTCACCACAGAGACATAATTGTGGGGAAGAGAAACCGTGGGACGAAGGAAGCGGAATCACGGAAGATTGTAGCAACCCGGGAGCCCCGAAGAAGAGCCCTGAGACAGCCCCCCCATCCCCCTGGAGAAATGCTGCTGAACACTGCAGACATCGGGCTTCCCTTTAATTTGGGAGGCGCATTCGGGGGCCTTTTAGTCCTTCTTCCTCGCCTTTAAAGGATTTATTACAAAGGACGACTTTCTAGCCGGGGCCAGGGAGAGGCGCCGAGGAGAACATTAGTGAGGGCCGCACACAGGACTAACACCTTTTTATAGTCTTTTTTAAAATTCTGCAAGGGAGGGGGAGGGGGGTGCATTAGGGGAGGGGCCTGATGGTGGGCTTGGGAAAGGATCTCGCCCACTACTCGGGCCCCTCGCAGGGTCTCTGACTTGACGGGAGTCAGGATGGTGTCCCTGAGGATTAGATCGTGGAGTCAGGAAAAAACAGCCACCGAGTTCGAATCCCGCCACTTCCCAGCTAGAGGACCCGGGCAAGTCTCGTAGCCTCCTCGGCCTCCCTGGCCAAATGCAAATGATAAAACGGACTTTTCCATCCCTGTCCTTCTGAGAGTCCAGGAGGCCGGGGAGGCCGGGGAGGCCGGGCTCGTTCAAGCGGCAAAGCCCAACGGAAATGCCGGCCATGACCAGTCCTCGTTCTTATCATCCCCAGTTACCAGGCGGCCCCTTGGACGCTGCGGCGCTCAGGTAGCCGCTAAAAGCAATAAAGAGGAGCCCGGAGACACGTGGCACGACGGGCTGCTGCGGAGACGGAGGCGGCATCATGTACACTTTCTCAGACTTGGAAATGCCCAAAACAATCAGGCGGGCCCAGACTGGCCGTGTTTGCCCATCTCGGAGGCTGGGAATGCCCCCGAGAGCCCCGAACAGGCTGCTGGCCGCCAGGAGATCCGGGCAAAGTCCTTTGTGGCCCAAGTCTCTGGCTCGTTGGCATCCACTGGGTGGTCTGGAAGGCGAAGACTCGGGATTCCGCCTGGAAAACTGCGGAAGATCACGAAAAGCTCGTCTCAAGCCTCCTCCACGCAGTCTTCGAGGCTGTCCGAATCGGGGTCTTCTTTTCCCTGGAAGTCGTCCTTTGATGTCTCGCCCTACATGCGCGTGAGGACGTCTCCGCACCGGACGCATGGATGACGCTGTGAACTCGGAGGGCAGCCGTGGGCTTCGGTTCTCCTCCTCCTGGCCCTGCTTTCCGACCCTCCCCACATCGACCGAAATGTGTGTCCCCTCCTGGGTCCCCAGGGCTCACGCAGGCGCAGGGGCCACGTTCTTGCCCTCAGATTCCTGGCTAAGGCCCTTCCCTCCATCTCTCTGCCTCTGCCTCTGTCTCTGCCTCTGTCTCTGTCTGTTTCTGTCTCTCTGTCTCTGTCTGTCTCTGTCTCTCTGTCTCTCTGCCTCTGTCTGTCTCTCTGTCTCTCTGCCTCTGTCTCTGCCTCTGTCTGTCTCTCTGTCTCTCTGCCTCTGCCTCTGCCTCTGTCTGTCTCTCTGTCTCTCTGCCTCTGCCTCTGCCTCTGTCTGTCTCTGTCTCTCTATCTCTCTCTNNNTCTCTGTCTCTGTCTGTCTCTGTCTCTGCCTCTGTCTCTGTCTCTGTCTGTCTCTGTCTCTCTGCCTCTCTGCCTCTGTCTCTGTCTCTGCCTCTGTCTCCCTCTCCGTCTGTCTCTCTCTGTTTTTCTTTCTCTCTTTCTGTCTCTGTCACCAAAGCCCCAGGCTTGACTGCAGCCCCCGGACCCTTTGCTGGGCTCTTAGTTCACTTGGGTCATTCTACAGAGGAGCAACTTAAAGGTATTTGTTTTTTTTTTTAAACCCTTCACTTCGGTGTATTGTCTCATAGGTGGAAGAGTGGTCAGGGTGGGCCATGGGGGTCAAGTGACTTGCCCAGGGTCACCCAGCTGGGAAGTGTCTGAGGCCGGGTTTGAACCCAGGACCTCCCGTCTCTAGGCCTGGCTCTCCATCCCCTGAGCTGCCCTGCTGCCCCCAAGTTATTTGATTTTTAAAACCAAACTAGTAGCAAGAAAAAGTTCTCCATCATTAAGCGTTCACGAAGCTCCTGCTACGCGTCAGGCCGAGGGATTGGGTTGCCCTTGGAGGCCGGATATTCTTCTGGGGGAGGGAGTCGGTCATTCTGTCCCGAAGCCCTTCTACACCCTGCTCTGGGCCAGGCACCACGAGAGGTCCTGAGACAGAAATCCAAAGGGCGGCTCCCGCCCTCAGAGAGCTCACTAACCCCCCCAGCAGAGACAGCAGGTCCACATTTATGTCTGGACCGAACAAGGGTTAGACCCTGGACCTGCGGTTCCATTGCAGGGAGGTCCAAGTTCCCTCCCCACCCCCCCGGGGCAGGGTCACCCCTTCCCTTCCCCCTAGACAGGTGCCCAGAGCATGGAAGGGTGAAGGGACTTGGCCAGAGTACATCGCTTGTCTGGGCTGGAGGCGGGGGGTGAACTCGGGTCTTCCTCACCTTAGCTCGGCCTTCTAGCCATTATGCCACACTGTTTATGGGAAGCTAATGGTAGGAGTGCTGGGCCTGAGAGAGGAAGACCTGAGTTCAAATCTGACCTCAGATGCTTGCTAGCTGTATGAACCTGAGCCTGTCATTTCTCCTCTCCCTGCCTCGGTTTCCTTGACTGACAATGAGACCGTAGTAGCCCTCCTTCCCGGTAGTTGTGGGGATGGCGTAGATAACATCGTCAAGCATTCGCTTGGCGCGTGGCCTGGCCCCGAGGAGGAGGTGCTACGATGGATCCAAACAACAGGCATTAGGCAGTCCCCTCGGCTAAGCCCTGGAGCTACGAATAAGGAAAAGGAAGGCAGGCCCTGCCGTCAAGGAGCTGCAGTCCATGGAGGGAGACAACACACAGAGGGCAGCTACAGGGAGGCGGTGAGGAGGAGGGCTGCTGACAGGCCTGGGACGGTGGTGGAGCGAGGCCAAGGGAGGCGGCTGCTGGGCTCTCTTCAATGGAGGGTGGAGGAGAGGCTTTGCTTCTGCCCTCGAATCAGAGGAGGAGAGGCCAAAGGCGCGGATGCAGGAGATGCCACGCCGTTTCCAGAGGATGGGCTGGGCTGGGCTCCGGATCTGCGACTGGGCCAGGAATCAGACCCCTCCCGGCGCTTCCTCCTTCAGGGCTCCCCCATCCTTTCAATTCCTTCCTGTTCCTTTGGGGTGCAGGACGGCTCCCGAAGTCCCTTCCAAAGCACTCAGGAGGGGAATGGGCTGCTGGAGGAGGCGCCGGGCTCCTTCTTCATGGGCAGCCACTTGTGGCTCTGGTCGGAGAGCCCAGACAGAATTCTAGCCCCCGAGGCCTCCTTCAACCCAAAATGCTGCAGCGGCGGATCTCTGTTTCCTCCTTCTAAATCTCTTAGACGAGTCCCTCAGCCTCTCCGTCCCTCAGTTTCCCCAGCGTGTCCTTCCGCCGGCAGGAGTTTGAGCTGGCCGATAAGCTCCACGTCACTGCCCCGAATCCCCCAGAGGTCCGTCTGCGCTTCTGCCGCTCTCAGGCGTGTCAGCTCTGCGAGAGGGCCGCCTCGTGTGGGGAAGCACACGTTCGGAAGCTGGAAGTTCTCCACGGGGCAAACCAACAGGCCGAGCCCCGAGAGTGAGGCGGAAATAAGAGCAAACAGAGCAGCAGAGCCATGAAGACGCTCCGGGCCCACCGAGGAAGCGCGGCCAAAGAGGCCGGCCTGAACTCGGGCTCGGAGCTCCTCCGACAAGGCAGGCTTCAAGAGGAGCAGAAGGGAAGCCCTTCCCCGACCAGCCGCTTGTGGATGACCGAGCGCCCCCCGGGCTCCCCTCCCTCCACCACCCCATCACTCGCCTGGCTAACGGTGCCGTAACGTCTGTGATTCCTGACCGGCCTCCGGCGACGTCATGCTTCTAAGGGTCCAGATGTGGGACGTGCGGGCTCAGTAAGGTGAATCCGGGGCCCGTCCGGGGCCCGTCCGCTTCCCTTCGCGGCGCCTTTTCCCTCTTCTCCTTCTTCTCCCCGAGGGAAGGCGCCCTTGTCAGGAGGCGCCTCACTTTCCTCTCTGTAGAGCCCGGGAGACGCGGAAGGACGTGCGCCCGGACAAGAGCCGTGTGGACGGGATCGGGAGGCTGAGGAGAAGGCAGTGGGTCCGGGCTGGCCGGTGGACCAGCGGAGTCCACGTGACCTGAGGCTCTCCCAGGAGAGGCCGAGATCCAGAGAAATCAGGGCGGAAATCCGGGCAGACTCTGCCCCAATCCGAACACGCGTCACACACGGGAATGCGTTCTGGGCTCTGCATTTGGAAGAGGAAACTAGGCAAGTGGAGCAGGCACAGGAGGGGATGGCCGGATGGGGATGGCCCGAGGTGGGCCCAAAGAGCACCCACGAACCTACGGGAACAGGGACTTTTAAGCGGAGAAGCAAGGGCACAGGGGGAAGGACGCAGGTCCCTGGAAGGGCCTCTCCAGAGCCGCAGGGCGGGAGGAGGCAGATGTGGGCGGCTGCTCCAAAAGTGAACGCGATGCCTCGAGAGGCCAGAATCCCTCCTTGGCAGACAAAGGCCGAAGCACCCTTAAGAGGGGCTCCTATTTGCCCACTCGTTGGGTTAGACGGCCACTTCTGCGCCCAGTGTGTGCTCTTGGGGCGGCTGACCCGTTTGGAGCTCGGGCACAGACAGGGGCTGCCTCTCCCCCCTCCGCTGTCCTTCAGCAGCCAAAGTGAAGCCCCCACACCACTTGGGTGCCCACGTTCCCAGCCGCCATCGCTGTCTGCTGTCCAACACACGTTCCCCTCTCTTCTTCCTGCCTTCCACTTGCTAAATGGCATTTTCTTTGGGGTTTTAGAGAGAGACACCCCGAGTCCCCCCCACCTTTCAGTCCTGTCATCGACAAGAGGAACGGGTCGGCGTGCCTGAGCCCCCGCCAGAGCAAGACTGGCTCAGGGAACACCTCTAGATGCTGTTTGGTCATCACTGAACTCGTGGGACGATGGCTTCGATTTTACGTAGTCTGGCTTCTGACAGCTGCCTGCTGTGAGGCGGGAGGATGGAGACGTGACGCCTGATGGGAAAAGAGAACCCAAAGAGAAAGCCTGGAAGGAGCTTGGAAAGGAAGTCACATGGGCTGAGTAAGAAAAAACCAAGTTCTGACCTTTATCCTCCATTACTCTGTGCCCGGGGGCAGGAGGAAGCCCACCTAAGTGGGACCTTCCCAGAAGCATCTTCTGCAAGCCCGGATGGTGACTGGCTCCCTGGAGGCAGCAGATCCTGCTGAGGCAGCCGGGAGACAGAAAAGGAGAAGTGAAATCTAGGGGGAAAGGAAGACCACTCTACCGGGATGTGAGAGTCAAGGTAACCCAGAGGGGACCAAGGGGAGCCTGGGGAAAAGCTAGCCCAAGGCAGAAGATGGGAATGTGGGGGGGACCCAGCCAGGGGAAAATCGGCTCCCCTACAAGTCAACAATCCCCAGAGCTTCCCTCTTCCGGGATGAAATGCAATCTTGATGTGGGAATCTGACTTGATCTGATACTTCGGCGTCACCTCTATCTACAGACGTCTCCTTTTCTACCACTTTACAAATCCTCCCTCAAGAAGAAACAACGTTCGTCTAACATGACATTCTTTTAAAGCCGAGGCTTTTCGAGGAAGCATCCGTTCCTTTTCTAAATTCTCTAAATATCTCTTTAATAATATTCTAGCATTTTCAGAGTTATGGAATCGATTCTTTCACCTACTGCCTCCATTTTCAACTTGAAATCCTTTTGGTTAGATGCGCGTCCTGGGAAGTATCATGTGTGTCCTGTCCAAGAGCACGTCTCACTACATCTTAGTTTCTGTACAAGATTCAAAGTCCTGAGCACAGAACAACTTCTGTCCAGTTGTTCTTTGTATTTCCTGACGGTGCCTAGCATGGCATTTTTATACAGTAGGTGCCCAGTAACAGTTCTCTGAACGGATGAAAGAACAAGAAGCCATGAACAGAGGATGCTGGTTTCCACTTGGGCAATAGGATGAAGCTGAGGCTCCTTCCCAGAAGAATGGTTTCAAATGCAGAAAAATCACATACAGAAGACAATAAGGGAAACCAATTATGTTGAAATGATTGTCAAAATATTTTAACCCCCCAAACTTCATAGACCCCAGATTAAGAGCTCCTATACAGGAAGTCTTTTCAGAACCCCCTGAGAAATGAATGGCCTCCATAATCCTGTGTTCGTTTGTGCATCCATATACATATATGCCGTTTTCCCTGATAGAATATAAGCTTGTTGAGGGCAAGAACTATACCATTTTTTTGTGTTTGTGTCCTTAGTACATACTACAATAACTGGCACATGGTAGTTGCCCAATAAATGCAACATGGTTGAGAGACTTATTCTGCCTATCCATGGCAAACATTAAAAAAAAGAGTTTTATTGATATGTTTTGTTTTGGCATTACATGCATTTGCAAATTACTCCCAGTTCATGAGAGGTCTTTTGTAACAAAGTCAACCATTTAATTAAAGCTAATAATGCTGAGACCTCATCTGAAAATGTATGTAACATTCTATATCAGGGAGTGTTCCTGGTCTATTTTTTAAAATCTTGACCTGTCTTAGAATTGATTCCCAGGTTCCCAGGAAGAAGAGTGATAAGGACTAGGCAACTGGGGTTAAGTGACTTGCCCAGTGACACCGCTAGGAAGTATCTAGGCTAGGCCAGATTTGAACCTAGGACTTTCCATCTCCAGTCTAGCCCTCTAGCCACTGAGCCACCTTGCTACCTATGGCCTATTTTTTAAAAAAATAGAAATTTATTTTCTCTCCTATATCATAAAAAGGGGGAAAATCCATCTAACAATGCAATTAGGCAAAACAATTTCCCTCAATGATTGTATACAAATACTTGTACATTCTCACACACACATACACACTTCTATGTATGTATATATGTCTATGTAGGTATGCAGTCAATCCTCAACTTTCACAAGAGTATTGTTCCTAGAAAACGACATGAAAATCAAAAATATCAATGATGAATGTATAAAAGGGAATTCTTGACTCTCTTTGAGTTTATACTTGTGAAAGGGAATCCTTTATTCTCTTTGCCTAATTGGAGCTAATACTCTGGTTTACAATAACTTAAGTACCCCTACTTAGTACTTCACTAGATTGTGAAGACAGGATTAACTCTCCTTTGTCTACCTTTTGATTGAATCAACACAAGCTTGAACTAAGTGGAGGAGTTGCAAACTGTGGAGTAAATTCAAATCCTCAGAAATTCAATTGGCCAGGACTATTATCCCAAAAGTGAAGAAAAGGGTCAAACTGGGAAATGCTATTTCCCATTTGTTTCAAGATCTAGTCTCTTTTTCTATTTTCTTTCATAATGTGACAACTTATTGTAGTCTAGGCTAAACTGGGTTAGTGAGGGATTGTTGTTGCAAAGCTTATGGGACATGGATCGCTACAAGAACCTGTTGTGATTTCTTATTTTTTTTCCTTTTCCCTAGAATTTTTTCACATTTTTGATAGTCTATATTTCACTCAGAAGTTATTTTTTAAATTTCTTTAGATTCTTTGATGTTTTTGATAATGCATATGCCTTATGACTCAACCATATATCCCTGTGTGATTCCTATGTTTATCCCTGTATCCTCCTATGGGGGGGGTAGTGTATTATTATTTTCTTAAAGGGGGACTATGTTATTGTTGTGAACTTTGATTTGAATTTGGGCCTAATTTAGAACAAGAGACTTCCTCCCAGAATCCAGAAAGTGAATTGTTTGGAGAAGGCACCATGAAGATACCTGCAGAGACCATACGCTGCACCAGAAGATCCAGAGTGAACTCTGGGGGATTGAATGTATTTATTTTGAATATACACTCTTATGCCAAAGGGGACTGCCACTAATTGGTTTTTTGTCAAAGCACCTTACATTGGTTTTGTTCTTTTTTTCTTTTATTTCCCTTTATCCCCAAATTATTGTAATTTCCCTTTGGAACTTGTAATATTGTATATAGCTCTAGTTAAAGCTATAAATTAGGGGGCAGCTGGGTAGCTCAGTGGATTGAGAGTCAGGCCTAGAGACGGGAGGTCCTGGGTTCAAATCTGGCCTCAGACACTTCCCAGCTGTGTGACCCTGGGCAAGTCACTTGACCCCCATTGCCCACCCTTATCATTCTTCCGCCAAGGAGTCAATACACAGAAGTTAAGGGTTTAAAAAAAAGATAAAGTTATAAATTAGTTCCCGTTCCATGATCCCACTGGGGAGACTGGTCTTTCAAAGGATCACAGGGGGGAATGTGTAGTTAGAATGTTGTACCCCAGGACTACGTTTCCCACAATTCTTTTCCCTTTCATTTACGTTTGTGTTGTTACATTATTAATATGAAGTTTTGGTTTCTCTGCCCTCCTGCTCTCTCTTCCACATGAGTGGCTTGGGTGAGCTCCCTCTAGTTTTAATAATAAACTTTAAAAATATTATACTTGAAGATATTGGATATTAATTTTAAAATCTATACTGTGGACCCTTTTGACCAGTATTCACTTCTCCAGAAGGTGAGAAGTGGTTCCCACAAACACTGCCCAGAATTTGGAAGACAAGAAACCACTATAAAAGGCCCTGAATTTCTGGGGCTAAAAAGTCCACTCCAAGAAGGAAGTTGGCTTCAAGAAGGAGTTGGACTTCAAGAGGGAAGTCAGCTTCAAGAAGAAGGTCAACTCAAGGAAGAAAGTCAGCCTCAGGAGTCACATTTAGCTCGAGTCATCAAACTGTCCTGCCTCTTGGAGGGAACTTGGGTGAGTGGAGAGCTGGCTTTCCCTTCCTGTCTTCTGGAGAGAGTTTAATTCTGGTTGAAGGTCAACAAGTCCTGGCTAAGTAGAGGACCAGAGCAATATTTAGTTATATATTTAGTTATATAGCTATATATATAGCTAATGTCTGCTCTACCCTTTTCTATTTCTCTGCTTTCACTCTTTCCACCTCTTTTGTAAATAAAAGCTATTAAAAGTCATTTAGACTTGGGGGCAGCTGGGTAGCTCAGTGGAGTGAGAGTCAGGCCTAGAGACAGGAGGTCCTGGGTTCAAACCCAGCCTCAGCCACTTCCCAGCTGTGTGACCCTGGGCAAGTCACTTGACCCCCATTGCCCACCCTTACCAATCTTCCATCTATGAGACAATACACCGAAGTACAAGGGTTTAAAAAAAAAAGTCATTTAGACTTTGAGCAATAATACTTTGAATTGACGACTACCATATTATTTATAATTTTCATATATTTTAGTCAACCATTAAAATTTAATTCTTATGAATGTTTGAAATTAGGGGGTTAGATTCCTCTGACCACCACAAAGTTGTCATCCTTTGCTAGAGATTATTGAAAATACGTATCTCTGCATACAATTCTTTATAACAATATATGAATTCAGAGAATATTCACTTTTCATAGCACAAGAAGTCTACACTGCCATCACAACTACACAGGAAAAATAAGTCTTCAAAGGAAAACCTTTTTAACCTGAATCTTGTCTTCCTCTCTCTTGGCTGACAGGCTGAGGGTGCTGTACTGTACACTATACTTTTGTAATCCTTTCTAGCTTAGCTGCCCTCTGAAAACCTGAGGAGAAGATGCTGGGACTTCAGTTGCTCCTCTCAGAAGACACCAAGGAGCTGACATCACCTTAGAGCCCAGAGGACAGGTACTGTGCTCTGAGGGCATAACCTTGAGTCTGCAAGGCAAACAATGAAACGATGCAATGAATGCCCGGGGAGTTGTTTATAACATGGGTGAACAAGCCCAGTGAGGTGCCTCGCAGGACACCAGCCTCTCCACAAACATGGGCACATCGCAGCCCTCATTTTCCCCCTCTATGGCTCGGAGTCCCAACTGCCAACTCACCTGTACATAGCCACGACTGCCAACTCTCAAGCGAAAATGAGTAATCCTAGAATTCTTGAAATTGCGAGAGTTAAATATGCAAAGTTGAGGATTTGCTGTGTATGTGTGTCCACATATGTAGGTATGTGTATATACATGGATTTGTGTGTAAACATCCATAAATTCTGCAAGCCCAAATTCACTGTCCGTCTGTCAGGAGGTCGATGGCACGTTCTAGCATTAGTCCTCTGGAACCACGGCTGGTCGCTCTACTTCGCGTGCGGAGCACATACAATTTTGAAAGCGGTTTGTCTGTCCCCGGCTGTTGTTCCTGTATCAGTTATTCTGGGTTGCTGCCTTCATTCTTCATCAGTTTAGAGAAGTCTTCCACATTGCTCATTTGTGCGATACTGTTTGTCTGGTTCTGCTGCCTTCATTCCGCATCAGTTCATGCAGATCTTCCCAAGGCTCTTGGCCATGTTCTCTTTCCTGCATTCTGCCAGCCCACATTCATGCTCTGTCACACACACACACACACAGACCACGACCTATTTGGTCATTCCTCAACTGCCGGGCATCACACAGTGGGCACTAAAGAGCTGTTGGTCAAACAGCACTGAGCCCCTTTCATGCCTACGTGCAAACTCCTCTGGAGGTGTCCCAGGCACGCAAAGCTACGCCACGATGGCCGGACTTCTGGAACTTGGGGCTAAGCAGCTCATCCAGCTCCCCACCTTCACCCAGAATCCACGCAGCCGAGGAAGACCCTCCAGAGCTTGTTTTTCGCGCGCTAGCCTTGGAGTCGCCAGACATACCCACGCCTCCACCCCCACGGAGCAGGATTTCAGCAGAGGCTGAGCAAATCCCACCTACATTCTGACCATTTCACAAATCACTTTAATATGCCTCCGATCAATAAAGGAAGCCTCCCACCTGGCCACACTTCAGGGAAAGATTTAGCCTCCGCGAACCGCGCACACGCTCCTCCGCCCTCATCCATTTATTGGCGCCATTACAGCTCGGTCAGTGTCTGTGAGTGCCGCAGGAAGAGCTGCACCCGAGCACGCTTCCCCACGGACGATCCTTCCCCGCTGCCTCCCTCTCGCCCTGGCCATATATTCAATCCCGGGAGCCGTCCGATGAGGTTCTAAGAGGCCAGGAGGCCAGTGGAAGCGCGCCAACACGGGGCAATAACCCGCAGCGGGTGATGGTGGCGAGGGAGGGGAGCTCTTGACAGGGAGGTCTGAGGAAATGCAGGAGGGCATCCTAAGGCGACCGACCGACCGGCCCGTCCTCTCCGGGAATGGCCTTGTCATCTTGTGGTCGCCCTTTTCAGATCCATCGTAGGACAGAGGGATGAGGAGGGGATGGCAGCAAAGCATGCAGCACGTTCTCGCACTGATATAGCCCCAAAAGGGTCCCAAACTGGGTCAGAACTATTTCTTTGGTTTGTCCTTAAAACAGCTCCCTGGGGAGGAAGGTGCAATCGACTGCGTATCCCCATTTTCCATACGTGGAAACTGAGCCAGTCAGAGGCCAGATGAGTCGCCTTCTAGATTCCCACAGCTAGGCCTTGTCTAAGGCGGGATTTCAATAGAGTTTCCTGACTCCACGCCCCGAGTTCTAGCCTGCGTGAAAGCAGCTGCCTGAGCTCTTGGGGAGATGAGAGGCGAGGAGGCTCACCCCGGGAGCCAGGGTCTTGGAGGCTGCTGCGCCCCACGAAGCAGCTGGAGGCTCAGGCGAGTTCTCAGGGACCGGCCGGCCTCTGTCGAAGGACGCCTGAACTTCCCCTGCCGTCCCTCCCTCTCCCTAGTCCAGCGGCACTGGCCGTCTGAGGGGAGGCTCCAAAGGTCTTCAGGCAAGAGACACCCATGTTGGCTGCCTGCACCGCCAAATGCTCGGCGACATTTTCTACCTTCCCCCTGCCTGCCTCAACGTCCTCTTTTGTCAAATGAGCCGGAGAAGGGACTGGAAAACCTCTCCAGCATCTCTGCCAAGAAAGCCCCAAAGGGCTTCACGAGGAGTCAGACACAACTGAAAAATGACTAAACGACAACAAAACTCATGTATGGCCATCGTCTGACACAGGAAGATGTGGTGGCGTCGCCTGTTACATCAGATTTATAGTTTCGATATTGTAGAAAATGTTCAGTTAGGAAACTCCCTCAGTCGTCGCAGCAGAACCTCAAAGAAGGTTATTGTTTGAGGCAAGGAGGGGTTAAAGGTCTTGTCCGTGGTCCACTCTGTATCAGAGATGCGACTCGAACTCAGGCCTTGCTGACTCCACCGCCAGCTCTCTAGTGAATCCGACACACTATGTCTTAATGCATCTCTAAACAAATACATGCGTGTCTACGTGTGTGCACAAGCATGTGCCCATGACCCACATGTATGTATTTTAGTAGTCAGTAAGCCAACAGGCATTACTCGTCACCCGCTCAGTACCAGGCACTGGGGATACAAAGGCAAACAGGAAACAGCTCTTGCCCTCCGAGGTCTTACCGACTATTGGCAGTTACCACCCCGACCCAGACCCAGAGACACATGAAACACGCTGAAGTCACGGACACGGCACAGAAAAGGAGCTCTCTCCCGGCGGGCAAATGGTCAAAGGATACGAACGGGCAGTTCTCCGGCGAAGAAGTGAAAACTAGACTCACAGGGAAAAGCTCCAAATCATGCCCATTCGGGAAATGCTGATGAAACCACTCGGAGGCGCCACCTCCCTCCTCTCAGACTGGCTAGCGTGACCCCAAAGGAAAGTGATCCATTCCGGGGGAATGCGGGAAAACCAGGCACTGAATCGCTCGTGGTGGAACGGCCACCTGGAAGCACGCCCAAAGGGCAGGACGTGGCACAGACCCGGGACCCAGCAATGCCACTGCTGCTCCGACTCCCGAAGAGATCACAGAGAGGAGCGAAGAACCGGCCTGCCGGGAGTCAGACACGCCCAAAAGGACGGAGCAGCGGCGCCTCCCGCACAGGGATGCTGAGAGAATCCACGAGATCCCGGAGGTGAGCAGCTGCGACCAAGAGCGCACGCGCGTACCCATCGTCGGGAACGCCTCGGGAGGTGCGATTGCCAGGCCGGCATTTCTTCCCCTCCTTAAGTGAATACATGATGGCTCCTTGCAGAGAGGCCTCGTCTTCCGAAGGGCTCCGGCCTGACCACGCGCACAAGAAGCACCAAATGGCTGAAAATAGCTGTTTGTCTGGGTTACAGCATGCGCTTGGGTGGGCACCTGCAGACTCTGCCCATCCGAAGAGACATACACATCGCTAGCTCTAGCTCTAGCTGTGTATCTATGTATATATAGAAAGAGAGAGAGAGAGACAGACAGACAGAGAGAGAGAGAGAGAGACAGAGAGAGAGAGAGAGACAGAGACAGAGAGAGAGAGACAGAGACAGAGAGAGAGAGAGAGAGAGAGAGAGAGAGAGAGAGAGAGAGAGAGCGCAATCTGGCCAGAGGGTTGGCACCGGCAATGAGTTGGGCACAAAATGAAACAGAAGGAGGGAAGGAGGGTGGTTTGCCTTTGGGCAAAGAGCAAAGTGCCTTTCACAAGTCCAAGCTTCCTAAGAAAGCAAAGAGGAGAGGAAGAAGCATTTATTAAAAACCTCCTATATGCCAGGCAACGTGCTAAGGGTTTGATAAATAGGATTTCATTTGATCTTCACGATTACCCTGGACGTAGACGCTATCATTATTCCTATTTTACAGTTGAGGAAACTGAGACAGAGTTAAGTGACTTTCCCAGGATCACACAGACAGTAAGCGTTTGAGGTTAGATTTGAACTCGGGTCTTCCTGACTCTAGGTCTCAGTGTACTATCTACTGCGTCACTGAGATGCCCCAAAGGTCCATCTTGTTAATGCCAACGATCTTCTGTTAAGGCATGGCAACAAGACAAGGAATGTAACAGTGTCCAAATAACTAAATATAAATATCATTCAGTCGGCAATGAAGGGATGCTTCATGGGTATGAGCAAAGGCATCATCCTATGACCAAAGCTGAAGCCTAAAGGAAAGCAGGCATAAAACAAGTCATCAAGGAATTGTGGGACAAGAAGAGATGATGGGATGGCGGGCGGCCCCCAGAGTATCGCAGCAACCCTTCACACACAAGGTCAGGAGAAGCCGAGGAAGGCGCCCAGCCCATTGGATGGCCCAGAGGGCAAAGTGACTGAGGATCCGTGTCCTGGGAGGAACCTTCGTACCGTTGGGAGCCCAGGCCGATGGCATCTTGGAGCACTTCAGTACACGGCTTTGCCCCGAACAGCCTCTAAGATCCCGAGGACAGGAGCTCTTTCCTTTGGTCTCCCTGGCCCCGAGCCCAGAACTAGGCACACGTCCGGTGCTTAATAAAGGCTTTCGGGAGAGCGAATGAGGGCTTTTCCTGCCCCTTAACCCTGCGGGCTGCCAGTGGGGGAGAGCAGAGCCCCCGGAGTCTCCCTACAGTCTCTGCCCCTTCGGCCAGTGCCAGCCTCGACTTCTCCCTTCAGAAGTGCGCGCTGCTCGGGTTCTCTGGGCTTTGTGGGTCTCCAGGCCCGCAGGCTGCCTCTGCCGCTCGTCTCGGGTCATTTGTGCTTCGCCGACAGCAGCCCAGCCACGGCCATCGGAGCAGCCGATCGTCGGAAAGTCTGGTCCGGCCGACGTGTCGGTGAGCGGCCGCTCGACACCTCTCCGCGTGGATTCTATTCCGCAGCGTCAGGCTTTGGAAAGGCCTGCGAGTGGCTTCGTCTTTGCTCGCCTCCGTGCCTGGCGCAAAGAGAAGGTCCCGAGGTTGCTTAGCATTGGAGCAGCCCAAGAGAATTGGGGGGGGGGCAGGGCAGCAGAAGGTGCCAGGACGATGGATGGGGGGAGCGGCCGGGGGTGCTCCGAGTCACCCCTAGGCAGATGGGCGAGCTCCGAGGCCCTTCTAGAGCAGAGATTCTGTTGGTTGTGACGGCTGAGAGGCCGCCTCGGGGACTCCTGGGGGGCTGTTTCTCAGCGGGGTCCCCCCTGCTTTGGGGGCTGGCCGTGTTGTCACAACGAGGGCCAGAAGCTGAGGTCGGGCCTTTAGCTTCCACGACTTCGTTACAAAGCCTGAGAAGGAATCTCCGCACAGACGCCTCCCCAGCAAGAGAGGCAGGTGCTGCTCTGAAGCCAGGAGGATGGCGGCCGAAGCCCGGCCACTCACAGGCCCGTCGTGTCTCTGGGCGAGGGACAGTCCTGCTTGGGTGGAGGCTGGAGCCCCCCCGGAGTCCCAGCCTCGGGCCTGAAGGGACTCTCTCTGTGGCTAGACCATTCCTAGGGCGGCGGCGCTTCCGAGCGGGGAAAATCGGCTCGTTCTGAAGGAAGCCCTTCCACAGGTCCAAACGTGAGATTAACTGGAGAGATGCGGTGCCAGGAAGCCGGCGTGCTGATGGGGGCGTCCTCGGGCCGCTTCCTGCCGCCCCGCGTGGATGTGGGGGTGCACACGCCCGTGGGATGCAGCCCATCCCTTCGCTAAGTGAGGTGACGCGCCGACAAACGGTAGAAGCCCATTGTGGGCTGAGCGGTCACAGGCCTGCCCGGCTTTGTCCAAGAAGTCTATTTCTGGGGCTGCGAAGTCGCAGTGAGGGAGAGCCATCGCCCTCCGGACACGGTCTCTGCTGGCTAGTCTTCGACCAAGAACCGGGAAGGACCACCGGCCACCCGCCATCCCCTCTACCACCAGCGGGATTTAAGGCAGAGACGGGCACCTGGCACAGAGCCCGGAGCTTCAATTGGGGAAGACTCGAGCTGGAATCCTCCTTAGAGGTTTGCTAGCCACAGCCGCAGGGCCCTGGGCCAGCCTCCAGGACCCTGTGACTCGGTTTCCTCACTTGTATAATGAGGGGTCAGACCTGGCAGGCTCCAGGGTCCTCTGCAGCCTAAAATCTACAATCCTCAGGAACAAGCACTGAAACGCTCCTTTGCTCCTGAGCACCCACCTCCTGAGGTGAAGCTACTCTGAAGAGCAACTGAGGCAGTAAATGCGAGCTTTGATCAGTCATTATTATTGGGTAGAAAGTGTAGACGTAAATGCACCGAGCTCGTGTGGACACTATTTATATATGTGTATATAGATGTATGTCTGTAACATCCACACGCCCATACAGGGATGCCCAGCTGGCTGGAGCAGCCGAGACCTTGCTCAAGCTTTTCCTTTCTCCCTCGCTGCCACTCGCTCCCAAGGGCTCAAACACTTCTTTTCAGGGCCTCCTTTCAGTCTGCTTTGGCCCTGCTAAAGGATTTGACACAACCAATCTCTGCCTTTCTTTTATGTGGCCTTATTTCATGTTGAATTAGCAGCAGCTTCTGCTGGCAGACTTGAATGAGCGGCTCCAACAATCCCTTTCTTCTCACTGCCCTTGAACGCCAAGGTCAAAGTTGGGTCTGAGCTGGAGCTCAGCCACATGGAGAAGTCACAAAAACGGGATCCAGGACGGGCCATGCTCCGGGCAGATGGGAACCCTGGGAAAGTGGGGTTCTGCCGTGCTCCAGAGGAGCTGACCTCACCCAGAAGATAGAGCCCCGAGAACAGAGCCTGTCTGGGCTTTTCCTTTGAATCCCTAGTATGATAGAGTGGCTGCCACGTATTAGGGGCTCAATAAAGGCCCGTGGATTTATAGCTAAGGCGCATCCATCATGGTGAGTCAAGCGATGACCTCATGAGCCGAATATTCTAAAAAGCCAGGGCCGGGGCATCTGCTCTTCAAATGAATGGGATCAGCTTTAACATCAGGCTCCTTCCTAAGCTCTCTCTTCCATCCCATCAAAGGGAAATGAGCCTCAAGAATACAACAGAATGCGACAGAAGCAGAGCAGACCAGGAAGCAATGAGTCACGGGAAAATCAAAGACCTCAAGGAGGAAAGGCAGCAACCAAGGAGGAAAGGCAGCGACCAAGGAGGAAAGGCAGCGACCAAGGAGGAAAGGCAAAGACCAAGGAGGAAAGGCAAAGACCAAGGAGGAAAGGCAACGACCAAGGAGGAAAGGCAACGACCAAGGAGGAAAGGCAACGACCAAGGAGGAAAGGCAGCGACCAAGGAGGAAAGGCAACGACCAAGGAGGAAAGGCAGCGACCAAGGAGGAAAGGCAATGACCAAGGAGGAAAGGCAAAGACCAAGGAGGAAAGGCAAGGGGATCCTTCAGACACAACCGCAAAAGGAAAAGATAGTTCAAACGTTTGCTTTTAGAATTCATTCGCCCCGGAGCAATATCAAAATTACGTGATAGGCCATTAGAGACAGGCTCCAGCCTATGGAACATCCAAAGGAAAGAGTCCAAACTGAGTGCTCGGAAAACCTTAGCACAACCAGTGACAAGAAAGAGAGAGAAACCGTCCTTCTGGAGTGGAGGGAGGCAGGCAGGTGAGGATGGAAATCTAGGCTGGTGCTTAAGGAAATAGCCCTGGGTGAGAGATTCCCGAGTCTGCTGCCAAAGAGAAGCAGGGTTTGTTTTTGAATGACCAAAAGACGGAGGTCATAAAATGCTTGAAGTCATCTCATTACATCATCTTCTTAATTGCTGAATGTCAGACTTGAATACCGCCTCGGCAGCATCTTGGATGCGATGACCTTGCACTCGAGGGTGGCTTTCAGTCTAATTATCAGACGAGGATTTCTCCAGGCTGGATGATTTAACACACAAATCCCTTAAGAGCCTTCTGGTAAAAGCTAGAGCAGCACAAATAAGCCGGTGATTCACAGCCTCGCCACTTAACATCATGACCCGGCTCTAAGTGAGGATGGCGATTTTTCACAATTGCAGTTCAATGGCACAGAGGAAAAGCAATTTGCATGGGGCCAGGCAGTTCCCCAGGGATGACACTGTAGGATTCCAGGGCCCAAATGGGTCATGTGCTTATTAATTTGGGAATGAATTGTTCCCTTCAATTACTGAGGCTGACTCCCATCCACATCTGCTCATCGTGTGTGATTTGGGCCCTGATGACAGGATCATAGATTTAGAGGTTTCTGTCTTGGACACCATTGAGTCCAACCACTTCGGTTTGCACATGAAGAATCTGAGGCAGCAAAAAAGTGAAATAACTCCTACACAGCTAATACGTAACCAAGGCAGGATTCAAACCCAGGTCTTCCTGACTTCCTGACTCCAACAGTCTGTCCACTGAGCTACACTGTCTTGTTAGTTTTCTTTTCATAATTCCCCTAGATCAGCTTTGGCAAAGAGGCGGCACGTGGGGCAGAGCTGGCCCTCTGGAGCTCTCCCGTCCCCCTCTTCCCAGCACCCAAGGACATTTTTGCATGCCCCACCCCTCTGTCCAGCCACCCAAAGCAAGCACTTTCTTCCTCAACTCTCTCTGGTAATCTGGGGCTCAAAGGAAGCTTGAATTTGCTCTCTGAGCACTCAAACTCGGAAAATGTTTGTCAACAAGGCATGATGTCCACCCAATACAGTAGAGGCCTTCCTCCTGGTGCCACAATTATACCACAGACCACACAGACAGCCCTTAGGTTATCTCTCATTCCTGCCATGTGATGAAATTATCTTTTTTTCTTAATATTTCTCTTTCAAATTATTTTCAATTAACAAGTATTTTTTTCTTCCTCCCTGTCCTGTCTTGAAGAAAAATAGGAAAGAAATTATTTTAAAAATACAAAATGAATACAAAAAGCAAAATGTATTCTCCTATTGGCCACGTCCAATAAGGCTCATTCTGCAGAGTTAGACCATCCCCTCTCTCTTAGGAGGCGGCCAGCAGTCTTCATCATTGGTCCTCTAAATCAGGATTGATCACCGTTCTTAAACTGACCAGAGTTCTTTAGTCTTTCAGAGTTGTTGTTTTTTGTCCTCCTGGTTCTTCTCCTTCTCTCTGCAGCAGTTCATAGAAGTCTTTTCAGGTTTCTCCCTTTCCTCATTTCTACTGCACAATTGTATCTGGTTACATTCATTCTATCCTCATTGATGTTCTGTTCTTTGTCATCACAAAAAAAGGCTACTATGTGCATTTTTGCACATATGAGCCCTTTTCCTCTTCCTTTGATCTCCTGAGGCTGTAGGCCTTCTAGAGGTATCTCTGGGTTAAAGGGTACTTCTCTGATGACATCTTTGCTCACATTCTTCTTCAATGGTTATGTGTTATGGCCTGTCCACAAATACCATAAGTCTTTCCATCTTTCTCTGTGTAATACACATTTTTCATTCCTCATAGACTATCATGATATGCAAAGAATATATTCGACACTTCAAAGAATCCATATCATAGTTTCGATGGTGTGGGAACTCTCCCCAAATGGCAATGACAACTCCTCTGCAGCTGAGAATAATCCTGAAGAGAGCAGACCTCATGATGCACAATCCTCACCTCCTCACAGAGGCGAGAGACTTAGAGTGCACAATGACCAACCCATGAGTGCACATAAACACATACATGTATTTGTCTTTCAGACATGGCCCATGCCAAAATTCTTATTTCACTCTATGTGTTTGTAAGGAGATTTTCTTTTTCTTCTCAATTTGATGGGAGGGAAAAGATGGAGAGAAGATGAATTCTTACTGTTTGAAATACACCACACATCTACCTATCATCTACATCTTTCTATATATTCATCTCTCTTTCTCTATCCCTCCATCATTCATCTAACTATATCTATCCATCAATTCATCTATTCATCTATCCATCTATCCATCCATCCACCTATCTATCCATCCATCCATGTACCTACTTTTCTATATATTTATCTATATCTATCTACCTATCTGTCTGTCTGTCTGTCTATCTGTGTATTCACACATCTATCCATCTGCCTACCTTTCTATATATTTATCTCTCTATCTCTATCTATCTATCTATCTATCTATCTGTCTGTCTGTCTATTCACCCATCCATCCATCCATCCATCCACCTACCTTTCTATATATTTGTCTATATCTATCTATCTATCTATCTATCTATCTATCTATCTATCTATCTATCTATCTATCTATCTATCTATCTATCTATCCATCCATCCATCTCTCTATCTAAAGAGTTGCTGGGCTAAGCTGGGGCTATAGTTCTAGGCTGGTCCTCAGACAGACCCTATACAACCTGCCACTAGACCCCTGGCCAAGCCACACTCTGTGGCCAACTGATGAAGCTTCTAAGACTCCAAAGTCACCTGTTTACCCCTAGGAAGCATCAGAAAAGGACTTTTAGTGGAGGAAAAAACCAACTGCATTTGAGCACATACACCCACCAAGGAGGAAAAGTCTGCAGGTTGCAAAGGATCCTGGGATTGTGTGACCTGAGCAATCCTGAGGGTTGCTCTCACTAAGCTCATCACCATGGTCAACTCATCACCCGGTTGGCAAGAGAATAGATTTTCTTTCTTTCTTCAAACCTTAAAAGTGTTCTACAAATGCTGCTATTAATCATTTAATATTACATTCTACTTTCTAGGCATAAATTGGCTCAGCCTAAGATTATGGGGCCGAGAGACCAAGCCATTTCTCCTCTCTGCGCCTGAGCTTCCTTATCTTCAAAATGAGGATATTGGACTCAACCAATAAACATTCATTATGGAGACACAGCGCTAAGTGCTGGGCTCACAAAAGCAAAAATAAGTCCTTATTCTCAAGGACTTGACATTCTAGTATCTTCCACCTTGAAATCTCATGAATCATTTTTACCCCTCAATTGAAAGTCCAGTCGCCTGTACATACCAGTACAATATACATCATCTTATTTTTTCTCACTTCATTAGTTTTGATGAACTGAAATCAGAGATCTTTGAAATACTGACACAAATCATGACTAGTACTTATTCTCTTTACATCACAGTATATTGGGAAGAGCACAGGAGCCAGAGTTCAAAGGCTATGCTTAGTGCTGGCTTTGGCATGTGCCAGCTCTGTCACCTTGGCCAAGTCCCTTAATCGTTTTAAGCCTCCTTTTCCCCTTCAACAAGAAGAGCAAACTTAAATGGTGAACGCGAGCTGTTTTCAAATACTTAGGGGACTGCCACGTGACAACATGTTCTGCATGGTGGCAGAGGAGAGAACCAGGAACAAAAGACAGACGCTGCAATAACCTGGTGCCAGGGAAAGGTGCCTGCATAAATAGAACTATCCAAAAATGAAATGGGTTGGCTCCAGAAATGGTGGGTTTGCTCTCATCCCAGCCGATGGGATTATACCACTTGTTGCGCATATTATCAGGGATGTCCTGAGCAGCTATGGGCAGATGAACTCTTCCTCTCCTTCCAAATCTGAGATTCTGTGATTCTATAAGGAGGAAAAATGAATCTTCCTGACCCAACCCAAAAGGATTGTAAGATGACCAAATTGGGATGGGCCTTGCTTGCTGCCATAAGGCTTTCTGCAAACATCAGCATTGTCGAGAAATACAAGCATGGGCTTTCTAAGGGCAAGAAATCCTCTGAGGACAAACTTAATGATCCCATTCTTGGTCTTCCAGGTCTAAGTGAGTTTGGATGCCAGTAATCACAGGCCAAGAATTCAACAGGACTTCCCAAAATGCACGTTGGTACAAAGTCTTCACGAAGAGCTCCATGCAAAGGGCCTGTCTCCATCATTCTGGGCAGCATCCTAGCAGGCCCCATGATATGAACACATTCGATTCTATTTGGAATGGGTCATCCCTAGCTGGCTTTAGAGCTAGTCATGTTAGTGGGGTTCCTTGTCGACAGGAACGGCTACTCTACTGGGACGAGCCCATATGGAAATAGGTAAGTAAATGTACTATTGTGTTAAGGTGAAAGAAAGCACTAATCATTAGGGAGATTGGAAAAAACTTCATTTTGAAGGTGGGCAACCTACATGAAGACAAGTAGCATAGTGGAGAGAGGACTGTATTTGCAGCCAAGAATACCCGAGTTCAAATTCTGCCTTAGACACTTTCCAGAGGGGCTAAGTTTTCTAGGGCATGGTCAGTCAAGAGCCCCCACTAGTGTGTTCTCCAACGTCAATTCGCTTTTGGCTCTAGCTAGAGGACATGATTCAAGTTCCACCTCTAACACTTCGTACCTGTGTGACTTTGAACAAGTCTCTTCATCTGTCTAGTTTTTTCACATAGAAAATGAAAGGGGATGATTCTATGGCGTCTGCGGTCCCTTTTAGATCTAGGCATGTGATCCTTCTTTTTTCTTTCATTTAACTTTTTTAGAAACTTATAGTTGGCCTTGGCTTCCCCATCCCTTTTCAATCAAAGGAACTGCAGGATTTTGAAAGACCAACTCCAGAAGGGAAGCTTTGGATAACGAGTCCCTCGCTACGCCTATAGTCTTCTGCCTCCGTCTCCCCTATATGTCGTATCCAAAGATGGAGCTTTGCTCTTGACGGTTCCTGAGCTAGCTGAACTACCACAAGTTTGATTCTTCTCCAATATTCAGTAGGTGAGTTTTGGCCCCCAACCTGCTCTCAGATTCCTTCTGCATCCTAGCATTTAAAGATAACCAGCTGCCAGTCCCCAGCCCTCTTGCCTTGTTTTCCTTCATTTTCTGCTAAGAAGAGGGAAAGTTTGTGGAATTTGGGTCTGTTTACCTTGCCTGTGCTTTCCTACTGGGAAAATGAATAGCTTAGCAGAGCCCGAGAGGAGCAATTTCATGTTTTCCCCTTGCCTCGAGATCTCCCACCCCTGCAGCCCCGAAAGAGACATCCTCGAAGACACAACACTTATTTAGTCAACGGGAGATTCTCTTGTCTGGAAAAAGAAATTTCCCTCATCTCCAGGCCTTTAAATAGCAAACAGCTGTGTTCTCCTCCCCCCCCCCCCCAGCGCATCAAACCCTTTGAATGTCCTGATTAGTTGTTACCCGAGAACTATATTTTGAAAGACATAATGAAGCTGCTTGGAGAGGAGACTGCAAATGATCTTCCAGAAGCAGAGGAGCAAACAGGCTCATTCTATCGGCTAAAGGAAAAGATGAGGCAGCTCCCTCCATGGATGGAGGCAAAGCACTCCTCCAAAGCTTCCGTCTTTCGCTTGGAACCTTTTAGGAAGAAGGCTTGGAAGTAAAATGGGGGGGGGGGAGGGAAGCGTGAATAAATAGGTGAGGGCTAAGACCCCTCCTTCTAGATTCCAATTCTAGAGTCGTGATCCTTGAACCAGGAAGACAAAGGAATGGAGGACCAGCAGAAAGCTAACCCAGAAGAGCCGCGGCAATGCTGCAGATGGAGATCCATCGGCAATTTTTTAGAACTCCCGAGGCCGAACCTCCCTCTGAACTTTAGGTAACTGCGTACACAGGGGCGTCCAGTGGGCGAGGAAGGGGAAAGGAGGGGCCGCACTTCTCCCACTATCTGCAGAGAAAAACGAAGAGGACTCGCTGTACACATCTGTAAAAGATTCCAACTTCCTCTGCTGGGGAGTGTCTGCCGCTCCTCCCCAGAAGAAGCTATTCTAAGCAAAGGAGGATTCCTGGTTTGGGTGGACGTGGCTCCTGCTCCAGCTTCAAGCACCTGCCATACTCTAATCTCATTTGATCCTCATGACGAACCTTTGGGGCAGGCATTGAACTAGTAGTAGTCCCACTGTATAGATGAGAAGACTATGAAGGAGGATAAGACTGGCAAAGGCAGCTCTATGAGTGGTGAAGTCCTCCCTGAAGCCCAGTTCTTTGGCTCTAAGTCAAGTGTTCTCCCCATCTCAAAAGAGAGGAGGAACGTGGAGACGATGAACAGTAAGAAACACATAGAGCAGAATCAGGGCCATTGTCAGAGGAGCCGTGTTCAGATCTAGCCCCCTGTGTGCCCTTGGCCAAGTCCCTAAAGCCTCTGGGCCTTTGCCAGCTCCTTGATGAAATAAGGGGCTTCAATGAGATGCCTCTCAAGTCTATTCCAGCGGCAAATCTAAGATCCCGTCATGAAAGAAAGGGACAGACGCTCGCCTACGGAGCAGCCCAGTAAGCTGCCGCCCAAGCCCAGCCCGAAGAGGCTGAATTTCGACATGGAAGGACCCAAACCCTCATTTTGTGGGAGGAACATTCAAGCCTGGAGTCAACAAAGACAAAAATGAAAGCAGACCCCACTCTTCTTCCTGGGAGCCAATACACAGTATGGACTCCAAGGCGGAAGGTGAGGGGTTTTTTGTTTTAACTTAATAAAAAAATACTGCGTTGCCGAGTAAAGATTTCATCCCTTCCTTAAGGTTGAAAAGGACGACAATAAAATATTGATTTGTCCCCTCACAAAGACTGCTGAAGTGGCCATCTTTGATGCTGAAAGAACAAAAGAAAATGGCTCCAAATCACAGCACTTCACGGCTGGAAGGAACTCCTGGGGCCGTCCGGCCCAATCAATCCATGCCCGAATAGGAATCCCTTCTACAGCGTCTCCCCAAAATGGCATTCGGCTTCCTCCGCGAGGCTCCCTTTTAGGAGGAATTCGCCGCCTTTTGAGGCAGCCCCTTCCATGGCTTAGAAATCTGAAATGCTTTGCCAGGATTTGATTGCACAAACAGTTATTTCGCAGCTCCTCTGACTAAGGCGCTGGGCGGAGGGAAGTGCCAGACGGCTGGGCGAGGTTCCACTTCCAAGAAGCTGAAGCCTGAGGGAACGTTTGGATCCAACAGCGGTTTGGGCTCTATCCAGCCAAAAGCTGTCTTTTGCCAAATCCATTGTCGTTCCTAATCCTGCCCTTTGGGGCCAATCAGAACGGCAGGGACCCTCCTTCCCAAATCCTAGAAGGCTTCAGTTATGTCTGCAGCACCCGGCCAGGCTTCTCACTGATCCGGCCAAAGTACTTGGGTTCTTCCAAAGAATCCGCCAAGCCTGCCCCTCCCTCATCAGAGATGTTCAACCTAAATCTGAAGCGATGGGCAGGGAGGAAGACCAACAAAGGTAGGATAAGGGGGGGGGGGGTTGGGGAGGAGGAGCCTCACAGCAGCTACAGCTCCCAAAGGGAAAGAGAGCACACCAGGCATGAGAGCCAGGCTTGGGCAAAGGCACAGAGGAAGGAGATGTGACATATGGGAACCGGGAAGGCAGCCAGCTTAGCCGAAGGATGGAGTGAACGAGGGGGATCGTCCATCCCGGGAATGAGGGCAAGAAGTCTAGGCGTGCAGGACGGTCATTGCCAAACAGGACGTAGTCGTTTATCCTCAGGGCGAGGAACGGTCGCAAAGACTAGAGCAGGCGGTGACACGGTCAGGCCTGGCCATTCGGATGAGGCAGGGGAGACCCTGGAGACCAGGGGAGGGGAGAGGCGGCACAGGAAGGGCTCAGTCTCATGTGTCATTGGTAGGGGGCCATTCTTAGCTTCCCTGTGCCACACCCAGCCCAGCCCAGCCTCTCTGTCGGTCACTGTCTCTCTGTCTGTCTGTCCCAGTCTCTTTTCTCTCTGCCTCTCTCCATCTCCGCCTCCTTCTCTGTCTCTGTCTTTCTCTCCGTGTCTCTTGATCGCTATGTGTGTGTGTGTGTGTGTGTGTGTGTGTGTGTGTGTGTGTGTGTGTGTGTCTTTGTCTGTGAGCCTGTCTCTGCTTCTCTGCACAGAAACCATTCGGTGAAGACTCCGCCACCAGTGGATGGAAACGAAGGCTGTCTCGCCACAGCCGGAGCAGGTCTTGCTGCCTTCCCTCCTCCTCCTCGTGCCTGGATGGGTGCCTGAAGGCCATGTGCCAGGCACATCCCGGGATCCTCCCGGCCCTGAAACAAGCTGTGCTGCAGGGATTTGGCATCAAAAAGTCCGAGACGCTCAGGAGGGAGAAGCTGGAGTCTGGAAGTCACTAAGCGTCAGAACACGGATGGAAGAGCCGAGACCCTAAAGACCACACAAGGGGTGTGTGTGTGTGTGTGTGTGTGTGTGTGTGTGTGTGTGTGTGTGCACATGTGTGTGTGCACATGTGTGTGTGCGTGCCTGTGTGCTTTGTCTCTGGGCTGGAGCAGCAGAAGCCAGAGCGTGGACAGACACCAGACAAGGGGGAGATCCCGGCTGAGCCCTCTGAGGGGGGACCTCGGAGCTCGGCTCCTCTAAGCCCTTCATTTTGCCGACGCTGGACCCAGACCTAGGAAGTAACTTGCTCCCAGGCAGGCAGGCAGTTGGCAGCAGAGCTGGAACTTGAACTCAGCGCTCTGATTCCAAACCAAGCGCTCTTTCCTCCGCCTCCTCCGATTCGCTACGGATTCCGCATCAACGTCATGGTGGTAGGACAGGCTCTTGCCATTGGGTAACCCTCCACGGGTTGGGGGACTCCAAGATAAGAGACTAAAAGGAGGCTGAGCGGGGCAGAAGAGGCTCTGGGAGACCTCAGAGGCGCCGCCATCCACTCGGCTCCATCTTTTCCGGGAAGGGCTCCAGGCTCTGCAGAATGGAAAAGAGGAAGCCCGGATGTTCGGGCTCAGGAAACTCGGATTCCTCCAGAGCGCTCGAGCCCGGTGTGGCGTGCAGCCAACAGTCGGATGGATGATGTCACGGGCGTGGCTAATGTGCCTGCAACCTTTGCAGCCCCGGCCGGGACGCCAGCTCTGCTTATTATCATTCCTCTTCCCAAGGGCTGCCAAAGCCTCGTTCTGGCCTCCTTCCTTCCCTCAGCTCTCCCCAGGACCCATTTGGGCTGCTTTGGGGAGTCCTGACGGGGAAGCATTTCTGAGCCCTTTTGTGTCCCGGCCCCTTTGGCCACTCAGGCTGGGCGTCCTTTCTCAGAGTCCCATTTTTAAGAGCTTTCCATAAAAAACGAGGTGGCAGAAAGGAAACTCGTCCCATTGAAATGCATTCTCACAAGGCAGAAGAAGGGCTCGGCTGTGCGGCTGCGCAGAGCCCTGGTTTCCATGTTCCTGTCGCTGTTTTCTCCCTCCCTCATTAGACTGCGCACTCCGCAGAGCAGGAGCAGAGCTCGGCCTTCCTTTCGACTTCCCAGGATGCCTCACATCGGTTCGGACCTCAAGCAGCCTTAGCCAGGGGAGGTCCCACCGCCGCAGGGCCCAGTACCCGGAGGAGGCTTGTTTGCTCCGGCCAGCTGAGGGCCAGGCCTTCCCCACAGTGGCCGCCAGCCTAGCCTAGCATCTTCTCTCAGGGGATGCCCACGTCCACGGGCCTCTCTCTCTGCCCCTTCCTCACTGATCGCTGGAGCAGGAGGGAAGGGGAAGGGGACGCACGCTCCAGAGAGGCGGCAGACGGATCTACAAGAGCGGAATGAATCGTTCAGGCAAAAGCTTCAACCTGTCCCCTGCAGCCAGCGGAGGTGCTCCGTGATAAACTCCGGAGGCTCCAGAGCTCTCGCCTAAACCTCAACTCACTCGGAAATCCAATGGGAAGTCAGCTTTCCACTGAATGTAAAGAGGAGAGGGGGGCCTGGGGGGCTGGAAGGGAGAGACCAGAGAGACACATTAGGAAGCGAGAATTCGGAGGATTCGTGACCTCGCAGGGTATGGAGGAGGGGACGGCGCCCAAGCCGACTCCAAGCCTAAAGACCGCCGGGATGACTGACGGAAAGAAGTGGGGGCAGAAAGCCGTAGAGGAGCACTAAAGCATTCCCATGTTCTAAAGAAGGGAAGAGGGAGGGATGCCAGGAGGAACGCCCCGGTTAGAATTCACCTCACACGCAGAATCTTTTGGAGAAACATTTGACAGGCACCTGATAGGTGCCGGGAACTCTGCTGAGCAGCTGCGGATGCAAAGAAAAGCAAAAGACGGCCTCTGCCCTCAAGGAGCCACCAGCCCAATGGGGACCCGAACACACACGCTACTCTGGGCAACCAAGACGTGGAGAGCTGAAAGCCAAGAGCTCTTCTTCAAGTGAGGGAACGTGCCAGAGTGGGACCAAGACTCGGGTTCCACTCACATGGAACTAGTTCTGTAACGCTGGGGAATTCACTCGGTAAGTCAGTCAAGAGGCATTCAGTAAGTGCTTACTGTGTGCCAGGCACTGTACCAGGCTCTGGGCACCCAAGGCCAAGGGACGAAGTCCTCGTGTTTCTATTCTAATGGGGGACACAGAAGACATCATCCCATCTTTGCTAAAACTAAAAGCTTTGCATAAATGTGAAGCGGATAAATACAAATGTACTGCTAAAGGTACTGGAAAGGGGGATCAGGAAAGACCCCGTGCAGAAGCTGGCGCCCAAGCTGGGACCAAAAGACACGGGAACTCCAAGGAGCAGCCATCAGGAGGCAATGTCTTGGAGGCATGGAGGGTGGCCAGTGCAAGGAGATGAGGCCAAGATAGGGAGCATCACACACGAGGAAGAGAAAGACATTCTGACTAGATCCCCGAGTGCTGAGGGAAAGCCATGTCCCACCAGAAGGGAAGGATGCTTGGGGACGGGCTGTGAAGGACTTTAAAGCCAACTACAGAAGAATTTACATTTGGTCTTAAGAGGCAATTGGAGGCTAGCGGAGTTCATTGAATAGACGCGTCAATCTATGCGAAGGGGAGGGGAATCAGCATTTATATAGCACCTTCTGCATGTCAAGTACTGTACTAGGCACTAAAGGAAAATCATTTGGCGGCAGCAAATAGAATGGACTGGAATAGTCAGAGTCTTGAGTGGAGGGAGAGAAAGTAGAGCTAAGGGAGGAGCTGGATGAATGGAGAGAAAAGGTTCTGACCTCTTCTACAAGAGATGCTGGAAGGTAGTGATGACAGGATTTAGCGGATTATTATTTATGAGGGATGAGGGAGAGTAGGCAGAAAAATGCCAAGGATGGGAACCTGGCCCTCTAGAAGATGATCGTGTCTTCATAAGAACGAAGACACTTTGGAAGTGGGAAGGATGGAACCGGGAAGCTGATGCACTCAGTGTTGGATATGTTAAATTTGAGAAACCTCCGGAATATTCGGAATGAAACGTCTAGTAGGCAATTGGTGGTATGGGAGTTAAGTTCAAGAGAGCTACTGGGAAATTCTATCTAGCATCTATATATGTGTGTGTATATGTATACAAATGATACACACGTGCATTTATATTTGTACATACATGTAAATATATGTGTATATATGTATATATATATGTACATACATGTAAATATATATATATAGTGTATAATCTCATGGGAGATGATAAAGCTACCAAGAGAGTACAGAAAGAGTCTATTCCCTAGGATAGAAGCTTGGGTAACAGGCATATTTAGGATCCACACTATAATGAGCTAACAAAGGAAACAGAAGACCTGCCAACAGCTTGGCTAGTTCATTGGAGTGGCCATCTCTACAGTAGAGTCTGAAAGCTTGGCGGTTCAGCTCAAGGGACCATCTCAATGCCCAGGACCTTCTCTTGCCAGGTAATCTTCAGAATCTTTTTAAGACAATTCAAATGGAAGGAATCCAGCCTCCTGGCATGGTGCTGGTAGATCATCCAGGTTTCACAGGCATGCTGACCCTGGAGACCTTCAGTCTGGTAGGCAAGCCAATACCTCTTCTCTTCCCACTTCTTCAGAGCCTCTCAAACACTGAGCTAGCTCTGGCAACATGTCTATCCATCTCATCATCTCTGTGGACATCCCTGGAAAGTGTCTGCTGAGAGAGGTGACAAATTTCTCCGTCTGCTCTAAGTGATGACTTGACATATGGATGGTATGGTGCCAGCTGGTGGAGAACCTCTCTTTTCTTCCTGCTAATTGTCAGATCCATATTAGGAAGAGCAGCAGAGCATGGATCCATGCTCTGCCACATCTTGGTCTCAAAGGCTGCACTGAGTGCCCAATGAGCTAGATCAGAAAGTTGGGCACCAGCTGTCCCTCTGCTTTAGCCCTGGCCTGTAGCCTTTTCAAGTTAAATACTTCACAGCGCAGTGACCGAAACTCAATTCCATTTTCTTCCTCATCCTCCTTGAAGGCATCTGATAACTGATGACAACATTATGCCAAAAAGCATGGGCGCAAGCACACAGCCCTGCTTCACTCCACTGATGGCCAGGAAAGTATGAGAGCATCATCCATTATACAGAACCCTTGCAAGCATGCCAAAATGGAGCTGCCCTACAATACTGACAGACTTCTCTGGGCAACCAAATTTTGTCTTGGTCTTCCACAAGCTCTCATGGATGACAGTTGCAAAGACCTTGGTCGGATGGCCAGATATTGTGTAGAGACCTCTGTTCTGCTCCTGACATTTCTCCAGGAGAAATATCACTCATTTCTACTCTTCTTCAGCCCTTTCTGAAGCCATGCTGGCCCTTGAGTAAGTGACCATCTTCCAGGGGAAGGACCAGCCTATTAAGGAGGACTCTGGCAAGAATCTTGCTGGCAATGACTAAAAGAAACTAAAGGAAAGACCACCTTTCATGAATGTCACAGAATAACCCATTTCCTTTTCCTTTATGCAGGTGGCTTGTTTTCTTATTTTAAGTTGGGAATTGCCACATTTTTCTAATTGACTTGGAATCCCTTTGGTTTTCCACTCCTCCACTCCTCCCTGATTGTGCATGAGTCAACCAAGCCACAACGCCAATGGACTCTCCAAAGGGAGCACAAGGGGGGAGCGTATCCGTCTCGGAGACTGCAGCGTGTTATCCCAGCCATCAGGGATGGCTTCTGAAGCTCCATCTTGGGGTCCGCCAAGCCAGTCACATTTTTATCACGTGGGAGAAGGCAAGCTCACCTTCCATTGAGAAATGAAAGTTCAACAGACTCAGAATCAATTCACAGGAAAGAATTAGAGGTCGCAGCCCGGCTCCACCTTCTGCCCCTGACAAATTCCATTCTCTAACAGCATCAAAAAGCAGATGTCAATCATGACTTGAACGTTGCCGGGAATCTCTAAATGGCCTGTTTTATCCCTGCTAGCAGCACAGGTCATTGCTTCCCTGAGCCTCAGTTTTCTGATCTGTAGTATGTGCCTAAGAAGTCTTATTTACACTTAGAAGGTGCTACCATAAGTAAATGAGGGGAGCACGGACGAGTTTACCTGGCAGACCTAGGGATCGGGGGGATTGTGCCCAAACAAGCCATAGAGAGCTTCACAGGCTGTAAAATGGACAATTCTGACTGCATTCCATGGAAAAGGGTTTGGACAAACAAAAGCAATGCAACCAAGTCGAGAAGGAAAGCAGAAAGCTGGGGAAATTGTTCTGCAGCGCCTCATTTCTCAAACATGTAGAGCACGGAGTCACGCTCCCGTTGCTGAACGGCCAAGGGATAGGCACAGCCGGCGTTCACATGAGGAAATCCAGTCATATCAGAAATGCTCTGAATCCCCGCTGATAAATGCCACCTTCTACCTGGCAGGTTGGCCGGCATTACAGAGAAGAAAGAGGAGAAATGCTGGAAGAGATGTGGGAAGCTCGGGACACTGGTGCCCTGTGGGTAGACCTGGGAGCTGATTCGGCCATTCTGGAGAAGCATTGGACCTCGAGGGGGTATCCCTCCCTGAACACGGGGTGCTACATGGTGGAGATGGAATCCTCTCGTGTGCTCTAATGGGTGCCGAGCAGGAGGATCTCGGAAAAGGCTGCAGAGACTTCCGCTAGCTGGTTCTCTTTGGCGTCGTGGGCCACTTCATCCAGTTAGAACCTTCGCCTGAGAAAGGGGGTCCCCAGACCGCCTCCAGGGGCCATCCTGGGTCAAAGGAAACGAGGCACCCCTGACCTAGGCAGGATTTGGGCTCAATCCCCCATCTGGTGGGTCCCCTCTGCAGTCTCTCCCTGTCCTGACGTGCCCTTGCCTGCCTTGTGGACCTTCCTTCCACCCCACAGACTTCCGGACTTGCCTCTTGTCTGGCAGGTCTTCTGTCTTTAGCCTCTGCCCCCCTCCGCCATTCTGCTCCGGGGCAATCTGGGGCAGCCTGATGGCCTGCAGGAAGCCGACCCCAAGTTCCACCTGCATCCAGAGCGAGGCAGGAATCTGATGGCGAGTGCGTAAGGGAGGCGGCCCTCTTGGAAGGACAAAGCCATTCTCCTCGCCCGGCCCATGGAGCGTCCATCCAAGTGAGCTCCCTGGCTGCAGGGAGGCAGCATCAGACGAGTGTAGCCCAACTGCAGGGAGATTTCCCAGCCATTGTCCCAGGAGAAGCCCTCCAGCAGAGCACCGGGTTCTTCCCGGGCCTCTGCCCCAGAGCTCCATAACAGCCTCCCTCTTCGAGGGGAGATGTTGGAGCCCATAAAGCAGCTGCCATATTGAGGCCTGACGCAGGCTCCTACATCCCTACCCAATGCTTCGCCGTCCTCGGAGAGAACTCAGAAAAATGAATTGGCGTCTCCTAAAGGTGCTGCTGGGAAGTGGGACCCGCCAGTCTGCAAGTCCCCGCCACTAAAGCCAGATTTTCTGGGGACTCCCACCACCTCCCCCACAGCCAGGGCTAACAAAGCCCACACAAGCCGCCTTTCTAGGAGTCCTTTCAGTAGGCTTCCTCCCTCCCTCCCATCGTGACGGCAGGCTGTGACTCAGCTCTAGAGGCCCCAGGAGGCTGCCCAGAGCAGGCCCAAGCGGCGGGAATCAAATAAGGGAGAAACGATTGGGAAAAAGAAGGAAAAAAGGATGAATTCATCCTCTGGGACTGGCCAAGAAACAGCTAAGCTCTAAGGGTTAGGTCTGGGGGAAAGAGAGCGTTTCACCGAAGCCTTCCTGGCCCTGGCACCCAGCACCCACTTCAGAACCGCCTGCTATGCACCAACGAACATGAATGGGAGCAGCAAGCGCTCCAACGACAAGGCTCTCCTTGCCTGCTGCAGTCTGACGTTGGCTGAGCACTTGGTTTAATGACAAAACAAAAAAAAGCCTTGAAGTCAGAGGACCCAAGTTCAAATCCCACCCGTGTGACTCTGGGCTAGTCGCCCTAGGCCTCTGTTTCCTCATCCGTAAAATGGGGGGTTGGAACACTCTGGCTTGAGGCCTGGGGCCAGCTCATGTCTCCCCCACTCTGGTCTCAGCCTTTGATCTCAATGATTTGGGGGAGGCCACCTTTGCCTCTGCGGAGAGAGCAGTCTCAGGGCTTCCAGAGTCGCTGAGAATTTAAGGGGCTCGCTTGGAAAGGTAGCCCGGCACACAGTAGGCTCTTCGCAGATCCCCATCCAAATTTCACTAATTGGCCCTGGGCTGCCACATCAGCAAGCGTCTGAGTGGGAGCCAGGCTTGGGTGCTCCTGAGCTCCTGAGCTCCTGTACAGCCCCGCTTGTCCCAGGCCCTTTGTAAGAGGAGGCCATTGGCCCATCCATCACCAATGAGGGGGCAGGAGGGACCCCGGAGAGGAGCGTCTCTGGAGTCAGAGGCCCGGCCTCCGCCTCCTAGGGAGAGTTCGGCCTCCTTGGCCCTCAGGGTCCTGACCTGCTAAAAAGGCCTCTGAGGTTCTTCTTGCTGCAATCGGGGCCCAGGGGCCAGCCCTGCCCGGCTCCCCAACATTCTTGGGATGCCCCCCTACAGGAGCCCTGAGCCATCTGCATGACGAAGGCCTGGGAGAGGCCGGCTTCCCTGCTCCTGCCACCCAGCTAGGCCACCTGCACATCCATCGAGAATGCACAGGCTTCCTCTCTCCCTTCTCCAGCCCCGCCGTGGAAGCGTCCAAAGCTTGGGCGATGAGGGCAGAGGGGCGGCTCCAGGTCTGTTTAAAGGCCACGGAACGCCATCAAAGTGGGGGAGAGAAAGAGGAGACCCCAGGACAAAGGCCTCTTCCCCAGGCAGCTGAGGAAGACTTCCCAGGGCGGTGGTCATCGGAAGCCTTCCCGCTAGGAGCTGCCTCTATCCCGGGGAGCCGGGGGTTGTCATGACAACACGACTCGGGGAGAGGGTCTGCTCCATAGAGTCTCTCCAGCTTTCCCAGGGACTCAGAGCGAGCAGCTCGTGTGGTGAGCAGGAGGGCCCCGGGAGAGAGCATCCTCCGGGAAAGAAGGGGCCGCCGGGCAGAAAATAAGCCAAACGGCCAAACTGAGCGGGACGAGCCCTGGCAAAGGCGTACACCCACCCCCAGAGCCCCATCTGTGGTCCTGGCCATCTCTTGTCTCTCTGTCAGAGAAGGCCCCATTGGCTCCCCTGGACCACCAAGGGGCCCCCCGGGAGCTCCCTCCGAGCCTCAGGAGCCCGGGGCAGGGACAAGCTTACCTGTTCTGAAGAGGTCCTCGGAAGCTCGGGTCATAGGTCCGTGCTTTCCCTGCATTCAAAGAGAAGAGAAGGCTCCGTAAGCAGAGGCCAAAGGCACGACTGAGAAGCAAGCAGGGCTGCTATGGGGTGGGGTCGGAAGCGCAGTGGTCAGTGCCAGGGCTGGAGAGTGTCCTCTGCAGGGATGCAGGCACATGCGGATGCCCTCTGCACCCCCACGCAGGCACGGGCGTGCTCACCAGGGGAGGGACAGCCGAGAGCCGGCCAGCAGCCTCCCGGAGCAGCAAAGGGAGCCCCACGTCTACCATCTGGAGCAGCCTGCCGGGGAGCCCTTCCCTCGCGGGCACTATGGCAGCCGCGCTCGTCCCTCTGTTCTGGTCTGCTCTCTAGGCCGGCCGCGAGGAAGAGCCGCAAGGACGGGAGGCCACTGCTCCGGGGCCCTCCTCCTACGGGCCGGGGGTGACTGGTCAGTGGCCCCCACACAAAGTGATGGGGGAGCAGAACCCCGATTCTCTGAGCTAAAGCCGGGGTTCCTCTCCCGGGGGCCCTCCATGCCACCTTCTAGCCCCTCTGTGCCAGGCTCTGCCCCCAGGAGCTCTCGCCCTAACGGGGAGCTAATGCGCCAACGGCAATACAGAGCCAGGGCGGGGCCGAGAGGGCCCAGGGAAGGAGGCCGGGAGCACTCGGGGGGCTGCCGAGGGCCTCCTCTGCGAGGGGGATTTGTGGTGGGACCTGGAGGAAGCCAGGAATGTCAGGAAGGAGAGCCTTGCAGGCGTGGGGAGAGGGAGAGAAAATGCCAGGAGCGGAGATGAGGGAGGCTCTTGTTGGAGGAAGAGCCAGGAGCCCAAAGCCACGGACCAAAGAGGAAGGGGGCGGGGGAGTGAGAGGACTGGAATGGTGGAGAGGGAGCTGGGCTGGGGGCCTTGAATGCCAGCGAGAGGATTTTATATGTGACCCTGGAAGCTCTAGGGAGCCGCTGGGGTTGATGGAGTGAGGAGGTGCCACAGTCAGAAGGGCACTGGGGGGGGGTATCACGGGGAGGGCAGGTGGAGGACGGACTGGGGACAGGCAAGTTGCCTTTTTATTGCTCGTCTGTTTTAAATGAAGTCAAGATTCGATTTCAGATGTGTGGAAGCATCCTGGGCTCCTCGGCAGGCTGGAGACGCCCTGCGGGATGGTCTGTCCGTGAAGGGAAGACGTTTCCTCTAGTTTTGAACACGGTAAGTCGTGTGGGCGCCGAAGCTCGACGTGGCTGCCTCCCAAACTCTTCAGAGCTCGGAGGGCTTCTCTCTGCCCCCTTCCTCCAGCGCGATCCCATGGCAGGGAGAGGACCTCACGGGGCCCTCAGGCCGGCCGAACACCCCGGCAGACCTGCAGCGACCTCCTGACCGGGTCCTCGGGTCTAACAGATCCCAGAAAGCTCTCGCGTCGGAGGATGGAGACATTCCCGAGCTGGAGGGCCCGGAAGGTCGCCTCGTGTCCCGGGCACGCTTTGGGCTCCCTCCTCAGCGGCTGACCCTCCCCCAAAAGGAAAGGAAGGGCAGAGCGGTGCATTGACTCAGTCCAGCCCTAACAAACGAGTGGCATCGCCCCGGCCTCTCCCTCCATGATGGGCTGGCAGGGGCCCAGGGCCGGGGGAGGAGGAGATTACTGGGGAGCTGGACAAGCTGCCCCCCTTTTAAGGCACTAAGTTGTCCCTAAAGTTTCAGGGCAAAGCTTCTGCCCCCGGGACACCAGGAGCCGGAGAAGGGGACGCTCTCGATGTGGTCCCCGTGCAGGAATTCTTCTCCCCATTTTTACACAAGAGTACATGGAGGCTCCAAGGGCTCAGAGGATGGGAAGGGCCTAGATTTAGACTGTATCGGCCCCCAGGAGGCGGAGTCCAAGCCTCTCGTTTTAAGCACGAGAATGATGCAAGAAGAGCAAAGACGTACTCAGGGACGCCCCTTAACTCTGCGATGGGACATTGGCTCGATGGCGCTACGATGGATGCCTCCCTAATCGGATTTTGTTTTCTTCATGCAATCAAGGCTGAAAAGAAGATCCGAGACCTTCGCACGCCATCTGCCCATTCTACGGATGAGGAACTTGAAACACAGAGAGGGAAAACTCCGGAGCCACCATCCCACAAGGAGCCGGGGCCAGTCAGAATGGGCAGCCTGGGTCAAAAGCAGGACTTGGGTCGAGTCCTCAGGCTCCAACGCAACGGGCGCCACGTGGCGGAACATTTTCTTGTCCAGAACAGGCCGCGGGTTTGCGCCCCATGAAGACCTGCTAAGCGTGCTCGGCCCGAGGAAAGGGAGGGAAGGCTGTAGGGGGACATCCATGTTAGCCGTCTTCATGGACTAAAGAATTTTCATGATGAAAATGGATGTGTCTGTCCTTCTTGACCAACAGGGACAGCCATAGCAATGGATGGAGATTCCAACAGAGGCGAATGGCGGCTCGCTGCCCAGGCACACTCCGACCCGCTGGCGCTGCCCACAGCTTGGAAGCTGATTCAGAGACGGCGGGTCATCTCTCTCTCCCCTCTCCCCCTCTCCCCCTGCAGGGCCCTTCCCGTTTCGGACGTCGGTCAGCCAGTGAGCATCCAGGAAAGCCTCCGCCACGTGCTCGGGATCTTGACCTTGGTGCGGATCCAGCCTGGACGGCCACTAAGAGCCCTCCCTGCTCTGAGAGTCTCTAATTCCAGGAGACACAATGGCCCGGCCCGGCCCGGCTTATTTCATCCTCTCCAACGTCGCCCGCTGCCCCTTAGGGTTCCCCGAATGTTCCTCGGACAGCTGCTCGCTCGAGCTTGTCAGAAAGATGCCCAGAGATCGGGGCGCTGCACATTTTAAAAGCCTGCCTGCAGGCTGACGTCACCGGCTTCCAGCCGAGCAATAATGAAGACAAAGCCCAAAGGCCCTCCACACGGGGGCTGTGATGAGCCCTCGACGTTCCTTTGGGTTGCCTCAGTAACATCTCGGCAGCGTCCCGTGCCCTAATGCCCCTGCTAGGAGAGGATCGAGCCTCTCCACGAGTACTCGGGCATTTACAGCTTCGTGTGGCGCTGAGAAAACGTGTCCAAGCGGCAGGGGACCACCAGCAGCTCCAGTGCGAAGATGAGCTCCAGCTTGGGCAGCCGCTTCATGGCTCAGTCTGTCTGGCGCAGAGAGAGAGCAGGACGGAAAAGAAAGCAGACCGAGGGAGGTTGGAGTCTGGAGGCACCAGACACAGGAGTCTGTACTTTGTACGTTAGGTAATAGGGAGCTGCTGCACATCTCAGAGGGAGGGGAGCCATCTTGACCATGCCTGTGCTTGAACAGATGCTTGGAGGGTGGAAGGAACAGGGGCAGCGTTGGGTTGGTGTGGGTGACGTAAAAGGTCAGGCAGAATTGTAGAGGGAAGCCTCGCTCAGGCATTGGCTAGACTACATGGCCTCAGGCTCATTCATTCGCCCTCCAGATTGGGGCGATTCTTTTTTCTTCTGTTTCTACAGCCACAAAGTCTATCCCGAATTCATCAGGCACAAGCTCCCTACCTTGTCCCTCCCACCCACAAGCAGGGGCTGTGGAGGCCATTTTCTGGCCCAAGACACGAGGTAAGACACAAGACTTTGGACTGAGAACAAAGCGCCCAAATGCAGACTTCATGAGTGATGGCACTGGAAGAAGCAGCTTGACTCTCTCTTCACAGTTTCATCACTCCAACTCCAAGGAGACAACCAACCCCCAGAGAGCTGGCCCCAAGCATCGGATTTAGCTCCTCGATCCAAATGTGGGGGGAGGGACACACTGGACCCCTTTATGGTTCTTAAATAGCTCCGGAGCCCCAATCCCACTCATTCCCAGGGTTCCCCAAATGAAGGCCATTGGAACAGCCAGCGAGCTACCAAAGACTTAGCCAATCGCCCAGCTGTTTCCTTGGGTCCTGCCAAGAATGACACCCCCTCTAGGACTCCTTCATGCTTTCTGTGCTGCCTTGTCTGGGATCTTTAGTGCCCATAAGGGAATAGCAGGGCTCCCCAGATATCATGGGGATGTGAGCAGCCCTCGGTGAACAGTTGGTGCCATCCCAAGATGTTAGTCCCTCCTTTGTGCCAGCCAGTTCAGCAGGCCATCCAGTGGAAAAGAAAACACCCGATATGGAATGGGTTTAAGCAAGAACCACTCCTTCATGTCCCTTTCTGTCATTTCTGGAAGCTCTCTGGAGGTCAGAAGGGGTGGAGGGTGAACCACACCTAGTTAAAGCTCTCATCACAGGACCCTGGTGTTTGGGAGTGCAGAGATTCAAAGCTGAAAGAGCTCTTAAAGGCCATTTTACTCCAACTCCCTTATTTGACAGAAGAGAAAACCGAGGCCAGAGAAGTTTATGAGATTTGTTCATGGTCGTGCAGGTTGCAGGTGTCTGAGATGAGACTCCAACCAGCTTACCCAACTCACCCAGAGCCATGAGTCACTGGAAAGCACACCCAGGGAGTGTTTGATCAGCCTTGGCTTGATGGCCTCCAGTGAGGGGACCCCCCACCTGCTGGCACAGCCCAGGCCATTCATCTCAGAAGTCTTCTTTCTCATGTCAAGCCTAGATTTGTCTCTTTGTAGCATCCACTCTTCACTCTTAGACCCGCCCTCTGCAGCCAAACAGAAAAGAGCAATTCTTCTCCCCCATAATGCCTTTCGAAGACTAGGACAGCCATCCGTCAAAGCCTTTTCCTTGTCCAAGTTAAATGTCCCCATTTCCTTCAGCTCGTCCTCACTGGGCATGCCCCTGGAAGCCCTTCATCCTCAAAGAGGCCCTCCTCTGGCTTCTCCAGCCCACAGTCGCCTTCCTGATAGGGACCCCCATGCTCCTGATGGGGTCTGCTGGGACAAGAGTACAACAGGAGACCGTCTCTCTTTGAAGGCTCTGGGATTCTCAAAGACACTTTAGTGGCTGAAAAACATGACCCGCATTCGGAACCAGCTCCCTCTGAAGTCACCGCTAAACAAGCCCCACATTTCCACAGCATGACAACCCAACGTCAGGACACTTTTCTGCCCCACCCATATCCAAAAGGCCGCCGACCAAGAGTCTCGGTCCATTCTAGTCTTTGTGGAAAAGCCCGGAACATAGTCTTGGGGGAGCCTGAATTGTGCAGTCCAGAAATGCATGAAGGAAAAAGGGTCAGACATCAGCTATGGCGGCAGTGGTCAAAAGAGGGGAAATGGGCATTGATAGGCTTTGGGGAGCCCTCTGAACTGTTGAGATCTATTGATCATCTCTGATAAGGACGGCTTAGTTGATAAGAAAGTAACGGGACACGGAGACGATCCTGACTGTTAACTCACAGCTGCTTCTCCGAAGTGCCATCGAGTCACAAGTTTATTATATATGAAAATTCAAACTCCCGTTCACCCAAAAGCACCCCCAAAACTTTGCAATTGCGCAGAAATACAGATTATGTCATATCAAAACACAAAAGGTCTCATTGGCTTCAGAATAGAGCGAGGCCAAGGCTGAACTTTGGCTGGCCCACTATTGAAAGCTAAATCTGGGAATACTTTCTCAGGGACGAATAGCCCCCCTGGAGGAGGTTTTGTCTAAATTTTGTCCAGAATTGACTTTGACTTGTCTAGAAAGAGATTCAGAGCCCAGGCAGCTTTTGCTTAATTTCTGTCTTTAGTCTTGGAGAGAAGTTGTTACCCTCTTAACTGCTGGTTTGCTAAGAGCTTAAAGCTTTTCAATAAGACTATAATACTTTTCAATAAGAAAAGTTATAGGTCATAAAAGGGGTCAAAAGAGGAGTCTCAGAGTTTTATCTATTTGAGACTCTGTTTCTCTTATTGGCTTCCCACAGTGAACTCCAAGTGACAGGGAAGCACAGGACCTTCTGAATCAGGAGGCAGAGAGCCTGGAGCTAATTTTCCAAAATCAACCAAATTTAGAAAGCCACCAGCCATGAAAAGCCCCTGAAATCCCAAGAAAGTGGCCTGGTTCAGTGAGACTCATGATCAATCCCTTCACAAGCACTAGGACCAAGGGTCTGTGAAATAAAGAAGTGGATACGTGAAATGATGGGTGGCGTGTTACATGTTACATATATGTTACATGTTACCCACCTCCATGGCTGGCTAATCGCAAGTCCTCCTGCCATTTTTTAAATTTAATGTTCTTCCCCTTTGGGGTGGGGAACAAGGAGGAAAAACCAGCCAAACCAACCAAGATTTCTTTGTTCCAAGTTTCGATCCCTTCTGCCATGTGGGGAGATGTTGGGTGGAAGATGTTGAGATGAGGAAGACGAAGATAAATGGCTGCTGCTCTGACTCCCTTTGAGTCCTGAGCCCTTGTTTCTTGGAGCCTTAACAAGCCAAGACCTTCCCTTTGGTTACAGAAGGAAGAAGTGAAAAGTGAAGGAGCAGCATCTTTGTGCAGCAAACATCAGACTCCCGGCAGATCCGCAGGTCTGCGGTTCCCGGAGCGTGGTGGGAAGAGCACAGGATTGCAGACTGGACCAGCGATGTGACGCCCTTCTGGCGGGCTCCTGGGAAAATCGCAGCTTCTATGCCTCTCGGATGGGTGAAACGAGGAGAGGTGGGCCAGGCGGCCCCGAAAGAGCCCTTCCAGTTCTAAAAAGGCCGCGAGGACGCTGAAGCCACGCTGAAATGCCCTCGGCAGTCCCAGGCTCGAATTCTAGACTGAATTTCTCTGTCTATGAAATGAGGGGGTTGGACTAGACGCTCTCGGCCAGTTCTAAATGGATGCTTCTGGGGTTCTAAATCCTGGGAATTAAGCCATGAATTTTGCTGGGATTGCTGAGCCGAGGCCTCTGCGCACAGACAGGGACGGCAGATTTCCCCGAGAGCCCGCCTCTATCTAGCCTGGGGGTCCGATGTACAGAGATGCTTCCCCTTCCTATTTTACTTCTTCCTCTACTTTCCCTTTTGTCACTGAAGGGAGAGAAACCAGAACTCAGGACAGGTTTCCAGAGGCCTGACGAATAAAGAGCTCACAGAGATTTCTTTGGCCGAGAGAAGCCGATCTCCCATTGCGGAACCGGGTACGAGGAGAAAAAGGTGGCCACTATCAGGACGTGTGCGTTCGCCAGAGTGGCTTCGCGGGGTGGCCCGCAGGACAAAACAATTCCGGAGCTGAAAAGCAGCCCATCGAACGCAAGCGGCCAGCTCTCGGGGAGGGCGACATCGTCACGATCTCCCCTTACGGGCAGCCTGGGTTTGAGTTCGGGATGCCCACGAGCTCTTCCATTTCTGCGAAATGAGCCCAAAACATATACGATAGAATTACATATTCTATGATCTATGATACGTATTCTATGCTACGTAGTAGAACATGTTCTACATTCGAGGATACATTTTGCAAACGTTACATGTGACCTGTATGTTAGACCCGTGATAGACTATACGTTCCCTCCTGTGATGGAAATACACTGAAAGTGAGTCTTGGCGGCAGCGGAGATTGGGCCAGAGCCGAGGGTTCCAGGCCAACGAGGGTCTCCCAAGAAAGAGCGTGGCGGCGCGGAAGGGAACGGTGGAAAGAAGAGCCGCGCGCCGCCGGCTGCTCCCTGCCATCCCGGCCACGGTCTCGTCCCAAAGCCTTGGTGCTGGCTGAGCAGAGCCCGAGCTCTGTTCCCTCGGAGACGCTCGCCGACCCAATGGAACCAGAACTTGCGCAAGGAATGTCCCCTCTAGAGGCCACACCGCCCGCCGGAGGTCCCCGGAGCCAGCCGGTGTCTGTCTTCGGAGGCTGCAGCCGCCTCGAGCGCATCGTTCCCTCGGCAGCGGCGAGACTCTCCGCCCAAAGCTTATGGACTTGGTACTCCAGCAGACGAGTCTTCAAGGGCTGCCTCGGAAACACGAACAAAAGCATTTAACTTTAAAGAATAATGAAAGCTTCGGGAGCTCCCCGAGCAGAGCAGACGCGGCTGCGGCACAATCCCGGCTCTCCTCCCAGCCATCAAAATGCCGCTAGAGTCCATCCGCTCCCGAGTTCGAGTCCGGTCACGCCTCCAGCTTTTAGACAAGCGCACGTGGGAGCCACCCAGCCCCGTTCAAACTGGAGAGCCCCGAGGCTCCCCTCTGCCCCCCAAGGAGCAACCACATGGAAGAGAGAAAGCCAGAGAAGCCGATCCGAGGGACTCCATGACCCGGGGAAGGGAGGTCAGGAGAGAGTCCACGGCCTGAAGCCGCCGGGGCGGCGCGGAGAGAGGAATCTCTCCCTTCCTCAAACCCTCTTCCGGGTGTGGCTGCACGAATTCCGAGCTGGCCCAGCCTCAGCTGACACTAGACTGTCTGGGGAGGAGAAAGCCTGGACCGTCCCCCAACGGACAGCAGGGAAAAGGGGAACCTGGGCAAGGATCGAAGGGCAATCCCTGGGCACAGGCGGCAAACAGGGGAAGCCTTCAGAGGGGAAACTGAGTCCCGCTTCTCGCTTCACGTGTAGAATCCGGCCGACGTCCGAGGATGCGCAGAAGTTCTCTCCGTCGCCCCCTTGGGCGGAGGAAGGTTGGCCAGGTGGGCAGGACCCTCAGGGGCCAGGGGCTCTCAGGAGGTAGGGGTGGGTGCCAAGGGAGGAAAGCAGACAACCTTTTCTTTATCCATCCTGTTGGCTAGGAACAATAACCGGCACTTTATCGCCCCTTTCATGAGCTGCCTCAGTTGACCCTCACGACAACCATTCCCATTTTACAAATAAGGAAACTGAGGCAGAGATGAACTGTCTTGCCCAGGAACCACAGTTCATGTCTGAAGAAGGCTTCGAACTCAGGTCTTCCTGCCTCTAAGGCCAGCCCTCTGTCCTCTGTGCCACCAACTCGCTCTTTCTTCCTCAGCCCCCAGATGATTGCTCCGCGTGGAAGGACAGGCTGAGCCGCCGCGCGTCCTGCCAGCCTCTTCTACTCCTCCTTTCACACACGCGGACTGTTCGAGTCAAAACCTCTACCGGCTTGTCCGGTGCCTGGGGAGGGGGGGAGGGGCCGGGAGGATCCGGCACTCCCGTATTTAAAATGAAAGCTGAGGATTAATCGGATGGTCGCCAGTCCTATGGAGGGTGTCGCGATGGGGGGACGGGGCGGCCAGCTCCGGAGGGGCCTCCAGTGCCAAGAAGGGAGCTCGGGACGGGCACCAGAGAAACTGGGGCTCCGAGATGTGGGGGCAGAGCCACGCCGGCCACATCCGCGGATAAAGAAGGTGCGTTTGGCAGCAGCGTGGAGGATGGATTAGCCCAGAATGGCGGCAGGAAGGGCTGCTGGCAGTCGGGCAGCGGCGGTGACTGGGGCAGTGGGACCAGGCGAGGCATCCGGAGCTGGAAAGGGCGCGAGGGACGCCCCCCGCACGGAAGAGCCGAAGGCAATGCGGGAGCCTGCAGAGTGGCGCTGCTGCTGTCCAGCAGTACGGGAGGGACGAGGCCCAGGTCAGAGCTGGACAGCCACTCCCAGGCCAGGAGGGATCGCCCAGGGGGCCTGGAGATGCAGCTCTGCGGCAGGTCAGAGGAGGCGGAGCTGGGTGCCCTGGGAGGAATCGTCGCCATCAAAGTGGCCGCTGCGGCCATAAAATGCTCTTAGTCTGGCCTGCAAAGCGTTCACCACCCCATTGGGCCCTCACGGAGACCCTGGAGGCAGGTGCCGTGACCACCCCACTTTACAGATGGAGAAGCTGAGGTTTAGAATGGTTCGAGGATTCACAGCAGCCTCTGCCACGAGGTCTTCCGGACTCAGGCCGGGCCCCCTCTCCGGCCTCCCAGGAGGAGCAGGGGATAAAGGAAATGACCAGAGAAGGGCAGCCAGAGGAGAGAGGAAGGCCCAGGGCAGAACCTTGGGGACCAGGAATGGGGCGGAGCATCCGGGCCAGTCAGAAGATCTGAGTTCAAGTGTGCCTTCACAGCCCGGGCATGCCGTCTCACCTCTGTCTTCCTCAGTTTCCTCACCAATAAAAGAAGAAGAAGAGCATCTTCCTCCCAGGCTCGCGACGAGGCTGACAGGAGAGGCATCTGCTGAGCGCCGGGCCCTGCCCGTGTTTAACGGCGGCAGGCCAAGAGCAAGGAAGGCTTCTTTCCCTCCTTCCCAGGGACTGACTGGTCAGCTGGACAGGCCGGTCAAGGGGCTGAAGGGGGAAAGAAGTCCTGCCTGGGCCTGAGAAAAGAGGCGAAGACTCGAACCCATCGGGGTGAGGGATGAGCTCGGGAGTCCAGAGGAGGAGAGCGGGAGGACACGGAGCGGCAGGGAGCGCCCTGTCGGATGGCTGGGACAGGCTGGCCTGCGGGTGCTGGAGGACGGCGGGGGCCAGACGGAGGGTGGCCGTGTGTGGCCACAGAAGCCCCTTGTGGGGGACACAAAGGGGATCCTCTTCAACGAAGAAGGTCCGGAGTCTGGACGAGGGCGAGTCCATGGGCAGGAGCACAGGAAAACGTCCCTGCTTTTGGCCGGGCTTCTTTCTCTGACTGGCCGGTGCTAACCACTGAGCTTCTCGTGAGGACTCTCCTCTTCTGGCCTCTCGTCACTCACTTGGCCATCGTGGCTCCCAGAAGCCCCCTCTCTCTCCCCACTTCACTGACATCTTCCATTATTGCTATTAGTAACAATATCCGGAGCTGACATCGAGGGAGCTTTTTAGTCTTGGAGCCTTCGATCCGAGGCGCTGCCAGATGTATTAGGGCTGAGCGTTGGGCCTGGAGTCCGGAAGCCCAAAATTCAAATTCTGCCTCAGGTATCTACTAGCTGCAGAGCCTTCTTGGAAAGTCACTTCAAGTCACTCAGCCTCAGTTTCCTCATCTGCATATAACGGGGCTTCGTAAAGCCTAGGTGAATGCGAGTGATGATGATGATGATGATTCGCCCCGTTTTACACATGAGGAAACTGAGTCCTAGCTCATACCTTACAGCACTCCCTGGCAACTACGGTCAGAGTCCGGGTCTGCGAGGAGGAGGTCACCCCTCTGCCCGGCTGACAGCCCGAGGAAGGGAGCCGACGGTGCCAGGGGGAGGAGGGGCTGGGACTTACGGCTCATAAGAAATAACGAGTTTTTAATCGCTTTGAATTTACCCACCAATAAACACCACAAATTTTATGGGTTTCTGCGCCTGCTGCTCTCTCCAAGTGCCCATCCAGAATCATTCAAACGGAAAAAGGCTCTGAGCTTCCATCTTCCCCTGGTGGGTATCTCAAAGGGCATCTGATTTTCCAGGGAGCCAAACGGGGCAGCGGGAAAAGCGAGGCATTTGGAGGCAGAGGAGCTGAGTTCAAATTCCACCTGTGCCCTTTCTGGGGCCATCACCAGACCTTTGGCCTCAGTCTCTCCATCTGTCACAGTGGTGGGGGGCAGCAAGCCTGAGCATCCCACACCCCATGAATGGCTGAGACAGCCCGAGAGTGCCAGGCCTGCCATCAGGAAGTGTATTGGAGTAAGAAAGATGCGAGTTCAAATGTGCCTTCAGACATTTGCTAACTATGTGGCCTCGGACAAGTCACTGAAGCTTGGTTGCCTCGGTTTCCTCATCTGTAAATGAACTAGAGGAGCAAACCACAAACCCTTCACTGTCTTTGCCCAGAAAACCCCAATGGGGTGACTCGAAGTCAGACACGACTAAGGAATGACAAACAAGGATGATCTGAATAACTTCTTCACTTGCGGTCTAAAGCAGGAGCCGGAGCCTCGAGGCCTTCCCCACAAAGCCACGTGCCCCCGGGAGAGCCTGGGAGAGTCTGGGGGGTCTGGGGGGGCCTGGGAGAGCCCAGAGGGTCTGGGGGGGCCCTGGCCTCTGCACTGGCTCTCTTCTGCTGTCGGTGAGGGCTTCTGAAAGGACAGAGGAGGCTTCCAAGCACCGATGCTGCCCAGAGGAGTGGGGAGGGATTGGGGGACGACGCCTTTGGCGATCCAGCCCGGCGGCCATTTGGCCAGAGACTCATCGGGACTCACCAGCATCTGGACCTGAACGCGATGGGGTCACTGTTCGCCAAGAACTGAGCCAAGAGTTTGTCCCCGAGGCTTAAGGAGGGGCCGTTCGTCTGCTTGTTCTTCCTTTGCTTCCGGATAAACGCCCCTCATCAAAGCTAACGGATGTTGCGTGATTACGAGGCTGTAGTCCGTGGAGCACAACAGCCGAGATGGGGGCTTGAGCCATGGCTGCAGAGAAGCCACCCATGACCTCCTCGGGAACCTTAGAACCCGGAAGGCCAGCTGGAGCTCTTGGCTCTTGCCCAGTGAGCCGGAGGGCGCTTGTGACCCTCTCGTGGTGCGTCCGGTCAAGGGGGGAGACACTAGGTAAAAGCACCTGGAAAGTGGGACGGGGGTGGGCAGAGCTGCCGGGCAGGACGTGGAGAGCCTGGAGGGTGAGGAGGGGCACCCAGAGGTCCAACCCTCCGAATCCCAATCTGGCGCTAAAATGATACCTGTCTGCGTCAACACGGCGCGCTCGCGTTAACGGCACGCTTTCCTCGCCCCAGCTGCGGAAGTCAGGGGGTGCCACTAGGGATCCCTCTTTGGGGGTGAAGACAGCATGGCTGAGGGAAATGAGAGAATTGGCCCAGGGCGCCCCGTCTGACTCACTTCGGATGTGGATGGACCTCGGGCGGCGGCTCCTCTCTGTCCCACCAGAGGAACTGCCGGGAGAACAGATTTTCCTCCGGCCGTTTCCCCTCGCCTGCGGCACGTCAGTGGGCTCTCTGGTGACACGCGCTATCCTTTAAGAAAAGCCGTCTTGGGCTTGCAGGAGGAATGCTCTCAAAGGCTTTAGGGAGCCAATAGAGGCATCAGGTCGGAAGGAATGAGGTGCTGGTCTTGGAATCCGTCTGTCCTGGGTTCAAATCCCAATTCTGGCCTCTACTTGCTTTGCCTCTGTGTGTGTCTCAGAAACCCTCCTGGGATCCGTGTACTAAGTCACAGAGAGGCCGGGTCCCTGCTGCCGCGAGACGCGGTGCACAGAAGGATAGACAGCGAGGCAGACCATCGCCACCTTCTAGAGCAGTTCAACGGGATACTTCAGGGTCTCCACCGAGACCCAGACTCGGCAAGGAGCAGAGTCAGCAAACACGCCACGTCATGGCAGTCGAAGCAGAACGAATTTGTGGTGTAAGTTCATCCGGCAAACCTGACCAAGGAGGATGATCGGAGAGGAGGAGGAGGAGGTTCAGCAGGCGCTCCGGCCTCCTGGTGAGGCTCACGTGCGTGGAAAGCATTTTGTGAACTGTTGAGGGCTGTCACTGGCATTGTGAACGGCGTCACATAGCATAAAAGGACTGGAGGAAAAGACGAGATTCCAGACAGCCGAGTGAGAGAGCCAACGAGGCAGGCGATCCCAAGAGAACTAGGGCCGAAACTAGAGGAGAAACCACCGACAGACGGAGGACGGCAAAGGTCTGAGCCGATTCTTTGAACCACCTCTTTCCTCCGTCGCAGACAGTGAAGCCACCGGGCCAAGGCTCGTCCCTCCACAGGCCCCAGCGGGCTGCACGAGGAAGCAGAAAATAGACTAGATGGAGAGGCTGGGCTGTGTACGGCACTTCTCTGATGAAATTAAAATTGCAACCTGACTTCGTTTTGAGAACTCTGGGGGTCGTCCCTAAGGAAGTTCTCCAGCAGGCTGGCCGGGCTCTCGCAAGGTTTCTGAGCTGAGGAGCTGAAGGGGGGGCCGGGAATCCCGAGCCAGTCAGGTAACGAGCGTCCCCCACGAGCATCTTTAGGGATTCGGGGCTAAGGAGGTTTCTGAGGGCAGGTCGAGGTCCAGCAGCCTCCACAAAGAAACCTGCTCAGGTCCAGCAGGGCCAGGACGCGAGGCATAGATTCAGGCCATGCGTTCTGCTCTCTGGGCACACACAGGAAGTCCGGAAGGTGCCAGGGGAGTTTTCTTCCTGGCCCCATGGAAAGAGCCTTGCATTGGAGGTCCATTTGCATTGGAATCCACCTCGGCCAGGCATTCCCCCGTGACCTGGGCGATGACTTCCTCTCTCTAGAGCTCAGTTTCCCTATTTGTAAAAAGCAGCTGACTTCCGGGGGACCTTCCTGTTCTCAATCCGTCGCCCTTTTCCAAGCGCTCTAAAGACGTGCCGGTTCACCCCGAGGGATTCATCAATGCAGAGATTCATCTCTGAGAGCCGGGAAGTCAAGATGACGAAGAGGAGGCTGGATTTTGCCTCGCAGTGACTGTCCTTGGCTGTGGCCCTGCTGGCTCTCGACGATTTAAACTCTCCCCCACTTCTATTCTGTTGGGGAGTGACTGTCGGTACAGAGGCTTCCCTGGGGGGAGACTCCTTCCACGGATGTCTGTGGATAGCTCTTCTTTGACTTAGCCCTTCCAAGAGGTGTCGAGGGGCCTGAGGAGCAGCAGTGGTAACGGCGAGCACCGAGCTAGCCCTTTGACGTTCCCGAGGGGCTTCAGAGATCTCCTCTCTCCACGTCACCATCCTGACTTAAGAGAGAAGGAAACTAAGACTGAGAAAGTTCAGGCGATTCAGCACGTAGCACAGTGCCTGGCACACAGTAGGTGCTCAATAAATGTTTACTGATTGGTTGACTTATCCAGGTCAGCGTCTAATGTGGGATTCAAACTCGTCTTCCTGACTCCACTCCGAGTCCGTCTCTCTCTTGTGGCCACCCAATTGCCTTCAAGGCTCTTGTGCCCTGGTTTGTCCATAGCCCCACAGCCAGTGGGGGTCACAGGCTGGACACGGCCCCAGGCGTGCACCGCTCCCAGGGCCAGTCCTTCATCCACCTGCCTAAAAAGTGGTTTGTCGCTGCCTTTGGATGGCTCTAGCACTCAGCACCATATCTGACATGCTTGGGGCTTTCTCAGCGATCGGTGCTGTTATTACCTACACTGTGTAGACGAGGGAGCTTAAGAGGCTTGTCCTGGCTCCCACAGATAGTAAGTGCCCCGGGCAGAATTTGAACTCAGACCTTCCCGATACCAATTGCGGTGCTAGGGCTATGCCCAGGAAGTGAGTAGCAGATGCCTTCGCCAAAAGAGGCTGCCGTGAATCAGCCTTCGGATCAGAATCGGCCTCCATCGTTTTCTGCATTTGCCACCCAAGTCACACAGCAAAACTCCGATGATTAGTCTGTTCATGAGGGTCGAATTAGGCTGGCGCGTGCTCTAGCTTTCCCACTCTCTCTGCAATAACGGCTTGCCAACTGGCCAGAGCTCCATTGGCTCGGCTGCCATTATTCCGAAGGGAGCCGCTCTTTGCTTGCCTTCCCCCTCCTCTGCCTCCTCCACAAGCTGCTGCCGCAAAGCTTGATCCCAGCTTGGGCCCTTTCTAGCGGCAAAAGCCTCCCTTTCTGCGACTCGGCCTGTGCCAACTCGCTTTGGGAAGGACGGCCTGAAGCATGGCCTAGGAAGCAAACTGCCATCCGGGTGGAGACCTCGTGACCCACCTTTCGGGGGCTGCCTCAGAGCAGCTCCCACCGAGGTGGCCCGTATCCCCGGGGCTCTCTCGGCACAGCCAGCCTCATCAGTGCCCATCTGCCATCCCCTCCTGGCACGGGAAGAGGCCTTGCAGGGGCGGCAGGGACGCCGACCCCACTTGGAGCAGTTTTCCTTCTCTTCTCTCCTCTCCCGTCCCCTGCGCCCCGGTTCTTCCTCTCAGCCTGCCAACGTGCCTTTGTGGCTACTCCAATGCTAATGATTTCAAAGTGAGCTCGCCGGCCCCCATCTCCGCTGAACTTCCTCCAATCGAGCCAGCATGAGTCACGCGCCATCAAGACAAATCGAAGACACTATCGTCCACGGGAAGGTGCCGGGTGTCCAACCCAGCAGCCACCACGCTGCCCCCGGCTCCCCAGAGCGGCCCCGCGCCCCTGAAGAGCAGAGGAGAACCGCCCTCTGCTCCCGGGAGCCCTCTGATCGTCTCCTGAGGCCTCAATGCCAGAAGAGAAGAACGTCGGAGCAAGAAGGAGCGTATTGCCAGGGCACCTGGGCACGCTGGGCTGGTTGGCACAGCCCTGCAAGTCAAAGGGCCTCCCTCCCACCACGGTGTGAGTGGGAAGCTGGGGGGCATCCCAGACAGGACTGTTGTGCAATGGGGCAACAGGAGATGGGCTGCCATTTGGGCCCAACGCCTTCCAGCCAGTGGCTGCCCAAGCTCTAGGCTTCTTCTCGCCCCGCTGGGAGATTCCTTCTTCTCCTCAGACGGGGAGTCTTGAAAGCTCTGGACCTCCCAAGGGGACGGGAGAAGTGCACGTGCTCCAGCGGCCTGGAGCATTTCTCTGGGCTTCTTCTCATTGCCTTCCGCCTCCTCCAACCAGACCTTTCAGTGCTGATGCCCCACAGCCTCCCAGGGCAGCCTCCCAAATCATCTCAAGCAGCGTTCCTTCCCTCCCAGCCCGTCCCCACCATATTTCCTGGTCGTCGCTTGGCATGTATTCTGTCTACACGTGTGTTCAGAGACAGAGGCTCCATGAGGTCGGGGACTCTTCCTTCACCAGAACCTCGGGTGGTGCCTGGCATACCCCAGGAGCTAAAGAAATGCCTGGGCATTCCCCGAGGATTGTCGCAGATTCAAACTCCAGGCATATTCAAATCCAAACAGGGGAGGCAGCAACATGGCTCAGTGGCCTGAGAATCAGGCCCAGAGATGAGAGAGAGGTCTTGGGTTCAAGTCTGGCCTCAGACCCTTCCTAGCTAGGTGACCCTGGACAAGTCACTTCACCCCCATTGCATAGCTTTCCTGCTTATTTCTGCAACGGAAGGGAAGGGTTTAAAAGGAAAATGAACAAAAAGAGAAATACCAGTTTCGAGCATGAAACCTACACGGTCAACATCCAACATGTGAACTTTTATTCTGCAAATAAGTGGCCCGAACAGAAATAGCTGAGCAGAGGAAGGGTTGAGCTCCGCACGCGGGCAGGATCGTGTAGTTCTGCCAGAGTCGTTGTGTGCCGCGTTCATTTACAGATTTAATGGAAAAGCAATTAGAAGAGCAGTGAGTGACTTCATGAAATCTGATAACATCGTCACGAGATCAGAGGGAGAACCAAATGTGCAGAAACATGGAGACGTTACTCCAAAGGAGGGAGGGGGGAGATCAATGCAGCAAAATAGAAAACCCAGAAGGAAAACAACAGAAAGGCAAAAAATGAGCATTTGAAGTGTCACCGAGCAGGATTGTTATTCGATCACAATTAAAATGACTGGAAAAGCTGGACGCACCATGGGAAAAGCTTAGCTTCCAGCCACACCTCATGCCATACTCCATATTATAATAAATTCCAAAAGAATCAATGAGTTTCAGCATTAAAAATAAAAGAGAAAGAGCTTAGAAGGACTAGCAAATACACCTTAACTATAAAGTCTGCCTAAGGGATGGATCGTTTTTTAACCAATCAAACAAATGGAAGCAGTTCTTCAAGAGAGGTAAATGCTTTCAAATTGACAAATTTTTAAAACCTGTAGAACAAAAAGCAAGAAGACCAGAATAAAAGGTAATATTGGAAATAAGCCTTTGCATTCAATAAATCTGGCAAAAATCTAAAGAAAGAAATCTATAATCTCAAGGGAAATAATGAAAAAAATGTGAAGGAAGGTGGCCTGGCAGTACCAGATCTTAAACTGTACTGTAAAGCAGCGACCATCAAAACAGTATGGTACTGGGGGGGGGGGGGGAGTAAGAGCACGAATCACGTAACCATGTTAACTTTTCTAAAAAATAAATATTATTAAATGTTAAAAAAAGAAAATAAAGAGCAGCTACATATTAAAAAAACAGTACTGGTGAAGAGACAGAAGGGAGGACCCATGAAATAGACTAGGGGTAAATGACCTCAGCAAGACAGTCTATGATAAACCCAAAGAGCCCAAATTTTGGGACAAAAATCCACTATTTGACAAAAACTGCTGGAAAAATTGGAAAACAATATGGGAGAGATTAGGTTTAGATCAACATCTCACACCCTACACCAAGATAAATTCAGAATGGGTGAAAGATATAAAAAGGGAAACTATAAATAAGTTAAGTGAACACAGAGCAGTATACTTGTCAGATCTCTGGGAAAGGAAAGATTTTAAAACCAAACAAGAGTTAGAGAAAATTACAAAATGTAAAATAAATAATTTTGATTACATTAAATTAAAAAGGTTTTGTACAAACAAAACCAATTCAACTAAAATCAGAAGGGAAGCAACAAATTGGGAAAAAATCTTTATAGCAAAAAACTCTGACAAAGGTCTAATTACAGAAATTTATAAGAAGCTAAATCAATTGTACAAAAAATCAAGCCATTCCCCAACTGATAAATGGGCAAGAGACATGAATAGGCAATTTTCAGATAAAGAAATCAAAACTATCAATAAGCACATGAGAAAGTGTTCTAAATCTCTAATAATTAGAGAAATGCAAATGAAAACAACTCTGAAGTACCACCTCACACCTAGCAGATTGGCCAAAGGAAAGTAATAAATGTTGGAGGGGATGTAGCAATATTGGGACATTAATGCATTGCTGGTGGAGTTGTGAATTGATCCAACTATTCTGGATGGCAATTTGGAACTATACCCAAAGGGCTTTAAAAGACTATTTGCCTTTTGATCCAGCCATACCACTGATGGGTTTATACCCCAAAGAGATAATAAGAAAAAAGACTTGTAGAAAAATATTTATAGCCGCACTCTTTGTAGTGGCAAAAAATTGGAAAATGAGGGATGCCCTCTGATTGGGGAATGGATGAACAAATGGTGGTATCTGCTGGTGATGGAATAATATTGTGCTCAAAGGAATAATGAACTGGAGGAATTCCATGTGAACTGGAAAGACCTCCAGGAAGTGATACAGAGAAAAAGGAGCAGAACCAGGAGAACATTGTACACAGAGACGGATACATTGTAGCACAATCGAATGTAACTGACTTCTGTACTAGCAGCGATGCAATGACCCAGGACAACTCTGAGGGATTTATGAGAAAGAATGTATCCACATCCAGAGGAAGAACTGTATAAGTAGAAACACAGAAGATAAACAACTGCTTAACTACATGGGTCAATGGGGATATGATTGGGGATGTAGACTGTAAACGATCACCCTAGTGCAAATGTTAATACTATGGAAATAGGTCTTGATCAATGACACATGTAAAACTCAGTGGAATTGCTCATCAGCTACAGGGAAAGGTTGGAGGTGGGGGGAGGGAAGGAACATGAATCACAGAACCATGGAAAAATATTCTAAAACATAAAACTATTTTAAAAAAAAGAAATCTATAAATAAATGAAACAAATATATGAAGCCTCAATGGATAAACAACCAGAGATATGAATAGGTATTGTCCCAAAGCAGGAAGACAATAATAAACATAGATTTATTCTAGTTCTCAAAGAAATGCAAATTAAATTCTGAATAATGAATTGCCTCATATTGTGAAATTGGGTAAAAAATTGAATGCAAAAACTCCATCTTGGTATCTTTAGAGAATAGACACACTTACAATGAAGGAGAAACCATGAATCAATCAAAATCATTTTGGAGACAGAGCTAGGAATCCACAGAGAGTTACAAAACTCATTATTCCTTGTGACCCACTGATCCTATTACTAGGAATATCCCCAAAGGACAGAATTTAAAATGGGGGAGAGACCTATTGGGACCAGTGGTATTCACAGATTTTTTACCTTTTAAAAAATGAATTCTATGAATGTTGATTGAGTACCTGCTATGTGCTAAGCACTGGAATGGGGAAAATTACAAATATGAAAATGAAGAAAGAGGGAAAACATGAGATAAAAAAAAAAAAAGAAGAGGCGGAACTCTCAGAGAGCACATTGTATTTAAAACAATATGGAGTGGGCAGCAAGGTGGCTCAAAGGATTGAGAGCCATGCCCAGAGATAGGAGAGAGATCTTGGGTTCAAATCTGGCCACTTCCTAGCTGTGTGACCCTGGGCAAGTCACTTCACCCCCACTGCCTAGCCCTTACAGCCCTTCAACTTTGGAACCAATACACAGTATTAAGTCTAAGACTCAAGGGAAGGGTTTAAAAAAGCAAACACATAGACAGCCATGGAAAGACAATAACCAAAGGGAAGCAAGGGCCAAGACTTTGGTGCAAGTATCAGCTGCTGAATTAGAATTGTTATTGGTCGGGTCATATTGGGTTGACAGTTTGGGCAGATTTGCATCCTTGATCCCTCTCATTGTTAATAATGTAAAAAAAAAGAGAGAGAGAGAAAGGGAGGAAGGGTTTCATCCGCAGGCATCTCCCCCACAAGACAATCTGATGGCCTCAGCCATGTAGCTCCCCCCGCCCCACAGGAGACCACCAGCCCCATAGGCAGCTCTGCCCCAGGACAGGTGGCAGGACTGCCATTCTGTACCGTTTTGCCAAGCACCGAGTACATTTATATAAACACGAGCTCCTTCCTCATCATACATTCAGTCCAGACCGACTGAAGGGATCGCTCTTCTGTGCCAGGCAGGGGGCGGAAGGGAGGAGGAAGAGGGCGGATTCCTCTCCTTTTATTCCTGATGAAATCCCAATCAGTCAAGCACGCATTCGAGTGGCAGGAACTTGCGGATGTTCTTCAGAAGACTTTTTCAGTGAATTCTGCTTGGCATTAGTGCTTAGAATCTGAACCCCGCTGGACTGATGCTGAGAGAAGGTAATAACCATTTATATAGCACCTACTGTGTGCCGGCCATTTTGGACAAATATTATCTGTTTAATCCTCCCAACACATGTGCAAAGATTGCCCATACACATGGGAAACATGCACCAATGGGCACACATGCAGAGCTCACACATATATGCGTGTACACATCAGCATGTGCATGCTGTGTTTTCAAGAAGACTATAGTCTAGAATCCATGAATGTTTGTTAAGCACCCACTGTGTGCCAAGCACTGGGCTAAGCCGTGTGTGGGGGGGGACAAAGAAGACAGTCCCTGCCTTCCAGGAGGCCACAATCTAATCAGGAACGGCAAGCTCCAAAATGCGGAAGGGGTGGAGGGTACCCACACACAGAGGAATCAAACGAGCGTGGCTGGAAACAAGAACGTTGATCTTTTGTATTCCTCGTGGGGATCAAAATGGCACAAGGTACCCCCAGCCGGGGCTGTCTAAAGAGATGAATGAATGAATGAATGAATGAATGAACAAAAAAAACCCACAAACCATCTCCTTTTCATCAGACCACGTATTTAGAGCTAGAAAGAAGCTGAGGTGGCATCTCCTTTAAGCCCCTCCTCCTACAGATGAAGCAACTGAGGGCCAAGGAAGAGCATCCCATAGACAGAGACAGCCTTCGGCAGTGGGTGCTTGGATTCCGGGAAAGGCCACCCGCTTTCCACAGCATCTTTTGCTCCCGAACATTCTGCGTGTTGGGGCTCTCTCTACTTTTCCAGGAGCTAACATTGCCCAGAGCCACTGGAGGCGACTCCCAAACTAAGGTCAAAGACAGACTCTTCCCCTGTCCAGCTTCAAGCCCTTTCCCAGCTGAGCTGACCCAGAGCTCCACCTTCACTGCAGGCCGTTCCTTTCCACCTATGCCATCGTCCAGTGAAACTGGTCTCCCCCCATCTCCCCTCTCCCAGCCTTGGCCCAGGCTGTGCCTCACGCCTAGAATAGCTTTCCTACTCACCTCCCCCAGCGTAGAAAGCCTAGCTTCCTTGAGCTCACCTCGGGGCACCCTAGCTGACTTCCCCACTTCCCTCCTCCCTTTCTCTCCAAAGTTACCTTGTAGTTTGCCTCTCTCTGGTCTTCAAATGCTCGTTTATCTCCCCAACGGAATGTAAGAAGGGGGCGCCTGTTTCCCATTTTTCTGTTTCTCTTTATCTTGGGCCCCTAGAAGAGTGCCTGGCATATAGGAAGTGGTTAAAAGATGCTTGTTAGGGCTGCTGGGTGGCCCAGTGCTTTGAGAGCCAGGCCTGGAAACAGGAGGTCCTGGGTTCCAATCTGGCCTCAGACACTTTCTAGCTGTGTGAACCTTGGCAAACCCATTGCTTAGCCCTTATTGCCCTTCTGCCTTGCACCCAATACTTGGTATTGATTCTAAGACAAAAAGTGTAAAGGTTTAAGAAAATAAACAAAATGCTTGTTGATTGACTAATAGACTGACCGATAGAATGTGTTAAGGCTCACAAAAGGCATGAATTCTCGGATTTGAGCCCTCCGACAAGCCGTAAGGGGTGTTATTAGGTTAGGTAACGTTCCCCTGATCCTAGAGGCAGTCCTTGCCCTAACAGGGCTTGCAGCCCAGTGGGGGAAGACCACACACAGAATAGCAGCAAGAACAAGAAGAGTAACCAGGCTAGTGATGCTCCTGTAGTGCCTGCTGAGGGCCTTACGAATAGGATCTCATTTGCTCCAGGATGGGAGGTAAGACTGCCAGGGCAGCTTGCTCACAGTCAGGGCACAGGAGTGCCAAGAAGCTGGGTTTGGCTGCTTTACCTGGACGGCCACAGGGAGTCACTGGCAGTTCTGGGATGAGAAGTGGCATGGCCAGAGGCAGAAGACAGGGAGAACTAGCGCTGTCCGTCCTCAAGTGCCTTCCACTTCCCGTCTCTCTCTGCCTTGACTCCGGGCCTCTGACCAGGACCGAGGTCAAGTCTGTCCAACCAGGGAGCCCCAGAACATGTGCCGTCACGGGGGTGGAAGTCAGGGATCCCATCCTTGTCCTGGTGAACAGGGACCCCGGAACTCAGGGCACAGACTAGCCGGACGATGGCCAGTCACGGGGTCCTGGGCCTTTCCTCTCTCCAACCCCCTCTCACTGTCCAATAAACAATTATAAATGAACAGAGTCTGCAGAGAATTTTAATTGGAACCCCACCAAGTGCTTGTCATTATGGAGCTCAAAGGAGCAGGAACGGCCCCCTGGTTGGATGCGGAGCTCCCAGGAGAAGGAGTCAGCCATGGCTCGGGGGCTCGGGGGCCTGGGAGGTTTGACAGTGATGCTGGGGGAACTGAAGCAGCTGCCTGGCGAGGAAAGGGAATACGTTCATTTTGAGAAAAGAGGAGCTCGAAGAACCAATAGAAGAACCAAACGGCAGTGACTGAGAGGCCAGATCAAAAGCTCAGGAGACAGGCCAGCCTCGCGGGGACAGTCGATGCTCCAGGAAGAGATGAGAGCTTGCTGGGGGAGGGGTCGCATATCCAGAGAAGACGGAGGACAAAATGCAAATAATAAGCACCGGGGAGCACCCTTCTTTGAGCACCAGCAGCCCTAGGGCTGGGCCTGCTTTGCTTCCCAAGGACAACCTCTCCTCCCAGACTTTAGGGCCGCGGCTATGGGAGATGAGGAGATGATTTTCCAGGAAACCACCCAGGACAGAGCAAGGATGTTTCTGGACATGCAGACTTTGAGGCACGGGACAAAGACACGCAGAACAACGCAGCAGCTGAGAAAGATCAGGGCCATGGAGGGAAGCCTTTCTCTGGGGCCGGGGACACAGCAGAGAGGAGGAGGATATGGCCCTCTGAGGGATCCCAGTCTACCTAAGCAGATGGCCAAGGGAACACATTCCAGCCTCCACATCCTACTGGAGCCGCCCCCACCCCAACCTGGCAGGAGGCAGGGGGTGCCACCGACCAGGAAGACTGGCATTTCCTTCACCTTGAAACAGGAGACAGCAAGAACGGGGCTCCAGCTGGAAGTGGGAGTAGGGAAGGGAGAGGGTCGCAGTTTCCATCTATTCCAAGTATTTTATTACTTTTTGATTTAATTGAATTCTCTTCTTCCTAAGATAACGACCCTTTGCTCCATATTGCATTCTGGGAAGGGCGGGAAAGGCAGAGACAAATAGTTGGGGGCACAACCTGTTCATCAGTGAGTTCTACCCAAGAGGCGCCTCGCTGTGGGGGCTGGTCCTGGCATTGATTGGTGTTGTCCCTGTCCGCGGTCCTGAACGGTCAGAGAGGCCCTATGCCCCTCCTCCAAGTTACAGAACTGAATTCTAATTTATATTTCATTCTATTTCTATATTCCAGCTCACTAGCAGAAATCCCTCACCTTGTGGTGGCATACATACGTGTGCACACACATATATGCACATCCGTATACATGCACTTCTGTCCATATTCACTCGTATAGAGATACATCAGCCAACTGCCATTAAGCAGCTACTTTGTGCCCAACCCTGTGCCACGGGCTCTCAATCAGCTCACAGTCCAGTGAGGGAAGCAGCCCATGAACAACTATGGGCAGCTTAGCTATCTAGGAGATGTGGTGGAGAAAAGCAGCAGGAGGAAGGAGCTGGTCCTGAGGGACATCACAAGAGGCTTCTGGGAGAAGGAAGCCGGGACAGCCAGAGCAGGCACCGAGCCAGGAGGGGCAGCGTCCTGTGCAAAGCAGAGGAAGAAGATTTGGGTCTGTGTCCATTAAGAAGCGTTCCAGGATCCGGAGCACTACACGGACCGCCAGCTAGCTAGCTGTGTAACCCTGGGAAAACCCCTTCGCTCAGCTGAGCCTCTGTTTCCTCCTGTGTGAAATGATGGCGTTGAACTAGACTTGTGGGACCAGCCATGATGCAGGCTGGAGAGGCAGCCGCCTCCCCCTGGAGAGGCCTCCTCTGCTCCCTTCATGGTCTGATAACCGAAGTAATGGATCTTTTAGCCATTTGTTCCGCTCCAAAACTGTTTTCAGCTCAGGCTGTACTCCAGCTTCCCTGCTCGCGGACAGCCCGTGCAGCCCCTTAATGAAGACCTTCCTGCCGCCGTCCCTCCTTCCACCACGTCGCCCCTGAGGGAGGAGCACTTCTCCTTGGTTGGCTGGCATGGCCGTGGCCGCCTTGGATCTCGGAGAGAGCCCCCGCCCCAGGCTGGGGTACCCTTCAGGCCAAGGCTGCACGCCACAGCCATGAGCCGCCCGAGGCCTCAGAATGCGTAGCAAGGAAGGTCAGCCCTCTGCAGTGAACAATGACAGGCGACAGCCCCAGCTGCCACCCGCTGTAGTTGGCGGAATTAAATTGGACACAGTCTGTGGGTCCCCGCAGCAACTACCTACTGGGCTGTTACAAACAATGGCCGCGTTGCCTGAACACTGAGAAATGGAGCCGATGACTTTGAACTCGCCTTAGTCCTTGCTCATCCGATGCTCCCTCCAGCAAAGGCAGAATGGAAGAGGGCCCGTCTCCCTGGGGACGCCGGCCCCCACCTAAGGCCTGGGCTCTGGAAACGAGGCTCCTTCGTCGGGGAAGGCAGGGTGGCGAGAACAAAGAGGCACACAAGGCCACTGTTTGCTGGGCCCCGGCTCTTTGGGAATGGCTCCCAGGTCCACACTCTTCGCTCCCATGGCGCGCTTATCTGTGTACCAGCTGTCAAAGCCAATTGAGAGGAGCGAGTGGCCCCATTAAGAAAACATTGGCCCGAGCGTGCTGAGCACACAGAGATACACTCTCAGACCCGGGAAGCTGAAATTTTGCCAGGAACTTATTAACCAGCCCTAATGAACTGCTGTTTCCCATTTAAAGTGCCATTCGTTTGCCATGCTTTATTGCACCTGGGGATGGAGAGGAAGAGGCACTGCCCGCGCGTGAACGGACGGCATCCTGTCCCTCAGAGGTGCCCCTCCAGGCGGCCCTGCCCCTCCAGATCACGGTCTAGAGGCAATCAATCATCTTGTGGATCTGGAGAGCAGCCCCACCCCCATCCATCCCCAGGAACTGGCCAGCGGCTGGCCAAATTCTAGGGTACGAACATCATGGAGTGCTGCCGGCTACAAGAAAGGAAAGGATGAAAGAGGAAGTGCCGAGAAATTGGAGAAGATCGGTGTGATCCAGCCACCGCCTCAGCAGACGTGGCAAAGTCATTTATCCTGGAAGAGTTCTGAAACACTCAAGAACTCCCATACATACAACGACCAGTCAAGACTCCAGAGGACACAGGATGAAGAACGGGGCCGACCTCCTGACAGAAAAGTGCCAGATCAAACAAAGGAGGCACACGTGGTGGGACCTCTCCAACCCGGGAGTTGTTTTCTTTGATTAGGCTTATTTGGTTCAAGACTTTCTTCTCTTGTCCTTTTCCAAGGAGAGAGCATAAGACGGAGAGAAAATAGGCCCAGGTAAATGAAGTTTTTCCATTAAAAAAGCACCTCCCCTCCTCTTTTCATTTGAACTTGCCAAGGAATCTCAAAATGGAAACTCTGTCTCTATCTCTCTGTCTCTGTCTCTGTCTCTGACTCTGTCTCTGTCTCTGTCTCTTTCTGTCTCCATCTCTCTCTGTCTCTCTGTCTCTGTCTCTCTCTCTCTCCAAGTCAAAGACTTCTCTGCAAATTTATCCACTTAAAGAACTGCTAAGGCCATTGACAAATTAAGAACCACAATCACACAGCTAGTACGTGTCAGAGGCAGGACTGGAACCAGGTCTTTCTGCCTCTGAGTTTCTCTCTTAAACATGCCTTCATCCTGCCTCTCTTCTGGAGGACTTTCCAATGTACAGTATCATTATTGGTTTTTTTTTAACCCTTACCTTCTATCTTATCATCAATTCTAAGACAGAAGAATGGTAAGGTCTAGGCCATAGGCACTAAGTGACTTACCCAAGATCACACAGCTAGGAAGGAACTGGAGCCACCTACCATGTCCCACAGTGCACAATGTTATTACTTGAACATCTCAAGCAATCTCCCCCTCAGCCAGCACAGACCTCACAGCTTTTCTAAAGACCACCAAGAACACCTCCCTGTGCCCCCCAAAGTGCCCAGTTCATCTGGAATGGAGCGGAGCAATGATGGTGACTTTCTTGAAGTTGCCTGAGAGATTTCCCCCAGCACCCTTTTAAATGGCCTCTTTTAGTCTCCCATGGTGCAGTGCACAGAGAGGGGCCATCACGCCTTCTTACTGACCTGCTTCTGCATGGCTTCGCCCCGGAGTCTGGGATGATCTTTCTCCCTCGCTCCCCCTCCTGAAATCCTTCCTCATCTCCATCTCCTCCTGATTAGCCCACTGGCACATGCCCCTCCCCTAGAACTTAGTCTGGTAGGGATTTCCCAGGCCTGTTGGAGTGGGCAGGGAGTCAGGCCAGAGCCCGGCTGGCTGGCTGGCATTCATGGCGCCTCAGAGGCATGTTGATCCCTGGATGTCTCAGGGCTCCCGGCAAGTCTCTAAGTAGTGACTTGCCCTGGGAAAGAGAGTTCCCTCCCGAGGGGCCTCCTTGCATGCATGAAAACCCGGGGCCACCTCCATTGCTCTACTGTGTATTTATTGCTCACTGTGGAGGTTATTCCTTCAGTGGAATAGAAGGTCCCTGAGGGCAAGGGAAGGCTGGAAAGAAGGAGGGAGCCAAGGAGGGAAGATGGCGAGGAGGAAGGGCAGGAGGAAGAATTTCAAATACAACTGCATGGGGATGCGCTAAGGGGCCGGGTCCTTGGTTTCTTGTGGCAGCTGGAAATCCTGACCACCAACCACAAGCGAGGAGGAAGGTCATCCCTTCACCGGGGCTGCGTTAAAGGCACAGAAGCTTCCCTTTGGCTCTTTTCAAGCAACAACATGCAAATGAAGGATCCACGGAGCAGGGGACCCATTAATGCCTGCCGACGGTGCCAGAAAAGGAAAAAAGCCCAAACGATGCAAAGGAGCTCATTTGGCAAGCACAACCCATCGGGGTAAACGGCGAGCAGATTCGTGAATTAATGCCAGGCACGGCCGGCGCTCTTTTGGAAGAGGTGGGCCGGCCATCCCGAAGAAATCAGCCCGAATGAATGAGAGCCGCCCCTGCTCCCAAGGAGCTCATTTCCATAACATCATCTTTCCAAGTGGATAAAGAGGCCATTCGTCTTCCCCCCTGGAGTCAAGCGTTATCTGTCTAGAAGCCGAAAGCATTAAGTGAACTCAGAGCGTGCCAAGTCTGCGGAACTAGAAGAACGTTTGGCATGAAGCGCCGATGAAGTGCTTAACCGTACACTCCCCCCCCCCAGCCTTTTGTCTTTAAATGGGCTTCATCTTCCTCCCCAAGCTTGGCCAGCGCCCGGGGAGAGGAGTTCCAGGCCACAAATTCTGTCCACCTGGAAGCGGGTCTGCTCAGCTCCTGAAAGTCACTCTCAGCTCGGGCCAGCCATGCAGAAAGTAGGGAGCAAGCGAGCCTGAGAGCAGGGCCAGAGAAGGAACGGGGCACACCCTGAAGGAGGCTGCCCAGAGTGTGGGCAAAGGGCACCCCGATTTATTTCGGCATTTAAGTGGAAGGTAAGGAAGCCAGTGAGCCTAAAGGCAGAGGTGTTAGGGGGAGAGCATTCCAGGGAAGCATCCAGGACTCTAGACAAGGCCATGGAGCTGGGAAATAGTGGTACATGCGAGCAGCAGCAAGTGTGACAGGGAAAAATAGAAGAGCAGGTCGCCTGGTGCCACTTCTCCACCTAGACAATCCCCCAGGGGTGTCCTCAGCCCTGCTCAGCTTACTGAAGCCAGTTGGAAGCCTCAGTCACCACAGGAGCCTTTGGGATGGCCTATCACTGACCCTCTTCAGCCGCTGGAATCCACAGGTTAATTATTCCTCTAAAATATCATCCGCCCCACAAAGAACTAAGCTGAAAAGCAATCACAAAACTGTGGGAAATCAGCGGAGCTGTCCGAGGTGCTGCCTCTTCTCCTTCCATCCCTGTCAGAGACCTCTTCCTAACGCCTCATTTAGAGCCCACCGTTCATCCACTCGAAAGTCCTTAATGGCACCCCACAGTCTCCCAAGGAGGGGCCAAACTCATGTCTCACCAACTCAGAAAAGTCTTCGGAAACCATCTAATCAGAGAGTTCTTAACCTGAAGTCCGCAGACCGATGCCTGAGGCATCAGTGCATGGATTTGAGGGGGCCGATCATCTTCGCTGAGGAAAAAAGGCAAATGAATTTGGGTCAGCATCTAACTAAAATCTATCATTTCTTTCAATTATGGATTGTTTTAATTCCAAGAAGCTTCTAGGGCTCACCAGACTGTCCAAGGGGTGCATGAGACTCCCAAGAAGGGGGAAATCTCCCTTCTAACTCACCACCTCATCTGATAGCTGCTCTTTATCTTGGACTCTCCAGTCTCACTTTGCCTTCCTTTCTGTCCTCATCTTCATCTTCCCCTCTTGGACTCTATTCTCCCAATCATGGTCCTCTCTGGAGTCGTCCCTACACTACGTCTGCTCATTCTCCATTTTGATCTGCTGAGATCCTCTCCCTCCTTCAGGTCTGAGTTCCAAAGGTGCCTCTTAATAATAGACCCTGAAAGGGTAGTGAATGGAAAGATGGCCTCGAATGCAGGAAGACCTGGGATGATACCATCCTCTGAGAAATAACAATCGTGTGATCCTGGGCCAAGTCTCTCGTCGTCCAACAATGCCCCCAGAAACTCTCGAAGACTAAATCCAGAGGTATTCTCAGGGAAGGGAGTTTCCACACCAGGAAGTTCCTACAACTATTCAGTCCCAGATCCAGGCCCAAACCAGCCTCTGACATCTCAAGATGTTACATGCAAGCTTCATCTGAGCCGCATGTTGACCAGTGAGGCTGGTATCCCCATTTTCATGTGAAGAAGCCAAGGCACAGAGGTCCCCTGGATGCCTTCTGCCCAAATTCTGCACTACCACACTCTCAGGACCACCTGGGAAGAGGCCGTTCTGCCTGCCAAGTGGCTGCCCAGCTGTGCCAGAGCCTAGACTAGACAGCCTAAATGAATGCCATGGGGCTTGGCCCCTGCCCAATCTTCCCAACGAATGGTGCCCTTGCCCGTGTTCTCCCCCTCTCTTCCTCCTTCCTTCTGGTCCTTGTTTGGAATAAGAGATGAAGTCCAGGCAGAACCCTAAGGAGGCAGAGCCCCCCGCCCATGCCCAGCACTCTTTAGGAAGTGGGGGTGGGTCTCCTCTTGCGCACCTGAGGCTCCTTTGGGATCATGAACAAGAGAACCCTCCATAAGAGAGTGAACATGGGCACTGAGGAGGAAAAGGGGGCCAACACACCTTCTTGGCAAGTACCTTATTGCCTTTCCTTCTCCAGGGGATCCTCCTCAGGCAATCAGACTTACTCAGGGTCACACAGCTACGCAGTAGCTGAGGCTAGATTTGAACTCAAGTCTGCCTGACTCGGGTCTAGCACTCTATTGACTGACCACAAGAACCTCTTCATCAAAGCCCTTCCCAGCCTGCCTCATGGTAACTCGAGCCCTTTCTTGCCCTCTCAAGACCAGCCAATCCCCACCTCAGTTCTCCTTTGTCCCCCCCCAAGCAGCACTCCTTCATGCTCCATGCCATCCCCAGTGGCATGTCCCCAACCCAAGTCCACTCTCTGCCTGAAGCCCTTTCTACCCCCCCACCCCCACTGCTCTGCCCCTCAGCTGGTCCGTCCCTCCCAACTGCCCGTGCTGGTGCTTCCTTGCATCAATCATGGCTGATTCTTCTCTTGGGCCATTCCGCAGATGGACACTGCCAGCTTCCTCCCTGGAGTGGGGATCCCCTTGAGAGCAGGGGTCGGGTTCCATTCTTGGTGCTCGGACCCAGTTGCTCGGCAGAGGTGCCTGGCAGCGAAGGGGCGCTCCTACCACGAGCGGAGCTCCCACAAGCTGGGCGCCATGTTGTCTCGGCCGTGGCACCCGCCCGTTCTCGCTCTCCATGAGCCGTGAGCGCCGCTCCGGAGCTCCTTTCCAGGCACCCTCGCTTCAAAGATCTCTGCGGAGCAGCTGCCGCTTCTTCTTCCAAACAGATCTGTCAGAAGCCCCGCAAGCTCACCATGGGAATGCCAACCCTCTGCTGAGAGCTACCGACGCCCCCAAATCGGGGGCTCGTCCTCCGGCCATCGGGCTCTGCACCGCTTCTGTTTTTACGGATTTACACAGCGCTGTGACAAGTTCTATTTTAGACCAACCATCAGAGCATCAGTAGAAGTTATTTCCAGACCATGCATCAGCCTTTCCTCAAGAAAATGACATTTAGGGGAATGGAATAAATTAGCGAGGCAGATCCTCAGCGCCGCTGTCTATACATGTAGACTGGAGGAGAGAAACAAGGCAATTATCTGGGTAATCAGCCTCAAGATAGATTCCCACCTGAGTTGGGGCAGCCCCCCCAGAGGCAAAGGAGACCCGCGCCCGAGTTTTAGAAGCTCTGAGGCTCTGAGGCGGGAGGCTGGCCAGCCTAAGCTCCTCATTTTATGGGGGAGGAAACTGAGGCCAAGAGCAGTTCAGTGGCTTCTTTAAAGTCAGACATGGCGAAGCCAAGATTAGAACCCGGGTCCTCGGCCTCCAACGCTAATGCTCTCTCTGTGATAGTAAGACGCTGGACTTGGGGGATTCCAAGAGGGCTTCGGGAGGCTAGTGAAGAACAAGGTAAAAGCATCTGGACCCCACAGGTGAGCCCCGGGCAGAGGCCCTCCCTGGCTCACTAGGCCTCCACTTCTGCCTCACCGGAATGTGCTGGCACGCAGCTGGCGTTGTTGTTTGTCCTTTGTTTTCAAGGAAGAACAACCACCTCACCAGGGATGCCTTGGCTCGACTATGAGTTGGATTTAAGGAGGCAGAGTTGGGAAAAGCCATCGGCCTCGCGGTCTCTCCCAGTCACCAAAGCCTGGCAGCAGGACACAGGAGACTCCTCTCCTCCTTCCCCCTCGCCCTAGACCATCAGGGGCCAGGACTCAGTGGCTTCTGAGGTCCCTCATCCCTCTGGATCTTTGGTCCCGGATGCCCATATGCAAACCACAGATAGGACTGATGGGAAATGATGGCCCATTCTCATGAGCTGTGAGGAAACAGAGACTAGCAGACACAAGGACGCCTCTAACTGGGCGGCATATCGCGCTCGAGGGGTCCACAGCAGAACTTCCCCTCATTCCCTCTCTTGGTACATGGCACACTGTCCCCTCCACACATCCCACCTGCCAGACACACTGGATGAATGCAGGTGGCCTCCTGCTCACCATGGGCTCACCTCACCATGGGCTACACACTGTCCTTTGATCCTCCTAACCCTGCGAGGTAGGTGCTACTATGATACCAGTTTTTAAATGGAAGAACCTGAAGCAGACAGAGGTCAAGTGACCTGCCCAGGGTCCCACGGCTAACACACATGCAAGGCCGGATTTGAACCAAGTTGTTCTTTCCTCCAGGCACACCACTTTGTCTAGGGAGCCACCTACTTGCCTCTCCTGCCTCATGTCACTGTTTGGGTAGTCAATGAATCTTGAAAGTCTCCCCGGCAAAACAATAACCGTCACCTGCACGGCGTAAATGGCGTACCTTCCCCCAAACGTATTTGCTGAATTGAGGCTGTTTAGACATACATTTTTGTATATATGGATCCAGACAGATAGGTGGATAAACAAATAGACAGCCGGGCAGATGGATGACAAACATTCTCCCAAAGCAGAAACAATCCATCTTTTTCTCCCTTCTTCCTTTGGGCGTGACATTTCAAAACCAACACGGGCGCTGCAGATTCTTGACATCCAAATGGTATTTATCAATAAGCAGCTGGCAAACAGCCAAGGCTCGTGGAATGGTGGCAAACCCTGTGCCAGAGAAGGGGAGCTGCTAGCCAGATGAGGCCGGGGTCAGTGGATGGTCCCTCTATCTTGGGGCATGTTTACTAACCACCAAAGCCCCTTTTTGTAAGGGCAGCCCTTGGGCATAATGACTCTGGTTCTTCAGAGTGATGCCAGAGAGCGGAAGGACCTGGTGGTGAGCCTTGCCCTGCCACCACCTTGGGCAAGGGTTGTTCGAGAGCTGGGGGTCTTAGCCTGGGCCTTGGATGTGGACGCCCTCCACACCCCGCCAACCAAGGGTCTGTGAATTTGGATAGGAAAATACAACTTCTTTCCCTCTCTAGCTCCAATGGACCATTTCCTTCCGTCATGCACGCACATAGCAAATACGATTTGGAGGGGTTCACAGGCTATACCGCACTGCCAAAAGGGTCCGTGACGCCCAGAAAGGTTCGGGAAGCTCACACATGGATGACTTCTAATGTCTCTTCTGTCTCTATAGCTACAATTTTAGAATGTGAAAAATCTTCTTTCAGCCAAATTTCTTCTACAAAACCAATGAAGGAGGGGGTAGCTGGGTGGCTCAGTGGACTGAGAGTCAGGCCCAGAGATGGGAGATCCTAGGTTCAAATCTGGCCTCAGACACTTTCAAGCCATGTGGCCCTGGGCAAGTCCCTTAACCTAACTTGTCTAACCCTTACCACTCTTCTGCCTTGGAACCAATGTACAGTATTGATTCTAAGATGGAAGGTAAAGGATTTAGGGAGAAAAAAACAATGAAGGGAAGGCTCTAAAGTCATCAGAACTCTTGATGACCAGCAAGCATCCAGACTAGCATTCAGGAAAATATGCAAGTAACTAAAATGACTGAAAGTAAGGACATTGCTAGCTTTTGGAAAATCTTCAAAATATGGCAACAAACGGATCCCCAAAAGAGAATAAGAACTCCGGCGTAATCTGAGGAGAAAGTGCCATAGAACCTCAGGCACCAAGGGGCCAGCTTGGAGGAGGGCACCAGCGGTAGGAAAACAGGAGGCACAGAGACCACGCCATCACTGAGGAGAGCACCCTGCCCCCAGGCCCAGCCCCTCACCATAGGATACTGGAAGGAAAGCAGCTTATATCCTGCCCAAGTCTAAAGGTTGTCTTCAATGCATCCCTCCTCTGCAAGTAGAACTAAGATCCTTAAGGCCAGCATCTATGTATTTTCTGTCTTTATCACCTTGGTGCCTAGTAGACTGTTAGGTAAACAGTAGGTGCTTAATAAGTGATTCAGGCGGACTCCCATGAAACATCTCCTGGCCTACTGACTTGCCTAAAACTAACCTTAGAAAGATGAAACAGGGGTATCCCTTCCTTATTTAGGGGTTAGGGGCACGGCGCCCCCCCACAATCTGGAAAATCTGCTCATAAGTGTTGGCCTTCCCTTCAGAGCAGACAAGAAGTCTGAATTTTGTCTTTTTCTCTCCCGGGTTCTTTACGGTACTTGATTGTAAGCCCTGGGTTAACTATTGGCTCCCCAGCTCTATGGAGGCCAGTGCTACCATTTCGAGCCTTTGGGGGTCATCGGCTGGCTTTGGGGTTCTTTAATCTTTCCCTGGGCTTACCTTTAAAATGGGATTAAAAGGTAAACTGTGTCGCTATGATACAATACCCTTCTTTTACACATTTCTGAGTTTCTAAACTCTTTCTCTGCAGTCTGCTGGCCTTCCTGCATCGTCTCCGGCTTACCCAAAACTCCCCCCAAATTCCAATTTAGTTTCTTATGCCGACCCCACGACTGGGGAGACCATGATGGGGAAAGTGGAGATGTGGAAGGGATCCCCACAAATAATGGAATGGAGCCGACTGGACACTGTAGTTACAATCACCAAGGCTGGGTCTGTAGAACTGCTGACAGAGGGTCCCGCCCTCCTCTCTACAAAAGTGGGGGGCCAGGGCGTGGGAACAGCGTCCACGTTATCGGACACAGGGGAGGAGTCCCTTGATTTTGGGGGAGAGCATTTTTTCTTTTCCTTATTATAAGCAATGGCTACAGAGGGTGGAGGAGGAGGGAGATATTCAGAAGTGGGAGCAAGGCAGAAACAAAAGACCAATGAAAAGGGCCCCAGTAAAAAGGAATTCAGCTCTTTGCATTGCCCTGTCTGCTGTGGATCCCCATAGAGCCTCCCATTCCTGCTTCCTAAACTTGGGGTGTGAGGAGGAGCCAAGATGGCGGCTTAATAGCTGCAAAGGTTCAAACCACTCCTAGAATCCCCCAAACCTACACTTGAAGTTGACATGACCCCAGAACGCCTCCGCCTGGACCTCCCATTGCCAGCTGGAAGCTTCCCTGGGCCTCTAAAAGCATCATTTTATGGAAATTTCCAGAGGAGATCCGCAACCCACCCAGAGGAGCTGGCTTCAGCTCAGCACGGTCAGAAGGGAGCCGGGATTCCAGCAAATGGCACCACTAAAGCTTGGAAAGATAATCGACTTTTACTGTTCCGGGCAGGTCGGACCACACACTGCAGGTTTCTTCTTTAGTTTCATAAAATTAATGGTTCGTAATATCTCGTTCTGTGCAGGGCGAAGGGCACCTTTCTCATCGTGGCTTCGTTCTCGGCCTCTGAAGGAAGAGCTGGTGCCCAGCCCAGAAGCCACCCCAACGGGCTGATATGGAGGGCTTCCTGATTCCCACAATGAGGAAACCGTTTCAACACTCCCCCAATTGTGAATTAAGTTTGAGAGATGGCCTAAGGGGCGCAAGAGGGTGCCAGTCTGTAAAATGAGACAGACAGACGGACGCACGACCTCCAGGGCTCCTTCTGGCCCTCAATCCCAACCTCTCTGATTTACCAGCTATAGAGAACTTCACATTTATCGTTATTATTTTATTGGAGTCGAGTATTTGTTCTGCCCATCCAAAGCTTGCTGGACGTGAACTCTGCCTTTGCCAGAGGAGTTCGATTCGTTTCCCAGCTCTGGCACATGCATAAATCCCTTAGCTTGGGATCCAGGAGCTTTTCCCACATAATTTGATCGTTCTCCTCCAACATGATTGGCTTCCTTTGAACCTCGTGTGTCACTTCCTCTCAGGTCTCCTTTTTGGCTGGGGGGCAGGCAGGGCGGGGTCGTCCCTCTAAGGCCTTCTCAAGTTCCCCACCTGCCTCTTCACAAAAGTAGAGCGGGACATCCTACTGCAGGAGAGCTGCGGGCAGCCCCCGCCTGGCTCTGGCTCGTGATCCAAGAGAAAATGAATAATGGGCTCCTCGCACTCATTTCCTTGAGCAGTGGCTCTCCGACAAAGCCGGCCCCAGCCTGGATAAGGAGGTTGTGTCATGACCAAATAGACATGGCTTTCCCCGGGGGCGGGAGGACCGTGTGAAGCGCCGGCTGCCTCCACAATGCTTCCCACCCAAGCGTGGGTGCCCATTGAATTTGTCCTCAGGGTGGCAAAGTCAGGCATGTTGAAGGACCCGCCGGGCAGGGCCTGGTCCTCATTCTGCAAAGGTTATGCCATTCTGCAGCGCTCATTAATTCAGGAAAACCGGGGGGAGCCCCACCCCCCAAAGGGGCGTCATCGAAACACTCGCCCCGCAACGATCGCCTTCCCATTGGACCTTCACACAAATCGCCAGCCTGTGACGAGAATGAAAAGAACTCGGCCGATGAACAAGGAGCTGAAGCTGGGGAGGGGAGATAGCAGCACCCCGGGGTGTCCCTCGACCACGTGCCATCCCTTGATAACACTCGGCTCGCCTCTTCCCGGGCTCAGAAAATCCTGGTTTTCCATGTCAAAGCTGAACGGACTGTGTTATGTTCAGATAACATTCCCTCGTTGGGAGGATTCTTTCAGTCCAGTCCTCCCGATGAAGGCATCAATTAAGCCACGTGTGAAGATTTACGATCCGCGCCTCTGATCTCAGCTGGGGTCATCCCTTCCTTCTCGCGGCCGCTGTCCTGAGAGCCTCCTCGCTCTCCTCCCACCAGCCCCGCTGCCAGCACCCTGCCCGGCCGGCCTCCTGCCTGGCCAGCCCCGACTCGTCTTAGCATCCTTCTCTGTGGCCTGAGCGGAGACCTCTCGTGCCGTGATAGATGGCCGTTTCCCCCAACCTCAGAGGTAACTGGCTATAAAACTGGTTTATGTAGCCAGGACCCCGCGTGGGGGGGGGGGGGGGGATCCAGGCTGTAATTCACCTCCAGCGACGCGGAGCTCTTCATCGGCATTCACGCTGCGCCGCGCGCCTTCAGAATGCCTTGGGAGCGCCATGATTGAATGACGGCCCTGCCTTCAGCCGGGCGCCCTTTATTCCTTGTGGCAGTCGCCCACCCGCCTCCCTGGCTTCCCCCAGGTCTCTGCCGGGGTCCTAAAGGGAGCAGCACTCTGCCTCAGCTTCCCCCAAATGACAGTCTGGGCATTCGGAGCCTGGCACAGAATAAGGCTCTTAGAAACATCACTAGAAGCCACATTCCTGGCTTCACTCCAGAGAGGACGGAGGAAGACGATGAAGGCACGACTGAGCCTCCTAGGCTGGGGCAGGACGAAGGTTCTCCCCTCCACAGATCTCCTGAACCCAGGCTTTTCCATCCATCCTCCCTGCACTCCTCAGGGTCCACCAGGACTGAGATGCTCGTCATCCTCTCCTGTGCAGAACCTCCAACTCACAGGTGAAGCCGAAGCATCTTAGTGTCGTCCCCAAAGCAGAGGTGGCCTGGGCTGAACGGAATAATGGCTAGAATTGCAGGGACCCAGGAGATCACGTCCTCCAACTTCCCTGGGCTGCTTCTTTTGCTTAGAATCTGAACCCAAGACCACAGAGCCCGGAGGGGTTCGAGACAAGGCCGGAAGCCGGGTCTTCCTGACTCCAAGTCAGGCCCTCATTGTCGTCTCTGAAATGAGGAAGTTGGAGCAGATGGCCTGGGAGCTCCTCTCCAGCTGCAGCTCTCAGATTTTACGGCCTCGGGTCCCGGGGTGGCCCCCAGTTTGGAGTTGGCTGGCTGGGCGGCCTCCCATTGCTGCCTGTAGGCTCAAAACCCAGTTGGAGGACAGGCCGATGATGAGGGGATGCCGTGTGAGCCGCAGACCACAAAACAGGAAATGGGCAGACGAAGGGGAAGAGGGTGACGTTTGCCATCCCCATCGCTCAGAGAACAGACGCACAAATCAGACGGCAGAAGGAAGAGGTCGAAAGCCGTTTCCATTGTCCTGTGGGATGGACACGCGCTTCTTAGCCTGCCACACGAGGCCTCCCAAGCCCCCACCCTAAATGCCCTCCACGGTCCAGCTGCAGAGCACCTTCCCGGCCTCCTTCCCGTGGCTTCTCTTCAGGCCAAACCGGCCCCCTGGCAGAGCTTCGAGTGTCTCGTGAGTTTACAGGTGAGAATTCAGGAGACCCCGTAGATGAGGAGGTTCGCCTCTGTGCCACGCTGCCTTCCACGCCGATGACGCTCCATTGCCTTTGGGGATCCTTGGCTTACCTCAGCGCTTGGTTCTGATGCCTCCAATGAGTCTTCCCTGACGCCCCTGCGATGGCTCCTCGATATTTCTGAGTCCTCCCCCTACCTGTATGACCCTGGGCAAGTCACTTAAGCTCTGTTTGCCTCTGTTTCCCCATCTGTAAAAGGGGGTGGCCTTAAGCCCCTAGTGAAGCAAGAGAAAGCCTAACTCTTTGGACCAGAGTTTGAACTCTGCCTTGTGTTCACCAGTAACAAACCACGAAGCAGGACTGGTCAGCTTTTATCTAGTGGCAAGTTCAGATCACACGCCCAAGTAGTACAAAGGTGACTTTAGGAAAAATAAGGGGCTTTGGGCCCAGTTTCTCCCCTCATTCCACCCCAGGGACACAGAGGGTGGAAGAAGGGGAGAGCCTGCTTCCCAGCCTGGTCCCTCTCCTCTGGGGTGAAAAGCCGGTGGCCAGTGGCATCTCAGCCATCCCCTCCCCAAGGGGTACCTTCAGGCATCTCAGTGGGGTCACTAAAAGCAGGGCAGCAGCCCCCCAAGGACCTGTGCTCCCCCCAGCACTCTGCCTTCATCCTCTCTCTCTCCTCTTCTCTCTCCCGCTCTGCCCCCACCCCCAGCAACACAAAACATCTGAGCTTGCGTCCCCAGAGACTCCCCAGAGCTCGTCTCGAGGACTTCTTCCTGTTTGCCAGGACGCACCGCTGGGGGCTACCGCAGGAATCTCCTTGGATTTAGAGCTGGAATTCCCCTTGGAGGTCGCCCAGGAAGACGGATATCCATCACCTTCCCAACGGCACGAGACCTCGGAGACCCAACGGCGCTGCCGATGGGGAAGGGGGCGAAGCCGCGTGACTTACCCCCAACTATCAGAGGGAGAGCTGGCGCGCTGGGTGGCCCGCCGGGTGAGAATGTCCCCGAGGTTCTAGCCAACGGAACAGTGGGATTCCCGGGTTCTGGGCGCATCTCTAACATCGCTTCTCGGACACAGCCAGCCGGGACTTTTCCTGCTCTCAGCAGCTTTCATGTCCAGGCTCTGCCCCCTCGTCTCCCCGGGATTCCTCTTCTTCTTGGGGAAAAAGCCAACAAGCAACATTCCCTTCCGTCCTTACCTTATTTCCCCTCTCAAAATCTTGGAGGCTTTGACCAATGAGAAACTGGGGGGATCCCACCCTCTGACCAGCTGTCTCTCAGCAATGGTCATCTCGACTGAGCGGCCACACTGGTAACGCTGTGGGAGGGCTCCCCATTGGTAAGCCTGGTCATCCTGGTTCATGGAAATGGCCGGCTCTGAACCGGGGCTCCTCGAGCTCTGGACGTGGCAGCACGCTCTTGGCTGGGTCCAGAAGGCCCCTCCTCTCTTTGAGCCGTTTTCCTTCCAGTTTGTATACAGGCTTATGTACGGCACACTTAACACATCTTTTATGACGCCAATCCATGGTCGCCAGCCAATTTGTCATGGGATCGCGGTACAAGAAGTCATGTGTGTGTGTGCGTGTCTGTGTGTGTCCACATATGTACAGATACATATACGGATAGATCTTATAGGAAAGTCAATTGATCACCCAACATTTATTCAAGGATTACCATGTGCCAGAGATTGGGGCTCCCCAGAGCAAAGGCTTCCAGTCTCCCAGGTGGAGAGCCTGAACGTCAGGCCGGATTGGCCAAAGAATCCCAAGGTCACTGGGAGAAGGCTGGACCTTCTGGCTGGCCAGAAAGGGCTTCCGGTCTCAAGAGCAATGCTTGAGCCGAGCCTGGAAGCCATTCCAGTGGGCCAGAGGGGATGGCTGCATTCCTGGGGTGGTCTAAGCAGAGACACGAGAGGAGAGAGGGAGCCCGGAACGCCTTTGTCCCCCATTTCTATCATGGGGACAAGCGGCTTCCCATCAGCCAGATTCATCCGACTCCGTCACCCTCCGTCCTTGGTGCTCCTGCCACATGTTGTCTCCCTCTGCCTCGGACCTTCTTCCCTCCCCTCAGGCCAGCTACAATAACCTGCCCCCCCCAGGACCTCTAAGATCCCCTGCAGACTTCTCCCTCGCACACAGAACCCTGGCTGGGAAGTGCCTTTCCAGACTGAGTTCCCCTCACTCTCCCCTCATGCATTTGATTTTCAGTCAAACTGCCCTACTTGTTGCCCAAATACGGATCCCACCGACTCCCTCCTGACCTTTGCCCGAGCTGTCCCCCACGCCTAGAGTGCACACACTCCCTCTTCCCCTCCCTCTCTTGGGATCGCCAGTTATTGAGAGCTCAGTTCAAATGCCGTATCCAATCAGGGGGCTTCCTTCCTCTCTGGATGCATTATAGCTTTATTTCTTCCATTAAACATTTCTAAATGACCCCAGGGCTGTGTGAGCTCCTTGTCCTTGGCGCGGAGAGGACGGACCCTCTGCAGGGCTTCTGCTCATCTCCAAGACGAAGCCGGGGCCTCGTGATGACCAAAGAGGACCCTGACTGCACATGGCGGCACGGCGTCTTCTTCTTGAGCTGCTCATTGCATGTGGGAGGTGTGTCTCCTTTCATGCCATGAGAACTATGGAAATACGTACTGCATGGCAGCCCTGGTGGAGAGACTGCATCAGCCATTTACCATCTCGGTGGCAGCAATGGCGGTGAGCAGAGGGGGAGGGACGGGACCAGAACCAGAAAATGTCGGATAACAAATGCCAAAAAGTGTCTCTCCAAGTAATTGAAAAAAAACAAAACACGAAAATTTAAGAGAGAGAGAGAGAGAGAGAGAGAGAGAGAGAGGGAGGGAGGGAGGGAGGGAGGAAGGAAGGAAGGAAGGAAGGAAGGAAGGAAG